>NC_143395.1:11169695-11472725 GCF_052110815.1 Crocodylus siamensis | reverse complement strand
ACAATTAAAAGGTAGCAATGGTTTATTTCAGCTGTTACCCATGTTATGTGGGTGCTGAGCTGTTTATAGATGAGAAGATAAGAATAAAGGCTTGCACCATTTAAGTTCTTTGGTTAGGGAGGTTTCCCAGTTGGTCACTTGGCTATTTGTAAACACTATACAAAACACACCAGGCAAATATTATTGCAGCTTCTTCTGACACTTGTAGAATTACCCTACCTAGGCATGCTTTGTTAACTTGTGTTCCTACAAAATAGGGCTAGATGCCTTTTATAGGGAGGTCACATGGAAGAATCATTAAATTTGCAAAGCTTGTGATGATAAGGAGGAGACGGGGATGTCTTCAATCCTAAGGCAAAATACAATCTTCTCTGTTGTGCTAGAGGCTCTTGGGTAAATCTCTCTCTTCTTCCTTTTGGGATTTTACAAATAAGGAGTAATGATATTAAGTTTTCATAAGGCATTGTGTCCCTGTTTGTTTTTTGCCGAGTCTTTTTTAGTGACTTGGATGGAAGGGACTGAATGAATGCGAAGTATAATAATTATTATCATTATTCTATTAACGTTCTCTATTGATAAACTAACATTTACATTTCTTATTGTACAGTGCGGTATTTTGCTTCCCTTTCTGCTTCTCCCCCAACTCCACTCCCCATGTCCTCCATTTAGCAGAGACAAATCTGCATAACTAATTTGTTGGCACTATACCCAACCACATAGATTTCCAGTTGTTAGAAGATACACTACTACTTTGTATTGCTTCCCTGTTTGTAAAGAAGTGACACATCTAAAAAATGCAGATAAAATGTGTGGGGCCAGAGTTGCCCTGGTCGGTGTGGCGATCGAGAAGATTATGTTCTAAAAATATTAACTTCCTGCCAAGTTGCTGAACACAAAGGGATAACTTCCCCTTTTTTGGCAAAAAATCAATGTATAGTGTCAAGACTGTATATTGACAACTTGATTATAAAGGACACTGAATATGCTTAACCCTGGAATAACACCAGAATGGAATTGAACAAGCCATTTATACAGCATCAACAAGTCCAGTATGCACTCAGTCTTACTTTTCTCAATTATAGCTGGTATTATTATTTTTTTTTTTCTTGCTCTCATACTTTCTACTTCATCTTTTGTTTTCTTTAACTTTTTGGCATCAGCTTTCATTGTTTGATGACTGTTTGATCTCCTGATTTAAGAACACACAAAGGAACAGTCATCAAACAACGAAATGGGTGGACAAAATACAGTCCATGGGCCAGATCCATCCTGCTGACTGATTGGATCTGGCCCATGGGAGGGTGCCTGCCAAGTGAATGGATCTGGCCTGTGGACGACCAGCGGCTCCAGCTCCGGCAGCTGTGTGATGCCGGGAGGCCGGGGCTGCTTCTGGCATCCTGGGCACTTGCTCACACTCCCTCTCCGGGGCAAGGCTGTGACCAGCATGGAAGTGGGGGCCCTGCTACACATTCAGATGAAAGCAGGATGGAATCCAGCTCTAGAGTCCACATATTTTCAGTTGGCAGGACAGATTGATCAATGGGCTCTATTTTGTCCACCCCCGTTTTAGCCCCAACCCTGACTGCTGGAAATTTCAGCATGAAATGGAAGCATGAACCCACCTGCATCTGTAGCACATCCCAACTCCCTCCCTCCCCCCTACCTCTCTCCCCAAGTCTAGACCTGGCAGCTGCCAGCTGCATCCACAGCTGCCTAAATGCAGCCAGCAGCTTATGGGTTGGGGCTCCTGGCTGGGGGGGAAGGGGGGGCATTACTAGAAATGTAGGTGAGCTCAGGCTTCTGTGCTGTTGGCAGCCCACAGGTGCAGCATGACCCCTCCCCCCCCATACACACACCTGGAGCCCCAACCCAGAAGCTGCTGGCTATATTTGGGCAGCTGTGGATGCAGCTGGCAGCTGCCAGGTCCAGACTCTGGGGAGGGGAGAGAAGGGAATGGACAGCTAAAGCTGCAGGCAGGTGGGCTCCATCCATGGAGGGGATGGGCTTCCATGCTGGTTGCAGCCCCGGGATGGAGGGACAGCGTGAGGGGGAGAGAAAGAGAGGTGTGGCCCTCAACAGGTAACAAAAATTAACTAAATGGCCCACCATCCCAAATAATTGTCCGCCCTTGGGCTAGAGGTAGAGCCATGGCAGTCTCCTTTTCTGCTCTGCAGTTTCTGCCCCTCCTCTCTGTACCTTCTCCCCCCTGCCCTTAGTATCACATGCAGATAACTTCCATATTGTGCTTGGGGAAGGGAGCAGAGCCTGAGCAGGGTCTTGCAGTCAGGAGGAGCAGGAAGGCTTCAGGGGGAGGAAGTTGGGGGACGGAGCTGCCCTGCCCCCGCTGCCATTATTTTTCCTTCTGTAGCAAGGGGAGGGGAATAATTTCGAGACAGCACTCCAATAATTGGATGCTACATCCAAAAAATTATAACAAATTATAATTTTTTGTATATAGAATTTAATTATTGGGGACCACCTTTATATTCAGAGTCATCTTGTATTCGTGTAAATACATTCATTATGTACTAAGGTGATTTGTTTTTATTAAATAGGAAGTTTGTCGTTTCTGTATTACCATATAGTCAAAGATTTCGGAGAATTTTATAACCAGTTCAGTTCAACACTGTCAAATGGGAAAGGGTTATTTATAGAGAGGGGAATATTGAAGCATAGAGATCAAGTGACTTGCTCAAGGATATACAGCAAGTTTTTGACACAACTGAGAACAAAGCTCAGGTCTTCTGAACCTAGCTACATCATCAGCCATCAGAAAGAGTTAATTTCAGGTTCACCACAGTAAACTGCCACTCCTGAAATACAGCTGCTTCCAGGGTGAATCTTTTCAACTGTTTAAAAGTACCTAACAATACTACGAACCACTTCCAGAACAGATAATGAAGAATACCTCATCCAAAAAAATTATAAAATGAGAGAGCAGGTATAAATTAGGCCTTGGCTCCTAGCAAATTATTTATGTATTAGTTTATATTGAACTAACACGTGAAGGCCCCGAGCATGGACAGAATCTGCATTGTACTAAGTGCTATGAAAACATGTATAAAAGCTAGTCCCTGCACCAGAGGAATTGTAAAAGCATATATAAAACAAGCAAATGGATAGCAGGAGCACAATTTTGGATGTAATAAGCCATGGCCACAGTACAACAATTGCCCACCTCCATTCAAGTGTTCTATAGTTAAAATTTTGGCTCAAACACCTTGATTTTTAATGAGTGCCAGAAAATCTTCAATAGCCACAAGGGACCAGCACTTCAGTTTCACATCACATCTGTAGAATATTGTTAGGGAGCTGTTTACTGCTTTTTGAGATAATTTAACCATGTTTTGGGTCTAGAAATAATCCTGCTTTTGGTGATGGGATGCATGCAGTTATTAGTGCTTATTTTCATATACTTGTTTGTTGTAATTTGTGTAGAAAGGCCATAAGTTAAATCTCTAATTTACAACAAGTTTTAATGTAAATCGTATCCCATTACAGTACATCACAGTGATATAATACAATATGTTAGTTTGCCCTAAGTGGATGTATTTGTCTCTATTTTCTGGCTCAGATAATAGTTACCATCTGGGTGCATGGGGTTTTTTTTTTCCTTTTTTTTTTTTCCTTTTTAATCATTTGTGGAGCTTGTTGTTTTAAAGCTGAAATGAGTAAAATTTGAAGCTGATTTAGGAAATTGCCTGGAGAATATCAAGAGAACATCAGACACTTTCAGTGTTTTACATTTTTAACCTATTACTGAGAGCTTTTCAGTAGGCATAAAGCACGTTCCTCCCTTCCTATTCCAACACCTTACCTTGGCTATCCTGTAAAATTTTGGCTGACCATTGAAGGGCAGGTTTGAGCCCCAAATAGCAAATCCTCTTCTTTGCACTTAGCAAACATCAGATAGCACTGCAAAGGATTTTAGCATTTCGTACCCATTCATACTAGGATATAAGAGAACTGTACACATTTGCAGACATCTACAACCTGAGATTTTTCCAAGCTGATAGTGCTACAGTCCAGGACACAATCAGTTGCATCCTGGACAAAATCGCTACAGCTATAAACATACTATCCACTTATTTTTATGTACATTCACCAGTTGTTTAAACTAAAGCATTATGTAGCATTCTTGCTGTCCATGGTGCCAGTAACCATAGACTGTAGAACTTAACACTGTCAGGGAGGAAAGCATAACGTGAAACAAGAGTAAGATTTGACTTGTACTTCTCTTTTGCTTTTTTTTTTTAAATGCAGTTATTGTTGTCCTTACTTGTGCTGGGCAGATACTCATGAACAGGTGGATCTGGTCTGGCATGTAAAGGTAAAATAAATAAAGCGTATGTTCTGAGCTCCTCTAGTAAAGGCTGAATAGCCTAGGGACCAAAACTGAAAATGTCCACCTTTCTTTGAGTCCCGCTCTAGGTAGAAACAAGTTCTTAGTCCCTGTAGAGGTCACAGGGACTTAGAAATGTTACAGGGCTCCATCTTAATCTGGTCTAAGCCCATTAAAGAAAGACTAGGGCCACAAGACCTAGAATTTGATTTGATCTCTAATATTTAAAGATAGGAGTAGCCACAGTCATGACAGTTGGAGTAAAGTATTTGCATCCTGCTTGAAGAGCCCCCACTATTCTCCATTCACTCCAAGTTGGCTGTGCCTTCCAGGTAGTATCTACAATCCCCGACTGGATGAAGAGCACAGAAGTGTTGTGGTTTACAGCTTATGCATAGCTTCTAAACAGACAGTGCACAAACTTTTATGTGCTGTCTTTAAAACTCATCATCCTTTCAAGAATACTTGGGTGACATCTGTGGCTGACTGCTGGCTGCACATGGCTACCACGAATCTTGCTTGGCATGGATGAGTCATTTCAGCATCTGTTGCCACTCTCCTCTACACAGGCATTGGGCTCACCTTCTCTGCCCTCGCTACAGTTCCAAGCCATCTCTTGTACCTCTGAATTACGCAGATTTTAAATCACGTGGGTTTTCCCAGTTCTTAGCAGACAGCATAAATGATGCCCATCTTGGCAATCTGCTGCCTCACTCATGCACAGTCTGTATTCTGCGGGTAACTCTGACCCTCTAATCTCATTTTGAGACCTTTTATTTTCTTTGATTGCCTTTGAGCAAGAGAAACCCATATTTGGCCTGCTGGTCCTCTGCCCTTCCCCCCGCCCCTCTGCAGACATTCACAATATTAGTATTAGAAATTTAATATTAATTTCTATCACAGTATGTTGATGTCTCAACAAAACTGCTCCCTGTCCCACCACTCACACATGCATTAACAGATGTAATGGAAAGATGGTTTCCACCTAATAAACTTATAAGCTATATAATGAGAGACAGCAAGCAAGTAAGGGATACAAGGTAATAGTTACAATACTGTAAGGAGGCCCCATTTTGGTCAGAATGGCTGTTTTCTCACACTGTAGAATAAACAGCAAAAATAGTTGTGCACTGGAAACATTATACACACACACACATACCCCTTCTATTTCTTTCAAAAGACAAGTTCACCTGCTGGAAAGTTTCTGAACCACAAGCTACAGAATTCCAGACATGGAGCTGAGGCAGAAGTCTTCCAGCGTTCACCACACGTGTGTCCAAAAATGTCCTCTCTTTGTTATGGTCCAATTCTTTTATTGCTAGCCTTTTTTCTGACATTGGTTTTCAAGTGCAGTAAAACCTATAATTTTTATATAGGTCAGATATTTGGCCATGCTATAGATAGCTATTCTTTCCCCTTGTCCCACCCTCCCCTTCCATCAATATAGATTTAGCACCCTGAAAAGATAGAATTTAAAATGAAAGGATCGGGTGCTGTGTAGCCACTTCCTGGGTGTTTGTTTGCTTTGCAAACTAGTGTTATGTACAGCCTATTTTGTAGTTTTAGCATCCATCACCTTTATCAAAAGTCACTATATAAAATATATATTGAATATAGTAATTTTGCTTATTCAGAAATTTGGAGGGTGAGACGAGGAAACTTCATATATCTGCATAGTAAAGGGCTTTGTTAAGTGAAACACAGCTAGACTTGAGTAGAAGAATGCAGTAGTTTAACAAAGGCGGGGTGACTGGGGCAGCAGCCCTGGGTGTCAGTTTGCGGGGAAGAGGGCAAACAATCTGGAGCTGCTGCTGCAGCCACACCATCCCACAAATGCCCAACTGACTTGTCACACCTCTGGAAGAATAAACAAGAACTTTGGAGGAAATTAAAAAGGACCCTAACAATTGGCCTTCACACAGGCATAAAGGATCCTCCTAAGATAAATAATACCGGCGTCAACCGGCATTTAACATGAAAGCCATGATAATGGAGATTGTTTTCTTTTGCTTTTGAGATACAGTTAGACAAATAAAAATAAGACTTTTCCATGAAGAACAAAACTCTGTCTTGCCAGGCCTACAAAGCCTCATGCTTCAGTGGGCGTGTCTACACGAGACTATCACCATATCAACAAGCTACAGTGATGTAGCATTGGTGGGCATGAACCATACTGCACAGTAGCAACAAGCTATGGTGTAGTAGGGTTGGAAATAACCCGTGCAACACCGGGACTGTGGAGTACTTGTGGTTACTGCACAGTTGGGCGCACGTGTAGACGCACCCAGTCAGAACTCACCTGGCCTGTCTCAATCTCCCTGGCATCCTTTGCTCTCCTGTGGCTTAACAAAGGCTCATCATCCTGAGGAGCCTCCCCTTAGAAAAGAATGATGGTGATGGTCCTGCTTCTGCTGCCACTACCCACCCTTTAGGTAACAGTCCAGCAGTTAAAGCACTCACCTAGGACATGGGAGACCTGTGTTCTGGGCCTTCCTGATCATAGAGGGACTCAAACTCATATCTCCTGTTTCCCAGGATGGTGCCCTAACCAGCTGGCTATGTAATAGTCTAGAAAGAAGGCACTGTACACTCTTGCTGTTGAACTGGGGCAGCTATAACCATCAAGGGCCCGAGGTCCAGAAGGAGAGGAAGTGAGAGGGAGCCCAACCCTGGCTCTGCAGTTAAAGCCTTCTGCTGGGAAGTGGGGAGTCCTGGGTTCTGGTTTCATCTCTAATGATTGTTTCTGTCTTTTGACCCAATAGCTATGGGATGTAAAATGCATAAACAAGTCAGAGAAAAGAGACCAGAACTTCAGGGCTACCCCATTCCAGCTGAGAGCCCTAGGTTTCAGGCTGCCTGATGGATTAGGCCTCTTTAAGGGTTCAAGCGGCATTTAAATCCTTCCCCACTTCCATTCTGGGTCACAGGTGAGTGTAGATGATAGGAGACAGGTTCCTGGCTGCTCATACTAAGGAATTTCTGTATTGTCATGTCTGGGTGTCTTGGCAGTCAAATGATGACACTAAAGACACCATCCAAAACAGGATTAAGGCACCTAACTCCTACTTCACTACCTAAACTCATTGTTTTCAATGGGAATTTTCAGCATCTAAATGCCTTGTTAGGTCACTAAGTCCAAGATTTATGTACTACTGTCATTCACAAAAGCCCCCCCTTACCTTTTTTAGATTTGGTTTTCAATGAATTAAGGCACCTTGTGTTTTATAGCCACTGGATATGAGGTATTCTGGATCAACTTTTGCGATTTCAACAGCTAAATTTCACTTAAGTCCCATTTAGGCACCAAGTTTAATGGTCTGGATCTGGCCTCAAGTAAGTACAGGGCAACAAAACTTTGATCACAGGTTCTTTAATCCAACTGACAAACTTATAATAAAGTCCAATGACTTGAAGCGGAAGCAAGAAAAATTACCAAATGGGAGGCATGTGTCTTTAGAAGTAAAAGTAATTAACCACTGCAAGAACTTCTTATGAGTTGTAGTGGGTTTTCTATCACTGGGAGTTTTTAAAATTAAGACTGTATGTTTCTTTTTCCCCTTAAAAGAAAGTGTTCTAATTAAACTAGAATTAGTACAGAGGCATCCTACGGCCTGTATTACACAGGGGAGCAGGTTAGATCAATAGGTTCCTTCAGGCCTTATAATATATTATGAGCCTAAGTGTAGTAATGGAAGAGCAAAACAGCGGTATTGTAAGTGGAATACCAGTATCAACTGGTGTAACTTAGACACAAAAGGCAAAAGGGCAGAGTAGTAGCAAGAAAAGTAACTAGCAAGAGAGTCAACCAAGGTATGGGATAAAGTCAGAAGGGTTGTTCAAATGTGTGTCCACTTCCCTGTTGAGTTGTGGTTATTTTAGTTTTGTCCTTCCCCCTCTCCATGTAAATTATATCAGTTTGAACTTGTATCAGCCTGTTAAGATATAATTTCACCAATAGTGTCATCATCACTGCTGACTTTGGTCCAGTGTGTATCCTGAGGGAATAGGGAGAATTTAGAGGGAGATCAAGTTTTGCAGCAAAGAAAGGAAGAAGTTGGAAATCCACAATAGGTGAAGTCAAAATGTTGTTTTTATTCTGTTGCTATGGATCATTCTGTCCAGATACTGAACTATTTTCCATCTCCTTCTGTCACTCAGACGAGGCCAATCAGTGTGAGCAGTTCTCTCGGCAACTACATCTGTTACTGCCAAGGTTATGCCTAGAACGATCTGATATACCTTGTGGGGCCTCTTTTACACTAGCTGTCCCTAGCATGGACTGGATTTGAAACTGTAGCTAAACAGCTGCTGCAAGCAGGGTTGGCTTGAGGCAGAATCTCTCAGAGTAAGACAGTGAATTGATTAGGTGACCAAAAAAAAAAAAAGAGATCCTTACTCAAGTGTGGAATTCACAAAGTGGGATCCTATAGCAGGTTTTTCTTCTCCTACTTCATATAAATAATTAGCTCCCACCTACGTACCTTCACGGGCAAAGATGACCGCATCCAGCGGTGGAGAGGGGAGAAGAGAGAAAAGGAATGGGAAAGAAAAAGGGAAGGAGAAAGAAAGGGAAAGGGAAGAGAATGAAGTGGGGTGGAGGCTAGGTCACATGAGTACATAGGTGACTTATAGGTCCGATCTTTGCTTTGAACCATCTGCTGCAGCAGGGGCAGGACAGCGAGGAGGAGTAGATACAGGAGGTTTTCATTTTCCTAGCCGTGCATTTCTTCATTGCTTCTGCCGTGCGTTGCTGTTCAAAAGCCAATGCTCTGTTCTGGATTTGGGACCTCCAGGATGGATGTTCATGAGCGATTTGCTCCCACAATTCTGGGTCGATGCTGAAACTCTTTAGGGACACCCTTAGAGTATCCTTGTACCACTTTTTTGGTACTCCATTTGACAGTTCACCACAGAAGACTTTGTTTGTCAGGCAAGTGTCAGGCATTCTTGAGAGGTGGCCGGCTCATCTTAGCTGTGCCAGTTTCAGCAGAATGTGAATACTGGGGAGAGTTGATCTTCTGAGCACCTCGGTGTCAGGAATCTTGTCCTGCTGCTTGATCTTTAGTATCTTTTGCAGGCAGCACAAGTGGAAGTGGTTTAGTTTCTTGGAATGACACTGGCAAATGGTCCAGGTTTCGCAGGCATAAAAGAGGGTCGGAAGGATGATGGCTTTGCAAACCTTCAGTTTTGTTCATGTTCTGACCCCTCTCCAGTCCCAGAGTCTGCCGAAGGCCACGCTAGCTTTGGCTAATCAAGCATTGACTTCATCATCAATGTGGACAGCATGGGAGAGCGTGCTGCCTAGATAGGCAAACTTGTCAACCATTAACAGTTGTTGGCCTTTAACTAAGATGTGTGCTTCCTGGAGCGTTTGTGCCAGGTGCGGGTTGAAACATCACTGCAATCGTCTTTGTGTTAATAGTGAGTCCAAAGTTGTCATAGGCTGACGAGAGTAGGTCCATGAATTGTTGCATGTCATCCTGTAACCCTGAGTATAATGCGCAGTCATCTGCAAAGACAAAGTCATGAAGTGTGGCTGTCTGGACTTCAGAGCTCACTCAGAGCCTGCACAGGTTGAAGATGTCTCTGTCAAAATGGTACCTGATCCCCATACCAAGGTCATCAACTTGGAAGGTGTCTGACATCATAGCACAGAATACCATGCTGAAGAGTGTGGGTGCGAACACACAGCTCTGCTTGATGCCATTTGTGAACAGAAAGGGGTCAGGCCATTTGCCTTTCTCAAAGATGCGTGCCATCATGCCACTGTGGAACTGTCGAACCATATTGATTAATTTTTCAGAGCATCCATACTCCTTCATGATTTCCCAGGGGCCTTTGTGGTTCACCGTGTCAAAGGCTTTGGTTAGATCAACGAATGTGAGGATGAGGTCGACGTTCTGTTCCTGGCACTTTTCTTGAAGCTGCCGGACTGCAAACACCATGTCAGTAGTTCCACATCCTTTTCTGAGCCGCATTAACTCTCAGGCAGTAGGCCTTTTACATGGTCGGTCAGCCGGTTGAGGAGGACTCTCGTGAGTATCTTTCCAGCAGTTGAGAGGAGGGAGATGCCCTGTGCTTGTCACAGGGTTGGCGATTTTCCCTTCCTCTTTTACAGATGGATGATGAAGGCATCCTTGAATTCTTGGGGGACTATCTCCTGTGACCACATACTGCAAAAGATTTCAGTTGGTGTTGCCATAAGGTTGTGACTACCTGACTCGTAGACCTCTGCTGGAAGGTAATGGAAGCGCTTACCTAAGTGGTGATGTAAACACTCTAATTTGGTAACGCTGAAGTTTTTGAGGCCCTATCCAAAGCCCCTTTTGAAATCAAAAAGAGCTTTTTCATTGGCTTCCATGGGTTCTGGATCTGGCCCTCATGCCCTACACACGTGCAACATGCCTAATTATATCCAGTAAAAGGATAGCTATTTAATATGTCCCATAGTGTAATCAGTGATACTTGGCACTTTATTCCAGGATGTTTCTGCTCAGTTCCTCTTTCAGGATGTTTTGATGACTTAAACAAATAAGGAGAGGCCCTAACCATCAAACGAATCACATTCAAATACATATCTTCCTTTGATGTATCCCAGTGTTTGGCCTGAATGTGTAACAAAAACAACAAACCAAAGAAAACAATTATCAATCTTGTGTACAAATGTAAAAACATAAAACAAACTGTCTTTTATGTCCTCCACACACGTTAAAGGCTAGAAATAGGCTTTTGACCTACCTCTCTAGAGATACTCCTTTAGAAAAAGAACTTTCTGCTTTGACTCTTTATCAAGATTTTATTACATGCCAATCTGAAAGTCAGACTAACATTAAAAAAAGACAATTCAAGGAAATAGACCGGAAATCCATAAAGAGGAATCTAATAGCCCTAAAGATAAGCAAGCTACAGATGGGTGCAGAACATTTAATGAGCTGAAAGATTCAGTGTCAGCATATATCCTATATATATGTCATGAAGATCACTTCCCCACCTCCGTATACATCTGATGTCATTTTTTCCCCAGTTTCTCTGTTTACGTGAGAGCAGGAAATCAAAATCGTCCCTGCTAGGAACAAGACAAAAAGCTCTTAAGGGTGAAGTTTTTTGTGGTGTTGTAGTTTTTCTTCTGGTCCTAGACATGGAAACTTTTTAATCTATCGGTTCCCAAATGATGGGATAGATGATAGAAGTATGCCATGAGGGTAAATATTTTGGCCTATTTAGGGCTTTTTTAACTTTGAGGCTCCTCCAGAAGCACAGACAACCGTAGCAGGGTGTGGGGCCTACGGTGCTCAGCCTGTGTGGTGCCCAGACACAGCAGGATGGCAAGTGGCCAAACACGAAGCCAACCCAGCTCCATGGGGGGGGGGCCCAAAGCATGGGGCCCATGGCAGTCACCCTAATTTGCTACCCCTGCAAGGGACAGTCCTGTCCAGAAGTCACTAATGAATAATGTAGCCCCGACGCTCAAGGCCAGAGAGGCAGATATGATTGCAAATTTGCTTCTGTGATATGTATAGTAGGTGGCATGTGCAGCTTGCAGTCGCATAACTTATGCCATGTACAACTAGAACACCCTCAATGCTCCACCCTGTTTTAAAGGTTGGGTCAAAGAAGGGTAGAGGGATGCATACATGCTCCTCAAGCCACCACCCTATTACATAAAGACATAAGAAGCCTAGCTAGTATTGATCATTGTAGCACGTTGGGCTCCCAGAGGCAGCCATGACTCCCCCGGTGGCTCTGCATCCATGCCCCACTCTGCTCCTAGGGTGCCACATGTCTTCTGTCTCACCTTCCATACCTTCATGTAATAATAACATTAAAAGGGACGCTGCCCATGGGCCTTTGCGTGGGCCCCAGGCTAGCTGGACCCCCATTGGGGCTCCCTGGCACCATACTGGTCTCTACTGTACACTCGGGTCTGATTGGCTGTCTCGGCCCCAGGCCTCTCACTGGGCCTTTGTATGACTGTGCTGCTGCAGGGCACCTAAAGCCTTAAGGGCTAAGTATGTAGCTCCATTCCTCCCCTACACCATGCCCCAAGCCTTACTGTAATGTTCCTCTCCTGTTGTGGCCTCTTTGGCTGTCACTCCTTTGCTCTCATCTAGTCTGGACCCACTGTGTTGGACCTGGATTTGAGGCAACAGCTTGAGTCTAGCCCTTTTGGGCACCAGACACCTGGCCCTGGTCTGCCTGGCCCCTGTCTGGCTCTGTGGCTTCATACTGTGCCCCGCCCTGGGCTCAACACTTGCTCAGGGCTTGAGCCTGCCCCTGGCAGAGTCTAAGGCAATTAATTGCGTGCCCCTTAAGCACTAAAGGGTCCTGCATGTACCTCCTCTTACACTCCCAACCCAAAACACCAATTCCAAGCCACAACCTAAACAACAAGCCCCGGGGCTATAACATAAACATAGAAGAGGAAGCAGCTCTCTACCCCTTTGAGAGGGGAAACTTTCCCTCACCTCTCTGCTAGGATAACCTCCCAGCCCGGGGCTGTATCCTAGTGGGCTCCCCCACGCGCAGCACCACCGTGCCTCCAGCATTCTCTGGAAGCTCTTCTGGGTAGAGCTGCTACCCCTGTGGCTTGCAGGGCTAGGCTAACTTAACTAGCCTGAGCCTCAGGCGTATATCCTCCCAGGGCCCTGCCTTCTCCTGATCAGGAGACTACCTTGGGCGGCCTGCAGGTGCCTGCTAATTGGCCTCCTTGCCCCACTGCCACAGCAACCTGCAGCTGCTGCGCCCTGCCTGGCATGCAGCGCTCCCCCGCTGGGCTGCTTCTCTCTTGAAGGAACAGAGAGCCCCAGGCTCTCTGTTACAATCATAAGCAGGTGATAAAAAGGTTTGAGTCCATTCAATTAAGTAGTTGTCATCAGTAAGAGTGTCATTCTTAGCAGTAATTTCTGCTTTATTGTAATGATCTAAGTTGGAGTATGAGCTGAAGGGAAAAATGGCATAAGATCTCTTACCAGACTATTGTGCACATGACAGCCTCTGTGTTCTTTAATACTCAGGATGTACTGCTCGCTTTTCCTCATTAACCCCCCAGACTAAATATAGTCAGCATCCTTCCAGCTCGGTAGAGCTGGATGTGAATCCCTTTGGAACTGGTCATTGCTGCTCCTTAATTAGTATGAGAAGTTGCCATTGCATAAAGCAACCCTTTGACTTTTTCATCTCATTTCTCTGTGATCATCCTTTTCTTTGTGTTTGCAGCTCCTTTTATTTTCCCATCACACCTCTGACTACTATGAACTTTGTTTTCTTTCCATTGACTTTTAAGGCTAGCAAGGATGATTGTGTTCACTTAATCAAACTCGTCTGGTCCTACAGGCATCCAGCTTATGGGCTGGATCCAGAGTGGTCTGTAGACTGAATCAGGAGTCTGGGAGGCTACCTGCAAGGCCAGAAATTTGGCAGCAGCAATGTTAATTGCCACGGCTGCCACCACTTGTGTTGCCACCAAATTGCCAGCCCCATGCTCAGCCCCGTGTGCTGGATCTTTGCCCTTGACCATGGCAAGGCCATGAGTCAAGCTGGTATCTCATGGTTAAGTGATAGCACATTTTTAGTCACGTCTGGTCTTCATTTAGACTGACTTATGGTGGGGAATCCACCATATTCTTCAGCAAGATGTTCCAACTTAACTTGCATTAAAATCTGCACTTTATTTTCAGTCCAGTTTGAACTTGTGTTGCTTTACCTTTTTTTTGCCTGTTGGGTTAAAAGACACAGCACAATAATAATAAGAATTTTTTTAAATCTCCTATTGTAAGTACTGGTGCAGCAGGACAGAGTTACTCTCCTTTACCCTCAACAATTCTATTTAGTGTTGGAGGATATAGTAGAGCATATTTTACAAGTGAGTTATGGAGCTGTGAACCAAATAATATGAATTCCCCAATTATTAACACTATGCAGCATAGTCTGAAGAAACCAAGATCAGATGGTCTGAATTTTATATAATTGTTTTTTAAATCTGGTTTAGGCATACCAGCCCACTATTAGTGTCCTACCGTATGCCTTAGGGCATATGATATATGAGCGAGAGAAATGGAAGGTATTAGTCATTAATATTTTTTCCTTGGAAAGAGAATCATAAAGAAAAACAAGCAATAAAACTCAGCCTCCTGATTCTGTTATCTCCTGGTGAGGAGCTTTTATTGCAGATTACATCTCCCCTAAAAGTGACACCTGCTTCCTTTAGAGTAGGCTCCTCTGTAGGCAAGTTGAAACAGAAGTTAATAAGGAAGAGCCTATCCAGTTATTATAAATAATCCAGGCAGTTTTTTTTGATGGCCAAGGAAGTTGGTTAGAGGGAGTTGAATCCTATTTTTTTATCGTAGATAAACTAAATATATTTGTAAATAGACAAAAGTAAATCCCGCAAAGCTTAATAACCGAAGGAAAGCTTTAATTCAATTAATTGATGAAGCAGCTCTAATAGTCTTCACTTAAAATCTCAGTGTGTCATTTAACCTACCAATTTGTTTAAAGAATGGTTTGAGACAGAAATTTTAATGAAAATTAAGCATCTTAAATTCAAGTTAAATCCCCCACAGTCTCTCTTACCTTAGTCGGCTTACGTTCTCTGGCTGTTTGGGGTTTAACAGGATAAGCTTTTAATAAAACTCAAGTTACAACAACATTTCGACATTCAAATAAAATCATTTTCAAGAGTAACCCCTGCCAGTGCTTTTGACGGATGTTATCTCAGCCACTACATCTCACCCCCCTGACAGATGATGTTTCGGTCTCTTATTTTCAGTCATGTTTCATGCCTATAGGCTCATTAAGAATCCTTGATTTGTCTGTTTTGTTTTCAGTGTTGTTTGAGCTTCTCAAATTGCAGCGTGTACTCTGGCTTCAGCTTGTGCTTCTCCTTCTGTGGTATTTTATAATATCCACATTTTGGGGGGGGTTTCCCCTTATCTGCATTCATTTTCAGAAACATCTGATACAACTAACTTCTTCATGAAGTTAGATGAAGGTGGGGAACATGTCTCTGAAGGTACTGAGGCGTCACTTTCTACCTTCTTGTTTCAATCGCTTCTTTATTTAAAGTTTGGCTTTGCGTGTTGCAGAACATTCAGCATGTGGTGGATCAAGCTCTTAATGCATATTTTGAAAGGTCGCATGTGCACCTTAGAGGAGATAAGCCTGACACCAGTGTAATTAAGTAGCATGGTGGCAATTCATGGCACTAAACTGGGGTAACTTTGCCCAAACTAGTGAAGAATTACCTCTGAAAGAGTCTTGGGCAAAACCCTACAAGGGGGAACATGCATTTCCCTGGGAACAGTGTCCCCTGGTGTGCAGCAGATTGCCCCAGGTAGGGTTGGGAAGACTGGGGCCAGCACACGGAGGTTGGCCAGCAGCTGGAGCGTGGCTCTGGCTGGCTAGGCTCCAGTTTCGGATGATGCACGCTGCTGCCATGTGTGCTGCGCCACTTTTTCTTTTTGGCACGGGGGGGGGGGTTTAGACACGGGGATTTCCTGGTATCCAGTGTAGCTGCCACACTGCAAATATGTGGAATTGATATCCACTGCATGCATTTTGCAGCACCTTGAAAGGCTTTGGTGCAGCACCTGCTAAAGGCAGAAAGGCTATTCCTTGGCCATCCAAAGCACTACCCAATGTAAATGATGCTAGCATTTATAAACATCAGCCTACAAAGTTTTTGTCTCAGGACTCAGTTTTTTATGCAGTCCTTGAAGTTTTACTTTGAACACTTTTATAAAGTCTATTTTTTTCCAATATCATTCCTGTTCCACAAATGTTTGTGCGTCTGAAGAGACTTCAACTGAGCATAAATATAAATAGTCTATATCAAAGTGTCTTGGCTTTTCAGATACAGTACTTGGAAAGTTTATGTTATTCATATAACGAACTCACTCAAAGTACCAGAATAGTTTTTCCAAAATATAGCGTCTTCTACTGTATAAGTTTTTGGGATTTTTCTTGCTTTCATAAGTAAGTTAAATAATTAATGCTGTTATATATTTAAATTGTTAATCGAATACAATTTGGATTATTTATAACAAAATCCTTTGCTTTGAGTAGAAGTGCAGGACATTGTTCATTTCAAAATTAGCATGAAAAACTCTAATACATGGTATTTAGTTTTAGAATGGAAACATGCAATTAACACAATTAATGATTTACGAAGGTTATAGGAAAGCATAAGCTTATATAGCTTCTTAGCACTGATTTTTCCTTTAAACAGAAGTCATGATTTGACAGTGACCCCCAAGAAAACATTTACACACATTTCTTAACTTTTAATATTCTGCTGATGAGAATGCCATCTTTTTACTTAACCCTTGGAGCAATAACCGAAATATGGTACTCAGTGTTTAATGTGAACTTTCATTCTAGGACTTGTCTCGGGAGAAGACGCTCCAGTGTAATTTAAACAACTTCGTGAGAAAAAAGGGGATGAGAAGGTCCATTTTTATGGCCAGGTTTGTGGCTTGAAACAGAAAACCAAGACTGGTCTGCACAAAGTGTAGTCCCTTCAAAATGCTGTCCTGCTTAAACATTGCTCTTTGGTTTAAAGAGTAATTCGATCAGGGTCTGGTAGACCATTCACTTCTTGACAGAATTTATGTCTTCACAAGAGACACCTTGTAACCGCATCCTTCTCAAGTCAAGATTTGTATTTGCTTGGCTTTAAAGAAATTTTAGCATATTTAATTATTCAAGCTGAATGTATAATTAAAGAATCTCACAGCAGAAATTTTACAGCAACAAACATGCAAAATGTATTTCTTCATAATCCACTAAAAGTTGCACAGTTGATCTGTAGCAGAGTAAAGACTAGGATCCAGTTTTCCTGGCTCTGTCATGAACCTTTCTACTATCCTTTTTCTCTTTTGCTCTTCTTTTGCCACTTCACTGTGTTCACTGGAGGTTTTAATTCTCCCCAAATTGCTGTATGGGAATCTAACTCCCTCATATCGCTGTGCTCTGAGCCTCTTTATGTTGATGAATGAAATTAGTCTTTTTAGCAAGTAATTACTTAAATTACCTTAATTGTGTAATAATGTAAGGTCAGCAACAAAATTATATATACTCTAGCTGAATCATTATAGTGCTGATGACAGTAAGTGCCAGACACTAAGTTCCATCCTGTCTTCTTCCAAAGCCAAGGTTTTATATAATTCTACTGCAGTTTACTCAGTATAATTTAGTTTGAGGTGTTTATCACAGTAGAGATGTCCAGAAACCTATTTCAGATAATTAGTTAAGTGATTTCATAATTGCTGAAACATCTGTCTGAATTAATCCAAGCAAGGTAACCATTTTATTGAAGCAAAGATAGTCTCATAATACCCTGGGCAAAATCACTCTCTTGAAGTCAGTGGAAGGAGAATATGGCCCAGTGAATTAGTCTTGGATTGCCTACTGTATACGTCAGATGCCCTTATATTCTGGTGGTTTGAGATGACATTGTCAGGCTCAGTTCAATAAATCTTCAGCAGTTCGTAATAAAATTATTTTAGCTTCAGCCCTGCAGTACTTCTGCAGAGCCTGAATAGCTCTTGTACTGAACTGGATGTTTCTTTTGTGTTTTCCCTGACCCATGATGTGACTCTGTTTTTACTTTATTAGGACCCTAATGAAGATCTGCGGAGGCATTTGTTTCAAGATTTCATTATTTGTAGTTTCAAACAGCTATACGTCTGCACTTCACATTTTCAAAGCCAAGGCATGAAACTAAACTTTTACAAACAGATCTCATTTAAAGCATTTGAAATAAAGTAGCAAATACAACGCAATCATTATTGAGAGCTAGCTGGTAAATGTATAGTGACAATCCAACTGGGTAACTGTGACATAAATTGGGTGCATAATAACAACTACAATATTTGTACTCCCTTAATGTATTTAATTTCTCACAAAAACAAGATGCAAGGGACATAGGATACAGAGCCTTGCAACGGTAGGCTAGTCTAAATTTTTAGATTTGCTCAGTTTGACAGTAATGACATCGGGCATCTTCTAATAACACTTTGGGACATGCAAAATAGTTGGTGCCCACGATTCTGGTTTTTTGTGGACCACAGCCATCTTGGTAAAAGACATGGGCATAGTTGATAGCCTCCACTGAAAGGTCAAGAGCTCTGTGATTTAGTAGATAGACATACTCTTTCATTGTTATGGATATCACCAAGTAAAAATTAAGACTCAGTGGCACAGAAGTGTAGAGAAGCTTGTATTGCCAATGCTGGACTTGGTCTGTGCATGACCATAGCACCCACCTGTGTATGTCAGGCAGACCAAGGCATGAGACCCAGTAAATCAGTGAAGGAGAAGTGGGCAGCCAAAGTAATAAGGACCCCTACTTGTAGATTTTGTTCCTCAGAAGGTGTAAAATGGCAAAGCTTATAGGGACTGAGATTGAGGATGGGAAAGTAAAAGAGACCAAGAAATTCCTGAGGGAATCTGGAAAAGAGCACTGGTGTAGCGAGAGAGGGGGAAAGAGAGGCAGCGGAGCAGAGGGAAAGTGAATGAGTAGGTAGTGGGAAGGCAAAGCACAAGTTCATTATTTCTATCCTTGAGTTCAAAGGCTATTCCTGTGCTTCACTAATTCAGAATTGATGTTGTCAAGGCTCTTCCCCCTCTTCCCCCAAGCACCCTGCACTAACAAAAGGTTAAAAATAAAGGCTGGTTGCTTCAGTAATAATTTGAAGTCGGTTGGTTCAAATTCCTTGTGTTGTACCCAAGGGGTATTGCTTGCTCAACTCCATGACAAACAGGAAGAGCGTATTGTAGACTATTTGCTAGGATGATTCCAGGCTTGTCGTTTGCCTGGTGACTGATTGGCTCTGGCTCTGGGAAGACTAGATAAGACATGGCTCAAACAATAAGCATTGCAGAATAGAAAGCAACTTTTGAAGTTGCATGTTATTTGATGGCTCCCTGCTATGAGCCCAAGCTTCAGTGATGTGCCTGAATGCTTAGAAACGGAGTTGACACCGATAGCCTCAGTTCATTGGAATCTAGGGTTAGGATTCCTGGAATTGTTATATCAAAGTAAGGGAGGTGATGCTCCTTGGTGTATTTAAAGAAAGGAATGAGGGCAAGTAGCCTCTGGCCCTTAAGGCCAAACCCTAATCTTATAACAAGGTCTCGATGTGTTGATGAAACGGCCAGAGCAATGCCTGGCCAACTGCAGATGTAGGTGCATAATTGACAAGAAGTATTGTTAGGTTACTCGGCTGTTTTGATTAGGAAAAAATATGTTTGATGGAAGCAGTGTGAAGGGCCTTCAAAGAAATATCACGAGGCAACTCTGCTTAAGTGCTAGATATTCTCTCTCTTTTCTGACATCACAGGCATCGCTGCTGAGTGAGACATCCATGTTCCAGGGCATCTTTCAGAAGAAAAAAGGATAATGCACAAAAAGACATTGGAAATAAGGACCTTTTTTCCTTTTTCAAAGAACGTTCAGATTTTTTGGTGGGGGGCTGATCTGATTTCAAAGACACTTTGAAATTTTTTTAGTTTTTGTGATGCATGGAAAGTTCCCTGGAAGTGAAGACAAAGAAGTTTTAAGTTAAAAACTTGGAAGAAATGTTGAATGGCATTGTCAAACACTAGTATTTTTTTTTTTTTAGCATTTTCATCTATATCTTTCATAAGAGAGAGATTTTTTTTTTTATTGTTGTACCATGTACCTCCTGACATACTGGAAAACCATTTAAAAAGGGATTTATCTGTGACTAAACTTTCATCTGAAATACTGTGTCAAAACACAAACATTAACATCTGAAAAGCTGAAACACTTATACATATAAAACCTTGTTAGTCTAACTGGAAGTAAGCATTCAGTTAAATCTGTTTCAGCACAGTCAGCCCCATAACTTTTTACGTAAAAGAAGAAACTGAATATTATTTGCTATCTACATTGCAGGGAAAGACGAAATAAGAAAGCATTCAGTGAAAGTACTCTGGGATGTTGACTAATTGTTTGAATCCCAATTCTCCCCTGTTGCATTTCCAAAAACAGATTAGTAGAGTGACAAACAAACTACCATCAGTGTAAATGTATGTTCAGTGAGCAGGTATTGGTCACAAGTGTGTCAGCAGTTGCATGCATAACTGTCACTGTATGCAGTATGGTGGCATAATGTATCAAGGGATTTAGAACCAGAGCCTGCTAAAGAAGGCAAGAGACAAGAGATGTAAGATTTAAAATGTTAGGAAGGTTTACTGAGGAGATGGGGAAAAGGGGACCTGATTTGTAAGGGTGTATATTTTTGTACATCTCTAGATGGGCATAAATAAAGTAACAGGTGGCATAGAGAGATTAAGGGACGCAAAAAAAACAACAACTAGGCAAACATTAAATGAAATGGAAGAGTGGCTACTTTTAAAACTAAGAAAACATTAACATAAAGCAAAATGAGCCTGTGGAAATCACTGCCACAGTTTGTCTGATTTCAGGACTTACCACTTCCAACCTTTTACTGCGCTCTCTGAGAACAGCCATATCAGTTTGTGTCCTTTCTTGGGGAAACGTATGATGTTTCAGCTCTCAGATCAAGACCTGGCTACGGTACCAAGTATATAAACCGAGTGCCTGCACTCTGCATTTCAGGCATCTACATTTCCAACCCTTGAGAACTTGTGGCCAGACGTGTAGTGCTCAACAGCTGCCTTAAAGCATTTACAGATTCACAGACATCAGGGCTGGAAGGGACCTCGGGAGATCATCGAGTCCAGCCCCCTGCCCAAAGGGCAGGAAGTCAGCTGGGGTCATAGGATCCCAGCAAGATAAGCATCCAGTTTGCTCTTGAGGGTGTTCAGTGTAGGTGCTTGAACCACCTCCGATGGCAGACTGTTCCAGACCTTGGGGGCTCGGACAGTAAAGAAATTCTTCCTTATGTCCAGCCTGAAACGGTCTTGCAGGAGTTTGTGACCGTTTGACCTCGTCATCCCTTGGGGCGCTCTGGTGAACAAACATTCCCCCAGGTACCGGTGGCCACACCAACAAACTTATAGGTGGCCATCAGATCACCCCTGAGCCTACGCTTTTCCAGGCTAAAGAGCCCCATGGCTCTCAGCCTGTCATCGTAAGATCTGTTTTCCTGACCTCTGATCATGCGCGTGGCTCTCCTCTGGACTCTCTCAAGCTTCTCCACATCCTTTTTGAATTGTGGAGCCCAAAACTGGACTCAGTACTCCAGCTGCGGCCTCACCAAGGCCGAGTACAAGGGGAGAATGACGTCCCGGGATTTGCTCGAGAAGCATCTATGGATGCAAGCCAGCGTTTCGGTCGCTTTACTAGCCTCAGCATCGCATTGCAGGCTTATGTTCATCTTGTGGGCAGTGATGACCCCCAAGTCTCTTTCTTTCGTAGTGCTAGCCAGTGTAGCACTGCCGAGCCTATAAGGATGCTGCAAGTTTTTCTTCCCAAGGTGGAGAACCTTGGATTTTTCTGTGTTTTAAACACCATGAGGTTCTCGTCCACCCATTTGCTGAGCCTGTCCAGGTCAGCCTGGATCGCCCTCTTGTCTTCTGGCATGGATGCTTTGCCCCAAAGTTTAGTGTCATCAGTGAACTTGGCCAGTCTACTTCTGACTCCAATGTCCACATCATTAATGAAGATGTTGAACAGTACGGGTCCAAGGACAGAGCCTTGGGGGATCTTTTGTTTAGCAAAGCAGTAGAGTCCAAGGAATTTTAAAGTAACACCCTATGTGCATGTTTATGTTTGCATAATTTTACATTTCATTGCAAGATACATGATATGTATCCTCTTACGTTACAGAAGTTAGAGAGACTCGCTGTCTCTCAAGATGCCAAGAGTCTCTTTTGCCCTTGCCTGGTCAGTTTGCCTTTCACCCTCTCTCAAAGAAACTGGGTTTCTTTCTGTGTCTGTCCAGCTTATGTTTTTAAACAGCCTTTGTCACAGTAGAGTCTGTGTTCTGCCTCAAGCTGGTCTTAATTTTTGGTCTTGTGACAGTCCACTGAAACTCTCTGCTCCCCAAGGATGGTCTCACACACCATCTTGAAATGCAGTTCATGAGCTATGGTGTGTATATATAGGGGAATACAGATTGATGCCGGCTACTAAGCGCTCCCATATTCATCACTACGTTATTGAGACTGAGGGTTAAGTAGAGTTCAAAAAAGTATTAGTCACTTAGAAAATGAGAACAGCCGTAGGTACAGGAAATAGGATCAAACTTACGCGAGTTAGGGACCTGCCAAAATTACAATTTTGCAACTTTCACAGAAACTGCAAAATCGGTAGGTGCCCAGCAAAAAAGCACAAAAAGAGCCAGTGAGTGGGAAGGAAAAAAGTTGGGGAGCTGCAAACAGAAAATGGCAGGAAGCCCTGGTGTCCTGAAGCACAGGGGCGGGGGGAGGGAGCAGGGAGGGGGAAAAAAGGAAAGAATTTTCGCAGTGGAGTGCAGTGGGCCCTCTCACGCATCCGATTGGCTGAGGTGCCTGAAGTCCCGCCCCTCCCTGGAGATTGACAAGTGACTGTCTGTCAGTCTTCAGGGAGGGGTGGGACTTCCAGGGCCCCTCAGCCAATCAGAGGCATCCCCCCCCCCCCCGTGCTTCTCCATTTAAAAAAAAAATGGTGACTGGTGCCACGCTTAAACCGCAAAATCAGGGGGCAGCCAACCTGACGTCAATAGGTCCCTATACATGAGAGAGACACCCTCACACTTCACAGTTAACTATGCCCAACTACACTAATAAATTGGTTAGAAGTGACCTTCCCTTTTGCTGATATTCCCTAATTTTCCATTTCAAGTATCCTTGCTCCCTCCTCTGGTGCTTCTGAGACTGACTGGAAGTTGAGGGGCTATACCTTATGAAACAATACGTACTGTATTACTATTGAAGAAGCAAGGTTTTGCAGTGGTCTGCCAAGCTATGTAGTGGGACCAAAGATCCTAAATGGACTTTCAGATTGAATAAGATACATTTACAAAAGGAGAACATGGCATAATAGGACATGGAGTTTGGCAGCGTATGTGATGCCTCCATCCTTGGAGGTTTTTAAGACCTGACTAGACAAAGCCTTGACTGTGACGATATAGTTGGATGGTCCTGCTTTGAGCAGGGGGCCGGACTAGACGTGACCTCCTGATGTGCCTTCCAACCCTCATTTTCTATGAGTCTATGCAAAGTCAAAGTAGAAGGTAAGGTAGAGACGTACCTTATCAACTAATTGAATCAGATGCATACATTTTCATGAGCAAGAGCTGACTTTTCTCTCTCTGCTTGTGGAGTCAAGGTGTTAGTAGTCCCTAGGTAGGGGTATGAAGGTTGCTCTTAAAATGTGAAAGATGTCTGGTAATCCCAGTGCCTTAGAGTTTTAGCCAGTTGCCAGGTAAAACCAGGAATAATTCTGCCTCCCCTGCCCCCCGTTAATGCTACTGGCATTTGGGGGATATTTTCACCTTCCTCTGAGTATTGGCACACTGGACACAGGTGAGGCTAGGGAGTTTTGATTGGGGTGTCCTGCTGTTCCTACCAGCTCTTAGAAAACCCAGAGGTTCCTGGCCAGGGATTGTAGCTCTTCTTCTTAGGGTCATAGCAATTGCCAAATCTGAAGTCAGGCACAGACTGTGGGGACTTCTGCTTTCCCTGTCATGTGGGGCATGCTCCTTTTCCAGGAGTTTCTGACCATATATGAACCAACTATTTCCCGGTTGTCACAGTAGCAGGGCACAGCCTCATCTCGCTTGCTCCTACCTCTGGAATAGTACCAGCTGCTCTTGGTATTTCAGGTATTGTGCCTTGTAACTGGGTGAGATGTCATCTGTGGAGGCACACTCGGAGAGGGGACAGCAGTATAGCTGGCCTTCCGCCTCCTTACTGCAAGCACTGGTGGAGAAGGAGCATGAAAGGGGGTGGTTAGTTTTCCAGGGAGAGGTAATGCAGAAGACCAAACTTAAGGGCCATAGTCGTTCCCGTAGTCATTCCCAGGCATGGCACTTAGATTGTCTTAGAAACAACTGAAGTAATTCTGTGGCACGCCTCCTGTACTTCCTCTGTGTTCAGTGAGCTGGGAAGTGAAATGTAGGTGCCTTCGGTGAGATGCTAATTCCTTGGAGTCTCCTGAGGAAGGAGCAGAGGCTGAACATCTGCTGGGGTATGGAGAATGGTGTCCCAGAAAAAATCCTGCAATGCTACTTATCTGAGGCCAGCCCACTGATTTGGCTCCCTGCATTCACGCTTGTGACGCAAGCGCCGTTTCTGGGCCCTGCCCCTCCCCAAGGAATGTGATATTGCGAGAAGCAGGATGAGCCAGCAGTAGGATGACAGAGCAGCAGTCTAACTGAGGAGTGACGATGAAGGGTTGTGAGCACCATCTTTTTTCCCCCCTCTTTTTAGCAGGGTGGTCACATCTCAATGTTTCTATATATGCAAAAAAATGAAGTTGTTAACTCATGTGCAAAAGCAGCAGGAGAAAATACTGGGGGGCTGAGTTGCGGTGCCAGCACACGTTGGTGCTGTACACGGCATCAGAGGAGCCTGTGGCAGGGGTAGTAGGCACGGCACTGCAGTGGCAGAGCGCGGCAGTGGCGCTGGAGCCATGCGGTACTGGGTGGTGGTGCTGCTGTTGCCGGCCGCTGCAAATTTAGTTTGGCAGGGGCTAAGCCCCAGCCTTCCACCACCTGTGCTCATGTGTGACAGCTGTGACTGCTTTTGATACAGGTCTTAGCACTGGGCAGTTAACATTGAAACTTCCTTTCCATAACCTCAGCTCTGAATTGCCAGGGTTGGTCCCGTTTTTGATGTAGCTCTGTTGTGTTTCATTAGGGTTGACACCAGGAACATCTGGTCTTCAGCTGGGAAGTGCTGCTTTCCAGTATCAAAGCTTGAAACTTTTTGGATCATTTAAAACTTTTGGGACCATTTTGCAAATATTGCAAAAATAACAGGGAGCTCAATAGCGTTTGATTTGCTAAGGGCCAGAAATAATCCGGTTAAGTGAGAGACTAACCGCAAACCTAATTTGAAATATTTTTCATTTCAGGTGTCTGAATTCACACTGACCAGTTCCCTTTCCCTGTGACTTTACAGTTGCCACAGAGCCATGTTGGAGTTTACGGAGGATTTAGCAAAGATTTTGAAAGAATTATCATAAACCCCAGAGGTATAGGTTTAATAGTGCTTTGCAAAATCATTCCATAAATTGTAGTGTACGTGACATCAGCATGATTCGTGCTGGGTCATAATAGTTTATCTTTGTACCTAGATGGCAGTGGGAGTAGGTTATTTTAAAAACTTAATTTTTTTTTCTGGTAAATGTCCTTCTTGGTATTTGGAGCAATTTAGCACAATAATGCTTAGATCACTTGAGAGGAAATCACTTGGAGGCTACCTTTTAAAATAACCCAATATTACAAGATTTGTTTCTTCTACAAGTGTACCCAGGACTATTTCTACCTTAATAATCAACACAGTAGCAAAAAACAAGTAATAAGTAGAGGAAACCAGATACATAGCACTTAGTGCATTTTACACACACAGGATTTGGTGTAACCAAGAGATGATTGTCACCTTGCTTCTCTTAATGTCCCCCTCCTCTAAGCAGCAGCAAGGATTATCCCTTATTCTTTGCATTGGAGATTTTCTCAAGTGATCTCTTCTTGCCTGCCTGCCCTCCAACACTTTCTGTGCAATTTCTTATTCCTCTCAAATTGCGGTTTTGCATTTTGTAGAGTAAATGGAATTTGAATATATATTTAAGATGACAGGATTGGTATTAAAATTTAAATAAAATATTACCTTTTTTGTAAATTGCTCCAATAGCAGCAAATTAACAGTAAATTGATAGAGAAAGGTAAGCACAGATCCTTTAAATCATAGTGAAGTTTTTGGCATTCAAGCTAGAAGTGTCTCAATTTAACACATCATTGGTTTGTATTATTAGAAATTTCATTGGGTTGTGGAGCGTATTATGGTTATGCTCTAAAATTGAAAGTACATAGACTCAGGACCTCTACAGTAGGCTGAATTCTTATGCAGTTACTGATCAGTGTGCAGCAGCTGACATGGCTTGTTAATAAGCACAGGCAATCTGCCATTAAAATCCTACTCGCCACTGTACAGAAAGATTTTTAACAGTACTTATTTTCTTGTTTATAGTTCTATATCAATCATGAAATGGGAACTGAGGGGCCAGTAAATGTCATTTGCTACTTCTCAAGTGGCATGAATTTATTTTCTTTTGCATTTCATCACACTGTTCTGTTCCCTTCAAATCATAGGCAGGGGATTAAAGTCAAAAGTGTAGCTTGAATCATTTTTAAAAAACCTGCTTAAATTAATACTATAAATTGAAGGTGGCCTGACTGATTGTCTGAAAATAATGTGAGCATTAGCTTTTCATGATCCACCAAAAATAGGAGAGAAAATTTTGCTTTGAGTTACACATTTCTGGGGAAGCTCGCTTATTCCAAATGTTAGGTAGTATGAACTTGCTGACTATTTTTCTGCTTTTCAGCAGCATATTTGACTATGTTCATATTTGACTTGTGTTCACTGGAATTGCTATCAAGTTACTGCATAATAGCTATTCTTTGTACTGTGAAAGCTACACCGAATGCTGGGAGTGCATTTTGCAAGATACTGAGGCTGATTTTATTCAAGAAATTGTTCTAACATTTCACATTGTAAGAGACGGAGTATGCTAGATGACACAGCCTTGTGACAAGCATATCCCTGTGTGCTGCAAAAACCGCATTACTTGGTATATTAGTAATATTCTTCAGCTCTTTTCTAGAATTACGGATTCACTTTTTTTAAAACCAGTATGTCCTTGAGTTGCTTCCCTGTTGTATGCCCATTAAAATGCTATAATCTGTGCACTTGAGAGGCATTTTAATAAGAAGCTGCTGGTTCTAGAGAACAGCTTAATTCAAGACTTTATCTGACAGTCACAGGTTTATCTGATTGTCCAAAATATGCATCTAACCACTCCTGAACATTGGGGAAGTTCAAAGCCAGCCTCCGTAGTTTTGGTTTTTTTCTGTGAGACATTAAATCAGTTCATTGCCCATTCACTCATCTTACCACTGGGACATGGATCTGATGGCTCAACACTGAGAACTAAGACGCAGCGTATGGCTTCTTTAAGGAAGAACAATGGGCAGATCTGAAGCTTTATGTACAGGCTAACTAAATCAGAGATGCAAGGAAAGCAGTACCTGGATCGCCTGCACCCGATAGAGAATGCTGCATTGAGACATCCCACCTCAAGGCACTTATCCAGACGGTCTGTTTTCTGAATGGAGCCAAAATGTGGAGCAAAACGAGCTTTACTTGAAACCAATTGCTTGTCTGCTTTTAATTAGCACTGGTCGAATACTGTTAGTTGAATAATGTATTTGATGAATAATGCCATTGTCCATCAAATAAATTATTCAGTGAATTCTTCCCCCCCTCCCCCCTTTTTGGATAATGCAAAAAAAAAAAAAACAGTGCTAGAGGTGGCTGAAAAACATCCATTGAGTAATCTATTAGAATGATGCATTGCTTTTCAGACACTTTTATTCACCAAATATTTTTATCCAGTATTTAACCAAGTCTACAGTTAATCAAAATTTGTGCTTATATAGCAGCTTCTGCCTGAACAATTGCAAAGAATTAAGGTAATGTCAGAGGTGGTAGTGCTGTTGTTCTAGGTGATTTATGTTCTGTAATGCCCCCAGTGTTGTGTTTTTTAAAAATATGTCAAGGATGGCAGGAGATTTAACTTGCGTACACTTTAGTATGGTGTTACTTTTAGACTGACAGCTAAATAAATATACTCACACCCCCAATAAAATGTACACACTTCTGGATGTGCAAGAGTGGAAATGTTGTGAAGCACATGTGGGACAAATCCCTATCTTTAGGAAAAGAGCCAAGGAGTCTCCCGCAGTCTCACAAAGTGCTGTTATCCAAAATATCCTACGCAAAGTGGCCCTCTTCAAATCTGTGAGGAATGTAAAAGTACCAGACTTAAAGTTTAAACCAATAATTCCCAGAGTTTGGAGACTGTCAGACTACCAACAGAGAATACAGAATGATGGTTTACTATCTCCATTAGGAATCACCTCCGTGCCTCCCCCCACGCACACAAACGAGGGGAAAATGGGGAAAAAAATATTTAAACTATAATGTTATCCACTATGAGAGTTGTGTAATATTAAGCTGTCCATTTTGCTTTTTGGCCCAATATCCCATGTGGAGAGAGCTGGTAGTTTCAGTCCCTTATCCAAATAGGCAACGTTCTCGCCTTTCTCTCTCTCTTTCTCACGCTCACACATGCACACGCATGCACGCACGCCCCCTTCTTGGAATTAATTTGATTTACAATTGAGAGGCCTGAGCTGTTGCATAGTATAAATCCAGATCCAAATTTACCCAACGTTCTTGTCATGTTTGGGTTCATTTCAGGCAATTTCTGAGCAGCAATCCCAAGGAAGGATTAAAGGTGGAATAGATATGGTGACAGGACCGCTCTTGCCCTTATGCTTATCTCCTCCAGGTCAGGGTTTAGGCACACTGATGAGGAGATAACAACATTGCTGCTGCCCGTGCTGAACTAGGAATCTGCTATGGGGCGTGAGTGGTGCAGTCAGGAGTTGCCTCTTCTGGGTAGCATGGGGAAAAGTACAAAACCAACAGTTGTTGGTCTGGAACTGGTAAGCTGAAGCTGAGAATGGGTGGAGGGAAGTGGACTCTGCGTATGCCAGATCTTCAGTGTTTTAAGTCTTCAATGCAGCTGTCAGAAGCATTTTCAAAAGTTTCTAAGTCTCATCATTGAAAATGAGTTAGGCCCTCACAGCTGCATTTTTAAAGGTGTATATTTAGGTGCCTAAAAATGCAGATGAAATGCTTTATTGGATTTTAAGATGCACTAGACTTTGGTATTTGATGCCATTGAAATCAATAGCAGTTAGGCACCCAACCTGATTAGGTACTTTTGAAAATCCACGTGGGTATCTCTCTGCACTGCTGGACATCTAAATAGCATTGAAAATCTTGCCTTATGCAAATGTTACCAAAGATGCACAGTACAGCCTGTTCAGTAACCATGTAGACTAATAGCTTTCTGGGAGACATGAGCAATCCTAGTGGTGGATTTAAGCCTGGGATATTCTTAATAACTGACCTTTGGCGATAGCCGTTATGTGAAGAAATAGGACTGTAGTATATAGGGCTGTCAGTCTGGCACTTTTCACTAAAATTCACTTAAATGAATGAAGGATTAAACTCCAGGCTTGTTTCGATTTAGGAGGAGAAACAAGTCCTTCACCATTGTAATTATGTTTTCTTTCAGCTGCCAGTAAGCAGAATTTTAAAATAATTTAAAGGTTCAGAAGATATCCATGAAGTATGAAATAAGCCAGTCACAGTAGCAGTTTGTGAACCTGAATAATAGCCAGGATGCCTGGGCCGAGGTCCATTAAGGTCATCTGTTTTTGTCTCACCAAAATCAAGTGGGCGTTGATGTCAAGTTGTTGGCCAAGAACATTTTAAAGAATCCTTCTCATTTGTACAGGAATTCAAGCGCTAAGCTTCATTGCTAACTCTTGGGAATGTTTTTACAACAGCTGAGTGTCTTTCTTGTTTTGTCTCACTGTCTCTAATTTAGGCTGTTGATCTAACTAACTTGGCTATATCTTCTTTTTATTAAAGTTTCACCTCCTATGATGGCAGATTTAATTTAATGTAAACTAAATTGTGTCTAGACGACATGATCTGACTCTGTTATGAAAACTCATATTTAATGACATTCCTTGTGCACTAAGTAGTAGCTTTGGTGGAGTATTCTCATATAGAAACCAGTATTTGTTTCACTAATAATGCAGTCTGTATATGCACTCTTTAGAGCCATAATAAGGTTGAGTTTCAAACAACCTTGGAGGGAAAGTTAGTTTGAAGAATGTAAAGATTTAAAAATGAAGTGTGTATGTGTTTAGAGGAGAAGGAGAAATAACACACAGAAATACTATCAAACAGAAGTAGCATAATCAGGGGCACTAAGGGCGAGAGAATAGGATGACTGCCCAAGGGGGAAAGTTGCTCCTGAGATCTTGGTAGGTTGCCTGAAGCTGAGCAGAATGCAAAGTGAAAGAACTATTTTTACCCAAAGGCAATTTTCGCTGACGTCATCTCTGTGAACACCTCTTATTTTGATATTTTTATAGATTCTTTTATTGCCCCAAGTTTATCGTTAGAGCCCCCAAAACTAAGTACCACCCCATTTCCCACACTACACCTTCCAAATATACTTGCCTGTTTCCTGCCAGATGCACATGGGAGCAACTGTATGCAATCTAGTGGGTGCATCTACACATGCAATTAGGGAGAAATAAACTCTGGTGTAGTTTGTGCCAGAGTTTTTCTCCAGGGCACAGCATTCGCAAGTGTGCCTGGGACTGCAGCATGTCTTGCTGGGATGGAGCAGCCCCAGGATGGCAGAGGGTCCAGGGGATCAGGCCTAGGCTCCAGGTGGCAGCATTGAGTGGCAGAGGGGCTGGCTGGGGCAAGAGGGTACTACAGTATGTGGCTAAGAGGCAGACAGCTCCCACAACGTAGCACCCTCGTGCCCCAGCTAGCCACATTCACTGTCTACACATGTGTTGTGGCAGTGTAAATTACTCTGCATAGGACAGTGCTTGATCCAGACAGTACTATCCTGTGGCAGAGTTATTTAATTTACTGCGCCCTAATGAGGGCACACGTGTAGATGGTGACTCTCTTACTGCAGAGCTAATTAGCCATCTCCACATTAAAGTCCATGTGTAGATCCATCCAGTGAGTAAGTTCATGTGTGTGTAATGAAATATATTAAATCAAATGCTATATACATTTGAACTGGAATTTTTTTGCATTTGACTCTAGGCTAATATGACAGATTTTAACTTTATTCAATTGTCATCTTTGGTTGGGTTTTCTTTTCCTTCATTCAGCCCCTTTTCTCCTTTCTGTAGCATAACTTGGATGCTGCCCTCCATCACTTTTCCCTCTCCCACTCTAATTTTGCTGTTATGCACCATATGTCTTCAGGGCAGGATTCTCAGAAGTGCTTGGCTTTGGCCTAACTCTGCTCCCATTAATGTCAGCAGTGAAGCTTCCATTGATTTTAAGGAGAGTTATGTCAGGGCAAAGCCAAGCACTATAAAAATCCTACTTGTGTTCTACAAAGTTTAAGTTAGTTTCTTTGGTTTTTTCGTAGAAGGCAGTTTTTTCTTCCTTCTTTAGGACTTTTTTCTCATGTTTCTTTTCCCTAAGTTTTCATCTCTGTATGTCCAGTTTCTGAGTTTAATTTTTCTTTCTTTTCCTTTTCACCGCCTTCTTCCAACAAATGCAAATATATTGTCAGCATGCACATGCACTCTCAGCTCTCTCTCTGCCTCTGCTCCGGTTTGGTTAGTTAGGATTTTCTGTTGGTTAATCTTTTAATGGTAGCTGTTTTGAAATTGCTTTTGTTTCTAAAACACTAGAAATGGTCCCTTTGGAGAGTACTCAGAGTGTAGGTAATAAAGCCAAAGGTGTCATATGATGATTTGCATTTATCATGTGTTTTTTACTGTCTTGCCTGCTTTCTGCCTGCTAAGCCATCTCTTGGCAATTTATTCTAATAATCGAGATCTCTGAGCAGCTTCCAACAGCTGCCTTGTTTTAAGAGAAAAATCAACCTGCCAAAATAATTCCTTCCTTTGCTCTAAATGCAGAAATTCTTTCAAAATAATATCCGTCCAGGGCCTGGAATAGGCACTTTTGTACCAGTGAGACTTATCTGGAAACCAGGCACAACTAAAATAGGAACTTCATACCAATGGAAAAACATGTATCTGGTTTCTGAAGCAGAGAAATGATTTTTTTCAGAGGTTTATAAAAATATTAGTTGCACCGTTCTCTCTGTGTGTATTTTTACAGTTGGGCTACAGTGAGGCATCTGGGTTTGCAGGTAGAGGCAAGATCCACTTCTGGGCCAGTGATAAGTTTTCAAGATCTTGGAATGTCACAGCTTTAAAAGGTAATATCTTGCTGCCCCACGCAGCCGGAAATAGGAGCTCCGTTCCATTGAGAAGGGAAGATTCCCAGCTTGACAGTGGGAGTACCATTCATAGCCAGCCTTTCATGAACTGGAGGTCAATTCATCAGATGCTATGAAAGGACATGCACAGACCGATGTTTGGGCAAACCCAAAACACCTGAACTTGTGCATTTTGAAAACTGTTTGAAGTCAGATTTTGGAGCCATTTTATATTTATCATTCTGAATTCCTCTCTCTCACTAAACCGTGCACAAGTGAACTTCTTGTAATCAATGTACATAATTAAGTCCTTCATAAAACAGAAGGAAATGAGGAGTAAACATAGAAGAATTCGAGAGAACTAGTTCCACAGACAGATGAATCACATTTTGAACAATCATAAATAAAGAAAAATAATAATAATAATATCTTGCACTTTTCAACCCAAGGAATCCTCAAGCTCTTTAGAACTCAACTGAGATATAATCTATACAGAGAGACTCCTTTATCCACTCCTGAAATCCAGCCAATTCTAAGGTGAAACATGGCAGCTATTCAATAGCGTAGAGCAACACTATAAAACAAATTAGGACAGGAAGTGAAGAATACAATATGATATTTCATTGAATGTGCAGAGAGAATTTTAGGCAGGAGAGTGCAATTACTGGAATTGGAATGGGTCCAGGACAAGAAAGCTAGCAGCATATTCTTGCAGTTTGTGTCCTGGGAACTTAAATAACTTAAAGGTGCCTGCACCTTGATTAACTGTTTTCACTAATACCATGTCAGGCTTGTATTGCCCCTAAGAGAAGGTGCTGCCAGTAGGGTGAGAATGGCTATTCTTTGTTTCACCAATTTCTTAGAGATCTCCAATCCATAGACACAATCTGCCCTGTTTCAGCCCTGCTTAAATTATGAGATTTAGCTATCGGCAGGTACAAACATTCAAAAAGCTTGATCACGCTTTACTCTGAGCACCCTAGGTTAAGGGCAAAAGTGAACAGAACAGATGTTTGCCCTGTGATGGGGTGGGGGCATGCAAGCTGCCTGCCTTGGCCAAGACCAGTAGGTTGGGGCACTCACATTCCTCCCAGCGGGCTGCCAGAGAACGCCAAGTGCAGCCGAGCAGCCAACCACCCTGATTGACAAGCGCACCCCTCTCCCCAGCCCCATCCTCCCCTCAGTGGCTGGCTGTCAGCAGCTGGGGAAGGGAGTGGAGGTCCCTGCCTTGCCCACCCCCTAACCCAAGTCAGCACAACTGGGGGAGGGGGAGCTACAGGGTGGGAGCCTCTGCCCCCTGCTGCCTGGCTCGGCAGACACCTGGTTCCATGACTTCTGCCTGCACCTGTCAGCTGGGTCAGACAGCAGGGGGGTAGGGGGACAACAGGTGCCCACCATGCAGACCCAGCTCCAGTGCCCCCAGCCCCAGGCCAACACAGCTGGGGGGAGTGCACCAGGGGCCTCCACTTTGCACAACACACACCCTGCCCAGCTGACAGGTGCAGGCAGGACACGAGGCTTTGCTGCCTCAACTCTGTGACAGCCTGGTACATGCTCACCCGGAGCAGCTGAAAACAAGCCACGTTTCAGTGTACCTCTGTGGGACGGTGGGGAGTTGGAGGATGCAGAGTTGTCTGGGATGTCAGCAGTGCCACTTGAGTTGGTAGGGGATCTGGTACAGAAGTTCATAAACCAGTCTAACCTAAATCACTTAAGTCTGATACTACATCCATCCAGGTTTAGCTTAGACCAGTTTCCACCATTTTTAAACTGATCTATGTGTGCTGAACTTCTATACAGTTACAGGTGTAGACTGGTTCCTGAACACTTATATTGGTATAAGTGTAATGTCTGTATCTAGCCTATAACAACGTAGATGTTGCTTGAGCTTATTCTGTTGTTCAGTGAGTCTTAATGCTGTCTTTTCATTAGGAACATGGGACTGGGAGACACCCTGGGTCATCAGGTTTAGTCCCTTGCTGTTACAGGCAACGACTTCATCTAAGTCCTTTCACAAACTTGTCAAACTCCATCCTTAAAACTAGTTAGGTTCTCCTTCCCCACTCCCCCCTCCCTAATCCTGCAAGAAAGATGTTGATTAATGGAATCGGATACAATCCAGAGAGTTCCTGTACCTAGACCAAGGGTAGCCAGTCTGCAGCATATGGGCCAGAGCTGGCACACGAAAGCTCTGTATGGCATACAGCAGATCAGGGAAAGGGCAGGGAACAACAGGAGAGCAGCGGATCAGTCAGGAGGAAAGGGATTGGAAGGAGGGAACAGAGCTTACCTTGCGGCACACTTGCCAAAAAAGTTGGCCTTCCACTGACCTAGACCATGTGATATTTATTGTGCAGAGAGACTAATGTCATAGGATTGGGTCCTGATCCTTGATTGCCATTTCTGAGTACTGCTGGGATAAATAATAACTGGATATTTTGGCAAGATTAGAATTTGCATTCTGATCTGTTAGCATTTCTATTAAATCTAACAAATGGCTTGAGAGTCCGCATGAATACAAAGTGCCCGTTCATCATATTTTTGACATTTTAAGTCCTTGACTTCTTATGGCTCTTGAAAGAATGTATGCACAATCTCTGCTTAATTTGTAGGGTTGAGTGAATTTATTTTGCCTAATTCTGAGCCTACCAGCACATCGTAAGTTCGAAAGTTAGATTTTAACATAACTATAATTGGGTTCTGATTTCACTTAAGAAAGAGTGTGATAAAGGGGCACTTCAGAAAAAGGGAGAAATAAGGTAAAATACAGAGTAGAAAATGATAAAAAAAAAAGCAACATGGTTAGGTTTTAAAAATGAAAGGTAGAAAGAGTGAAAAAAGAACAGGGGAAAGAATAAAAAAAAAGTAACATTTACTAGTAAGATGCACTTTTTTTGGTTGGGGAGAATGAATCTTGTCCCTACTAGTATTGGGTCTTTGGCTAGAAAAACATGAGTTTTAAATTGTAGTCACTTTGCAGATAGGAAATAAACATTAAAAAATAGGCTGACATTAGAGAAGGAGAAAATATTTCCTGAATTAATCTTGCCAGCTCAGTAAATAGAGGAGTTTACAAAACCTTAAATCTCAGGAGGGTCACCCGTCCTTACTAATTAGCATCTAAAATGCACTAGAGACTGACTGTAAGCTATAAGGCTAGACATACACACACATGCGCCTGTACCCAAAAGGCTTCTGCTGTCTGAATCTACACTTGCCAGAATCCAGTGGTCTGTTTGCAGCTGGTTTGTTTATAACTGATCAGTTTGCAAGTGCACCCATTCTTATTAAAATACCTATATCTAGACAGACAGACAGACAGATGATTCAATGAATTAGGTGCCCATAAATGTGGCAGATGGACTACTCTAGGACAAAAGTTCTCTGTTTAACTCCTCAGTAGCTACAGCTAAGTGTGAATTTTCCCTGCTGTGTGCCAATAATAAGCATTGATCTCATTCTGGTAGTAAAAGTGCTAGTTCTGTTTCCATTTCCGTGTTCATCTAGGGCATCTTGAGGTGGGCACTTTAATTAATCATTTGAGAAGCTTTAGTTAAAATGCCCAGCCACCATTTTGAAGTGCGAGGACGCTGAGAGATGCATGACGTTGATGTTGCTTCAGCTTATTCTGCTAATTAGCACGCATCGGAGCAGGCGTTGGGCATGTGCATGGTGCTTAACATCTGTGCTGAAACTACAGAGGGCTGCTGCAACAACACATTGCGACAGCGTGATTAAAATTCTACGTGAAATACCTCTCTACCTTGTGAGCATATTGTTTGTCGGATACTTGGTCAAAACAGGCAGGAGAGGGAGGGTTTTGTTCACTTGCCTTTTTTTCTTAAGACTCGAGCGCTGAAGTTTTCCCACCGACTTCCAGAACTCCCTCCCCCTGTTTCCAAGTCATCTTTTGCCTGAAGAGGTGTGGACAGGGAGTCCCTTTGCTTCTCATTCACTGTTGGGTCCCAGCTAAACCAGGGATGGGGTGAGGGTTCAGAGTACTGTGTGGTCCTTTGTGTTTTCAGTGCGTTAGGACCTGGCTGTCCTGCAAAGACCCAAAACATGAGTCTTAGGAACACTTATAGGATTGTACCTATATAGTCTGTGAACCTTTTTGTGGGGCAGGGTGCCAGTCTTATCCATGCTTCTTGTTGATTAGTAGGTCTTTGCAACTAACAGACTTTCACATCATGACACTTGCTGATAACTTAGTGTTAAATCACAATCTGCATGCTCCTAAGATCACTGTGCCTGTGCTATAACAATTACGTATTCCTTTTGTATCTCGTGCTCTCACCATCTCTTGCCTTGTATGTCGCTTGTAAGCATTTTGTGGCTGGGACCATCTTTTTGCTGGGTGTTTTTTACAAACTTTAGTGGACTCGTTGGCATTGCCAAAATGCAACCAATAAATAATCATTTCTACCCCAACCATGTTTGTGATATTGGGGCTGTCTAAGAAACTTGGAACTGAGAAACACAAAACCAGTACTGTACCATTTACAGTGGATCATGTACTCTACTACAGGAAGAGGGGGGCATTCCAATTCCCAGAAGTAGAGGCAACATTTCTTACTTTATGCAGTAAATTCTATTTAATCCAATCACTGGCTAATTCAACTCTGTTCATTTGATTGGATCCCCGGGAATCAAATCATTTGTATTGTGTTTTCTCTGCTATTTTGATCAGTTCTGCTGTTAATTTGATCAGAACTGATTGAACCAGTCACTGAAAATGAATCACATAATTAATCACATGTAGCATTAGCAAAATAGACCTGTACCAGTCTCTGTTTAACTTACCCCTTCTATTCTTCATCAGTACATAGTGCCAGGGAAGAGCTTCAGGAGGACCGGATGGTCGATGTTTTGAGAGCATCCCCAGTGCAATCCTGCTGAGACACCATTTCCCCTTTGGTGGCTTTATCCTTAATTTATAAGCCTTGTTGTGTTACTTCTCCTCAAAGGGTCACTGAGGTTTCAGGGGGAGGTGGGGCCTGCGCCTGGTTCCAGTGATATTAATAGTTTTCGGACTGATTTTAATGGGATCAGGATGTCTTTCACCATGGGCCAGTATAAAGTAACGTGTCAATATGAAGTATGGGTATGACTGTGTAAGTATGAATAGCCAGTGAAAAGTATGAATATCACTATTTAAATGACAGTCAGTTCTGTGTTTCTTTATGGGCACATCTGCATGTCTTCATGTAAAATTTGCAAGTAACTGTCTAAAAATGGGGCTGGCTAAAAGGTCAGTTCCAAAAAGATTGTGCTTAACGTCGTAGGTACAGGAAGGGACCCAGAGGATACAGTAAAGGTGGTTTCTGTGCCTTTGTGTTGAGGGGGGAGCAGATTATTCTACCCTTCATTTAAGAAGCTGAACATTTTCTGGGCTCTTTGGGGTGTTTTTACATGTGCGGTGGGAGTGCCAGCTCATGAAAGCTTCAAGAGCCTCTCTAATTAAACCACCTGGAGCACCCCATGTATCAGCATCGCTGTGCTTCAAAATAGCAGTGGGGGCAGTTTATCTAAAGGTCACTGAACAAGCTTTAGTTAAAGCACCCCCGCCACCATTTGGAAGTGCAGGGACGCTGAAACAGAGGCAGGCTGGAGCATGGTTCCAACAGACTTGATTAATAGAGTCTGCTCCACCGTGCTGTAATTGCAGCATGTTGGAGCAGCCTCCCAGCTCATGTATCAGCACCCTTCGGCTCCTTCTCTAATCCTGTGATATTTGTGGCCGTTTTGATCAGCAGCTGGTTTATTTGCATGGTTTCTTTCTGATCTAGATTTTACCACAACAGATCAAGACCAAAAACAAATTCTTACAAAGGTTGTATCTGAAATAATATTCATATCACCTGAAAACTACAATTGGTTCAGAGGGCCAAGGAGTGCTGGTTACGTTGGTCTGCGCATGTCTTTTCACAGCATCTGATGAATTGAGCTCCAGTTCATGAAAGCTTGTGATATATATATCTGATTTATTTCATCTATAAGGGTGCCTGCACACGAGTGCAGAGTTTGTTTTAACGCGCTGTAAATACAGCACGTCAGAGCAGACTCAAATAATTGAGTCTGCTGCAGCACAGTAATTACCCTGCTCCAGCAGCCTCCCACATCTCTTGGATCAGCATCTCTGCACTTCAGAATCGTGGCAGGGACACTTGAACTAAAACTCGTTCAATGAGCTTTAGTTCAAGGGCCCCTACGGGAACACTGAAATGTGAGCCGCTCTAAATAAAGCGCTGCCCCCCGCCCCGAGCACATATAAAAGTGCCGTAAGATGCTAATTTATCCTCCTTTCTGCTTTTCTTCAGACTAAAACAGCTAACTACATCTCTCCAGTATCTTGTACAAAGAATGTTTGTTACCTCTAGGGTCTCCAAATATTGAATGGACTTTCTGTCCACTTTGGCAATTTAAGAAATTGGCTCTGACCTATAAAAACCAGTTATGGCTTAGGTCTTGGCTACCTGAGAAACCAGTCATCTCCCAGTCAGTCATCACAGTTGCTGAGGTCATCTTGGAGACCCGAGGCAGAATCCATAGATTTAAAACATTGTTGCTGCTTGGAGACATTGGGGACACGCCCACACGCACGCGCGCGCGCGCACGCACGCACGCACACACACACACACACACACACTGCACTTTACTTTTAGCCCAGAAGAGGCATTGCATTAGTTTGACCCGGCTTGCCCAACATCTGTATAGATTCATAGATCCATAGATTGTTAGGGGGTGGAAGGGACCTTGCAGATCATTGGGTCCAGTCCCCTCCCCCCCCGCTCTAGGCAGGAAGACAATTGGGGTCAAGTGACCCCCAACAAGGTGACTGTCCAGTCTCCTCTTGAAAACCTCCAGGGTACGTGATTGTGTCACCTCTGGAGGGAGGTTATTCATGGGTATCTGATGCCTCTTGAGTCAGCAGCTGTGGGGGGGGGTCCCCCAGTAGCTGATGCTGCTGAATGGGGAGGGGGATTCCCACACGGCTGATCTCGCCCACCGTAAAAGTGACTGCACTGCTTCCGAAAGTCCTGTGGCTACTTCTGGAGGCAGTGCAGCCGCTTTTGCTGGCGGCCCCGCTCTTGGATGGAGTCCCACAGCATTCACAGTGGGGAGGCTGACAGTCCTGGTATGCCCTCTATCAGCCTTGCCCCACATGACTTTGCCCATGGTCCGGTGAAATACCGAAGCGAAGTGGGCAATCAGGATTTCAGTTTTTTCCTGACTGTCAGTTACCAGCTGTCCCGAGGCGTTGAGCAGGGGTCTCACACTTCCAGTTGTTTTCTTTCTACTGCCCGTGTACCTAAAGAAGGACTTATTATTGTCCTTGATTCCTGTGGCTACCCTAAACTCAGTCACCACCTTGGCTTTCCTGATCATTTCCCTACAAGTGCTGGCCACTAAAGTCCTCCTTGAGGACCATCCCTAGCTTCCACTGTGCGTATACCTCATTTTTAATCTTTTTTAAGAAGACTGCAATGTCCCTATTAAACCAGGAGGTCTTGCCAGCCTCTTGCTACCTTTCCTCTTTGCAGAAACAGTGTTCTTTTGTGCTTCGAGGATTGTGTCCTTGAGCAACGACCACCCTTCGTGCTCCCCATTTGCCTTCCCTTCCTGGTCCATCATCACAGAAGCCGAAGCGCCGCGGCAAGCGGCGGAGACCGGCGAGGAAGCGGAGGGGCGGATGCATACTGCCCAAGGCTGGGTCCGTACATTTTGGGGCAGTGATAAGGCGCCGCTGAGGGGCATGAGCGAGAGGCGGTGACCCAGACCAGTGACGGGTCGACCGTAGTACGCCAGAGCGTCTGGCTTCGGCACGAGCAGGACAAAGGCAAGTCCAAAAGTGTAAAAGGGGCAGATGGGCTGCCGGCAGGGTGTTCTCTGCGCTGAACCACTGGGGCGGGCTCAGAGGGGCAAGCTGAGGACGCCCATAGAAGAAGGACCCTGAGAACGGAGCAGGATCCTGCTCGAGGAGGGAGCGGGACTTCAAGTACCGCCGCTTTAGGCGGCAGCAGCATTCACGTTATCCCTCCATCACTTCTCGTGAGGTTTGGACTCACACGAGAAGAGGGAGTCTGTAGAGGGATTCCTGCTGCGGAGGCACGGGCAAGGGTGTAGGGGTGGAAGAGCCCTCACCAGGTCCCCGACGGACACAAGGTCTCATTTCTGGACATGTATGTGCCAGACAGTCCATCTGAACCAGTAATCATCAAAGTTGTGGCAGGCGAGTTCGGGGCATGTAGCCCAGAGGGTGAGAGTCTTGTATCCTGAGGGAGACCTTTCAACCAAGCAGGACACTTCGGTAAATACCCCTTTTTCACAGGTGTCCTGTAGTAAATGCCCACAGTTAGGTCTCTCTCACCTTAACCCCCTTCAGTTCCCCCCGCCCCCACTCCCCATAGCTTGACCCAGAGGGTTTTAAGTTGCTTAACTTTGGAGCTAATGTCAGCCTCCAGAGAGGTATACTGCTCTCTCACATAGAGAGCTACCCCTCCACCTTTTCTCCCTACTCTGTGCAAGGTGTATCCCTCTACAGCTATGCTCCAGTCTTGGGAGGAGTCTCATCAGGTCTCCATGATCCCTACCAGGTCATGTTCCCCACTAGAGAACAGGAAGGCTAGTTCCTCCTGTTTATTTCCCATGCTTCTGGAATTGGTGTACAGGCAACTGAGGCCCTCAACTGACTCCCTTGTTTTCCTGAGATCGAATGCTTCCATGGGACTTTTTGGCACTTTTATCTACTAACTGATTGAATCAACTATTAGATAATAGCACCAAGAAGCCCCCTAAAGCACCTGATCTATACAGATGCTGCAGAGCTGGATTGAACTAATGCATTTCCTCTTCCGGTAAAAGGCTGTTTGTCTGTATGTTTTTCCATGTGTGCAGTCAGCCTGTGTCATCTCTTTAACCCTGAAATGCCCTTCCTTTTCTTTCTGACAGAGCCAATGTGTGATAATTAGGACAAACTTCAAGAGTTATTCTTCCTTGTCTCAAAGGTATCCTTGAGGGAGTGGGAAGTGTGTGAATGAAAAGGGGCTGACGAATGAACCTTGCTTTTTCTTTTTTTTTTTACTTTGCTTAGAAAAAAATCACAACTGTTCCATTGTTATTAAATGTGGTAAGCTACCTTGAAATAGATTAATAAGGTTAGGCTTTACTTATTTATCCCTTAGCATTGCAAAAGTTCTTTTTCCAGTGGAGTCAATGCTTATTCTACTTCTGTTGATCCCAATAGCCAACGTTAGATGTCTGTCCCGTTCTAAATGAATAATTCTGATATAATAAGCCTCAGTCTGTCTGTAACACTCTGGGCCAACTGCACATGCACTGCCAAGAGGGCGTGCGCAGATGGGCAGTGAGGGCCCAGAGCGTTATGGACAGAGGGAGCTGCTGTACCACCCTCTTCCCCCCTCCCCCAACAACAGCTGGCAGGGAGGGAGAGGCAGCAGGGAAGTAGGGAGGGAGGGGGTAGGAAGCAGGGTTTCCGGTGGCAGTGCCACCCCACTGCTGCCACTGTTGCTGCCACCCAGCCCTGACAACTGCCTGCACAGAAGGGGGAGGAGGCAGGGAGTGGCGGAAGGGGGGCATGGAGCCTGATGTGGGGCGGAGGTGCTTAGGACTGGATGCAGGGGGCAAGGGGGGCAGGGAGGTGGGGGGTGCACAGGGCCAGAGCCAGAGCAGAGGCACCATGGGGCACTGGGTAGCGGTACTCCATCCCCATTCCTCCCCCCACGTCATTCATGGCGGGCAGTTTGTTAGTATAGAATAGATGTGAAGTCGCATCCTATTGAAGAAGATTAAAACAAAACTATAATATTTAAAGAAGTGGGTATGTTTTCCATATATTCTCTGGTGGCCAAGGAGATTTTTTTTCATAAGATACTATAGTGTACACAGGTATATTGTGGGATAGTCCAGTTCACATCTCAATATACAAAGGGGAATGGAAGTGACTGAAAAAATGGAAGGCAATATAGTACAACTTCAGAAGGTTCCTAGCCACAGTAACACCATTAACTGTTTTAGTTTAAATTGTGAAGCTGTGGACAGCAAAGTATGTCTGAGAGCAAGATGCTAGATTTATAGGTTGGTATGCCACGTGGTTGCCATAAATCTGTTAGCAGGTTGATGGGTGAGGCAGCTGAAGCATTCATACCGAACTATAGATCAGTTCTGCAGAAGCATCCTACTGACAGGTTGGAGGTATGGAAACAAAACCACACTTGCCAACCACCGGTTTGGTGTAACAGGAAAATTAGTGGGCATGATAACACAGTAGACCAGAAACCCTGAATATCAGCATTGTCTTGTAAATCTAACTAAATAACCATCTCAGAGGCTGATCCAGCATGGAGCTACTTGAATTATTAAAGCTACTTGCCTGAGTCCAACCGCAATTGAGCCCTGAGAACTTGTGTTCCCAAAGAAGGCCAGTTAAGCTTAGAACTAGGGGTGCACCAATAAAGGTTTTCTTAGCTGATACCGATAGCAAATTATTAATCAGCCCTATCAACCAATACCAATCTGATAGCCAATTTACAGCTCCATCCTGCTCCCAACCCCAGGGTCTGGGCAGTGCCTGCCCCTGCCGCACTCCCTCCCTCACTGTGGGGGCCTCAATCTCTCCCCCCACCCCTTTCTCTGCCCCAGACTTACTGGCAGGGCGCTGCTCTCCAAGTTGCAAGGCTGTATTCCTGGCCACGTGCATGCGTGCGGCTGTGCGCATGCACACAGCATTTATCGGTGACATTATTGGCTATACAGGCCCCCAAAAACCCCGATATCCTATAATTTTTATTGGTGCTGATCCAGTATGCGACTGATATATTGGTACACCTTGTAAAATGTTTGGCTTCTTTTCCAAAACTGACAGGGGTATTCAGGGTAAGAGCTATGTTTTCACTGACCTGTTTAAATCTCAGAATGCATTTTCTTCTGACTTCTCTTCCCAAAAGAGAACATTTTTTTAAACCATTTTGAACTATCTTGATACATAATTTTAAATTAGAAAAAAAAGCAATCTTTTTGCTGTAAAACATGTTTACTTTTTCCCCCACAGTCTAGATTTTTAGTGAGATTGATGCAATTACAGTAAACCAGCAGTATTTTGGGTGTTATCATGCATGCACGAAAAGGAATGGATTATTAAGTGTATATTCTCCTTGACAGATACAGTTCTCTAATCCTGCTTTTCAGATCTCAATTTTAATGACTGTGTAACTTATCTTCAAAAGATGGTTTTAATTGAACATTTGAATAGAATTTAAATAGATTCTAATGTATGTGGGATTTTCCCCTGCCCCTGAAGTGGGATGTGAAATTTGGTAGACTCAATGTACACATCCCAAAGCTGACTGTTTCATCTTGGAAATCAGTTCCTCCCCATTCTTTTTATGGCTTTTACTTTCAGATTTGAAGAATAAATATGTTTCATTAGCAAGTCTTTGTTGTCCTTCAGCAGAAATGGGGACCAGAATTATAATGTGAAAGGACCTTTGGTTACTTTTTATTTACAAATATTCAGTCAGATAAAGAACAATGGGTTTTCTATTATGAATAAAATTAGCATCTGACTAGTGGAAAATTGTCAAAGAAAACAGGGATTTTTAAATTCATTCTTGGTTTAATAATTCTTTGATGCTAATGGATTTACACTAGAGATCCATTTGGCCCTCGCGTTTCCCCCCTGTTCCTGTCTAAGGTAAACATGCTGTTTTAGCAGTACTGGCTGTCCTTTTGTTTGAGAGTTGACCAAATAAGCTTTGATCCTGCTTTTAGAAAAAAGAATTCTCTGTTCTCCATTGAAGAAAGCTTCCTGAGACCTGGATCAGATTATGGAAATTTAAGTGAATACAAAAGTGCTTGTTAAGAAGTGAAATTTATGTCCAGGCTAAACATGCCCTTGATGATAGCTGTATCGATCAAGCCAAGTTAATAAATCAGCAATATTGTGCAGCACTGTTCAACAATCACACTCTTATCTTCTTTTTTTCTCAATGTTCCTGCTGTGTAGGCAAAGAACATGCACTTCCCTGCCAAGTAGAGCACACTACAATTGAAACATTGACTTTGGGAAGGTTTGAATTTAAAACATTTTCATCTAGCCTAATAAAAAGAAACTTAATAGAATCAACATAACACATTGATACAAGTTTACAGCAGTTTTTTTTCCCCTTTTTTTGTCTTTTTCTTAAAAGCCTTTCGCATTTCGCAAATGACTTAAAACAGAGCAAATGGTTCTGGATAGTTATTTAATGTTCCCTGTTGGTTCGGTCTATGGTGGTTTTGTTGGCTTACTCAAAAGATAATTGTTATAATAATTTTACATCTGTGAAGATGTGCCCTCATAGGGAATACTCCAGTTTTCTTCTCTGCGGTAAACTGAGGTTCCTTGCCTCCATCATCATCTCCGTAGAACCTCAAGCAGAAAACTGTATATGATATAGTGGATAGCCTCAGGAATACTGCCCAATTTTGTGATTACTTATTCACTTGCTTGCCTTTTTGACTTGATTAGGTTTCTTTATATTGTATTACTTTGGATAAAACTGCCCACAATAATGGTAACAAAGTAGGATCTGCTTAGGTTGAAGTAGAGCTTCTCTACTGGAGTTGAGGTTCTAGATGCATAGAAAACCTAATTCTATCGGCTGAAGATCCATTCAGCAGTTTCCTTCCTTCCTGATGAAGAGTAGTGGAAAGATACCTCATTCTTTGCTAGTAGAGATGGCCAAAGCAGTATATAAAGTATGCTAAAAATGTGGTGCCATGACCTATACTTAAGAAAATATAGTGCTCAAGACCTTTGCTTTAACTGTAGAAATTATGTCCACAATTTTCAGTAAAAATTGTGGAGAAGGGTGTGGTGAAACTTCTCAGAGTATGTAGACACCTTGGCCCAAATCCTGCCTTTCCTTGAAGGCATCTAGGTGCTTTTTACATTTTCACATGTAGCCATGTAAGAAGTATCTGTGCATCTTAAATAGTTTTACATCCTGTTTTCACCTATGTGGCTGGACTTATCCATCTGAGCATGTTCAGAAAGGATCAGCTGTAGCCACTGCGGGGTTATGTTCCACCTTGGTAGGTACATAACTGCCCATTGTATCTAATGACTATGCAGAAATGCTTTTGGGCTGGGAGCACAAGCAAGGAATCAGAAGCCCCTTTCTTTTACCGGGCAGTGTCCATCTCCCTCTGGCTTGTTCTTCTCCTGGTCCTGTAACCCTCTGCTTTTTGCAGCTTCATTCTGGGATGAATGGAAGGGTGCTCTTGGCCCAGCCTAGCCCACAGCTTGCAGGTAAGGGCACTTTGCTGAGAACTAGAAGAAAGGGATTCAAACCCCCTCTTCCTGAAAATGGCCTGGAACCTAGGTCCCCCATTTTCTGAGCAGATGTCCTAACCACTAGGCTATTGGGGTAAAAGGTAGAACAGCCCATCTCTTCCATCCATAAACAGCAAGTCCACCTGTTTTTGTTTGCTTTTCTCTTCTTTAACCAAACTTTCAGGGGTTTACAGATGCACACCTACCCAGGTGGAATAGGATTGCCACACAACAAACAGCCATAGTGCATCTCTTGTGAATATGCTCAGAAGAACAGATCTGGTGATGAGGTGAATATAGCATCTATAGTAAAATCTATGTAAGTAGCCAAACCACCTTTTACATGGGCACATTTAGATGTGTTAGCAGCACTTAAATGCCTTTAGGCAAAATAGGATTTGGGCCCTTGGATCTCCTTGACCTGTCGGTTTGACTTTGGGCCTATACTGAGATGATGATTTTGGTCAATGGTGTCTTGGTGTCATACTAATGTTAGTAGATCCAGTAACAATGTGGTGCTGTTGACTTCATTTGTAGGCTTCATCTGGACGAGGTAGAAATGCTTGCAGTGTAAGTGCCAGCAACTGTGCCAGTACTTTTGTGGGGCATTCCTTGGCTGCATGCGTGTTGGGTGGACTCATTTTGAACAATAATGAGTAGGGATAGGAGACTTACTTTCAGAAAGCTGATGAGACCCAGCACTACCAACTATTATGTCATCTGTTCTGGGAAGTTTGGCTGAACGTCCCATCAGCGCTCAACTGAAAATTAAATGGTTATGACTCAAACAAAGAAGCTTTGAGTTTATGTTGGTTAGCTGGAGGAAGCAGCCAAAGGAGATAGCAGAGATTATATAGAATTTCCTCTGATTAAGTACGTATTTGCCATTTGCTGGTCAGCTTGCCATTTGAGGGTCTTTAGGCTTGCACCTACTGTTAGATAAACATAGCAGCTGTGACCAGGGTGGCTTTTTCCCACCTGCTTTCATAAAGCCAGTTGTAGCCTTCCCTCTGGGGTCTGGAATTCATGCTCTTTTCTGTGACCAGTCTCTTCAAGAGTAGTTTATTAAGCTCCACAGGGAACTAAGCGTTAAAACAGTTAAACTGGCATTATTGCAGAAGGCACCACTGTGTTATTAACTGGTGTATCTCACTTTGAGCATATACCTCACAGCTCCATAATGTGTGCTGGCTGGCTGACTGGTTTCCAGGTAGAGTCTGGAGTACCACTGCTGAATTATCCTCTGAACTCAAGGGGAAATTAAGACTTCTTTTATCTTTTGTGCTGGATACGAACATTTTTCCTGTGTGTTAACTATATTATTTTCTTTCTCACTGCTGCCACATTAGCTTTGAAAAGAGAATACCAATGTTGTGTCATAGCTGAATTGGCTGGTAATGGGAACTGTAAGGTTGATGAGTTCTTCTTTCCACCCATGAACAAGTTCCTGAACGAGGTTTTGCTGCAGGACAGCTCGTTTTGCTTCTCTTGCATGCTGGCCTGTCCATGTCTTTTAGATTTGTAATACATTAAACATTCCTCTTCTAAAACAGCACTCTTTCCTTTCCATGGACCAGCCCACAGGCTGTTGCTAGAGAAGTATTGCTGTCATTATTGGAACTTCAAAAACAATCACCCCTTACTCACCGGCTTGCTCAGGCACTGGTGTGAATTCAGAAATGGCTCGGGATCCTATCCAGCGAGCTATGACCATTTGCATCCATTGAAGATCTGCCTCTATATTTTAGATTTGGGGCCATATGGTACCTGTTAGGCACCCAACTGCTATTGTATTCTATCATGCTTGTATTCCTTAAAAAAAAAAAATGAAAGAAAAAAAGTTAATGTATGAAAAAAGTGTTGAGTCCCACGCCACCTGTACTACCTCAGTGACTTTTTTGTGACTTAGGCTTGAGGCTGAGATGATGGCATGTTACAAAGGTAGCTACATTAAAATTTTTTCAGGGACTTGGGCAGGGTGGAGTAGGATCACCCATGGGCACCTAATGGGTGGGCTGGGACCTGGCATTTTAAGTTGACACTAAAAATACTTGTCTTATGCAATATCTAGGTTGTAAAATCTTTGGGGCAGGGACCTGTGGATTTTTTACAGTGCTAAAACAGTAGGCCTTAAATTCTGAAATGGATCTCCAGTTGTTACTGGGTTACATCTAGTAATAATTAACTTTTAAAGGAATCTCTCCCATCAAACTGTGGTTGCTTTAATCCCTGATAGGCTGTAAACATAAATCAGTGGAGGAGATGCACATGCTTGTCTATGCCTTTTTATTTTCAGCGGGGGAAGAAATAAAGTAGTTTGCATTATCCTGGTATTAAGCTGCCATTCCCAATCTCTTTAGGCTAATTGGAACAGAGGCTCACTAGTCTTCATTCATCACTTTAAATGAAGGCCTAAGTAAAATAGCATTAGCTGCTGAGAGCCACACATAAGAACGCCATATCCAGATCAGTTCTCTTTTGCCCGTGAAACTGTTGAAAGGAGTTTTGCGCTTTGAGCTACCGCCAGATGCATGTCAACAGTTTTACAGGCCTCCTGGGGTGTTGTTGTAAGTGCATTTGTAAGGCTCTCCAAGGGAGCCTTTCACGGTTTTTGGGGGCAGAGGGAGGGGTTGGTTCGTTCTGTTAACTCAGCTGACATTGTATGGCATATCACTAGTAGCCTTTGATTGTGCATTTTCCTTGACCAGAAAGTCAAAAGTTTTTCTGTGCTTGCATAGGTCTATCGCTCAAGGGACTAGCATGGTTCAGGCATGCCAGCTTTCTGTAGCTAAAAGCAAGTGAGGGAGTGATGTGGTTGGCATCATCTCTGGCCTCCTTCAGCCTGAGTCTGGAGTCAAGCTCAGACATCCCGCTGGAGCCAAAGCTGGGCACTGTTACTGCTCTGCCTCTGCACCTCTACTGCCCAGAGAACTTGGTGTCCAATGCTAGAATTCAGGTCGATTTTGTTACTGTGAGAAAACAAAGGCAAAACTGCTCATTTAGGTATGCTACTTACGTTACTAATGACTCTATGAACCAGCATAATATAATGTACCCTCATAACTGAGACAACTATTATTCTTAGCAAATTAGTCTCACGATTATTCTTAGTAAATCCTAAATAATTCTGTATAATTCCATTCATCCTGTATATTTTTAGTTATGTTAATTTTCTCAGAATGATAGTGATTGTGTCTGGGTTTTGTTATGTGCAGCCTAATAAAAGCTTTTTAGCTTTATTTCAGAAGAGTAAAAACCAGGCCAATCCTAGCTTTGTATTCTCTTTGTCTGCCTTTGAGGAATATAACCGTTACCTGATACTCCTTTTGAGATCTGGCAGTCAAGTCTAAGCAGGGGTCAGAGGGAGAGTAAAAGCACAATCTGCATCCTCTGAGGTTGGGAAGGTCTTCCTGACAATTGTGAGACTGAGCATCCATGCACCAGGAGAGGAAGGCTTTCCACCAGTTCCTCTCTTCTTTTGAAGGGTTGCTGTCAACCTGGCAGGGCTCTTACAGACACTGCATACATACCTGTCATGTCCTTGTTTAATTTTGGAGGGTAGCAGGAATTAAGCATCGCTGAAAAGTGCTGAAGTGACAACTCTGCAGTGCTGTACTTATGCACAGAATAGTACAATGGATGCCTCATTCACATTGTACCGCTGTGTCCCATTTCTCTTCTGGATGGGCCCTCTCTAGTGAAAAAAAATCCAGGTCAGTCCGGTGGTTTCTGCAGACCTGGAGATCTGCATCTAGCAGCTCACTGGTGCCAGCTATGGTAATACTTTGTGAAGAGACTGAATTGGGATCTCCAGTCACATTTCACATAGGCTGTTTCTTTATAGGCATCCAAACAGCAACAATTTAAAATCCAGATCAACCTTATAGGTGCCAAAACAGGGTTCAGGAGGAATTTAGGCACCTAAATCACAAAATGTATTCCAGATTAGATTTCACTACAACAGCTGCAAAAAACCAGCAAAGTGTATAGAGTCACTAGATGGTCTAGTATGGCTTGGAAAGACCTCAAGTGGCTAGACTGGGTTGCTGTGTATGTTCAGAAGTTACCTAGATTAGCCACCCAGTACCCACCTCCTGCCTAAGCTCCATGGCAGTCCACATCAATGCGGGGTGGCACCTAAGCCCCTGATTCCCCGGGGAAGGAGCAGGACACCAGACTAAATCTAGTGACTGTTAGAGAGTGCACATGTAGCTCAGGGCAAAACAGCCAGCGCTGGTGATGCCCACCTTTGCTTAATAGTCTAACATGACTTTGAAGCCTATTAGTTAGGGAGGTCTTAGATTCTGGTTACTGCACCAAGGTATTTTTTGTTCTGTTTTTTTTTTTTAGCCAGTGATTTTAAATGTACAATTCATAAAACAGTCCTGATAGCAAGGTCCAGAAATGAAGATTCCCATCTCTCTGGATGACAAGATTACAGTACAAGATTATACTATCTTGCTTGCTCTCCTGCTGGCCAAATTAATCTCACTTCTTTGGCTACCCAGTGGACCAGCTGCCATGGAAGCAGTGGAGGGCACTTCCACCAACCCTATCATAGCCTGGTGTTTTAAGGTCCTGGGTAGTAGGGTATGTGGATTCAGTCCCCTCAAGGTGCAGAGGGTCTGGAGCCCTGGTCTCCCACTCTTAGGTGAGTGCTTCAGTGATCAGGATTATGGGAAAATGGCGGACAGCACCACTCCTTCACTATGGTCAAGAGTGAACATGCGGTGCCTGTGCTTTTACATTAGCATGAGTGCTGCTGTCAGCTAGGGATCTTGGTTCAGGTCAGTGCCTCCCCTTGGGCAGTTTGGATCCCAAGATTACAGAAGTGTCCCCTTTGCAGCCTTGAATTAAATGCCTAAGTCTTGGGGAGGAGAAAGAGTGCAGCTACACTCCTGTGCCTAGTATTTCCTGCTGGCTGACTGGGCACCAGCTTGTTTGAGTACTTCCTTGCTTGAGATCACTTTAGGGGAGGTGTCTTTGTCTCCTCATTCGCTGGGTAGGAAGTTTAGGTTCCTCCCCCATCAGATTTGGAAAACTTCCTGCAGCAAGGCTCCTAAAATAAAGGCAGTGGGAAACCTAAGTGGGTGTGCCAATAAGCCCAACCTGGTTCTAACCCAGAGGTGGGCAATTATTTGGGCTGGAGGGCCATTTTGGGAGTTTTGATGAACTGTTGCGAGTTGGGTCAGCAGCTGGGTCAGAAACCCCCCTCCCCACTCCCTCCCTCTGGCCTGCAAAAGCTCAACAAAACTCCCTAACCTGTAGATAACTAGATCAGTCCCGGGGCACTACATGGAGCTGGTGGGCAGGGCATGTTCAGCCGGGCAGACGGGATGGGGCTGCGGGTGTCTGGGGAGCAGGACAGGGTTGGGGCCAGGATCCAGCGTGGGATCCCGGGGTGGTGACAGTACGGGGCCAGGACCTGGGGCAGAGCTGCAATCCATTCTCAGGATGGGCCTGCACTGCCACCACCTCACGATCCCAGCCTTGGCTCTGCCCGCCCGTCCAGCTCATGGACTACACACCCTGGCCTCCCTCAGCCCCACCCCATCTATCCAGCCGAGCGCGCCCTGCCCATGGGAGTCCCAGGCTCGTCTCCATGAAGACTCTGCTTGCCCACTCCACCTGGCCCCCCCAGTGGTGGGTGGGGGGTAGATGGGCCAGGGTACCCAGGCAGCAAGGCCAGGGCTGATGGCACTGGCAGTGGTAGCCAGAAGGAGCTGCCACTACCTGGGCTACTGGGAAGCTAAGTCCAGCCACCATGCCACCCCAGCCACACTCCACACCTGGGGGCGGTGGGACCAGCCACATGAGCCACAGCCGGGCTGCCCCCCACGCTTGGGCTGCATGCTTGGGACCCACCACAGGCCAGATAAAATCCCTTGGGAGACCAGATCTGACCCATGGGCTGCATTTTGCCCATCCCTATTCTAACCTCTAGTCACTCCTGACCTGGGTTGGATTTAAACCAGAACATACTGGTGAAAAGGTCTCTTCTCCCATCATCAAACTCCCAACCCACCCATTTTTATCAAGACCTAGGAATTTACATACCTTGACAGTGAGCCCTCTGCTTGACCCTCTCGCATGCAGTCAACTTCTGCCTAGCACTGCAAGGTGTAAGACAGTTATGTTCAATAACTTAGGAGGATTGGTTTGACTTCTGAGCTGAGCTCTAAGCTATTAATCAGTTTTTATTTTTCAGACTGACTATAGCGGCCTGAATCTGATTTGTGAAATATAATACTCAGAAAAAAAATCCTACAGATAAGAACTTCACTGTAAAACTCGCATTTCATTTCATTGCATAAATTTAATTTTGTGATGAGTGCCATTCTGAAACATGGGAGGTGTGCCCAATATGTATGCAAAACGGCCTTGCTCTGATTTAGTATTTTAAGTCAAGATATCCTTTTTGATAGCAGAGAGTCTTTTGAATCATTTTTAATTGCTATTGTAATGTTTACTGCTTGATTATTAACTTCCAAGTATTAAGCTCAGGTAAATTAAAATGTTCTCAAGTGGGTAGGGGGAAAATCTACATTTTTAAGATCAGGCATTTTGTTTCATATTTATCTTGAGAAACAGTTGCACGTTCCTTCCTATGACATTCTCCTCGGTCTCCGAATTAAATACTGAATCTCAAGGAAAACGGAATTTAAAGTGTCATCTGGGCATAAGGGAACAGATAGGCTCATAAATGGGAGATAGTCTTATATGTGATGAAGAGGGAAAAACAGAGTTTTATGGCTGGAAAAAAATTAGTTTTAGTGTGTGTATGTGGGGGAAAGGTTATTTATAAAATCAATTTCTTGTCAAAATAGAAAGAGGTTATGTAGGGTGTAAACTTTTTTAAGGGAGAGCCATTTACATTTAAAAATGGGGGAACTAAACATTACCACATGGAAAGCTAATTTCATTAGCTTTTCAAGCCGTATGTCAAACTGATAAAAGCAACAGTGTGAAACCTAGACTGCTCTCTAAAATTCACCTTTTCGTATGGCAGGGTAAAATCCAGCACTGTTCAGAGTGACTCTTCACAATGTAGTGGACTTCAAGTGTGATATCTTATCATTCACATGATTTTTAATGGTCATTGTCATCCTGAATCCCTCATAGTCAAAGATAACAATGGGGGCAAGCGCCAGAGGCCACAGTGGGGAAGGCCGAGGTGAATGGTGGGTAAGCAGGCTTCTGCACAATAAGCATCTTTTGTTACATAGTTTGCAGAGCCAACCAACAGGCAAGTCAAATCTGGTGAATGGGCATGCTTTTCCTGCCCAGTGGCTTTCCTATTCCAAAAGGTTTATACTTCCCATCACCTTGGTGCTGCATTTATCATCTAAGAAAGGGATGGACAAACTATGGCCTGTAGGCTGCATTCAGTCCGCCAGTTGATTTTTATCCAGCCCATGGGTGGGTGGCAGCAGCAGCAAGCCACACTGAAGCCTCGGTGGCTTGACTCCAGCCACCATGCGATGTGGGGTGGTGGGCAGGTGGGGCTGCTTCCACATAGAGTCCCCTATAGTACCAGCAGAGGCCAGCCTCTGCCAGTGGCACCTGGCTGCGGGCTTCTCCGCTGTCCCATGCCACCCCACCCCGTCATTAGGGTTCCTGGGAGCTACAGAGTTGGGGGGAGCATGTGTGCGGGTGCACCAGGGCGCCAGGAGCCCTGATGGTGGGGCAGGACAGCGCGAAGGCCTGCAGCCAGGTGCCACTGGCAGAGGCTGGCCTCTGCTGGTACTATAGGGGACTCTATGTGGAAGCAGCCCCCACCCCACCCCCAGCTGTGGATGCAGCCAGCAGGTCCCAGCTCCAGATGGGGTGAGGGGGTGAGCTACAGCCCTGGGTGGGCTGATGCTCCTGCTGCTGCTGTGGCACCAGTCCCAGCATAGCAGCAGGGAATATGTATGCACATGCATGGATGTGTATGCACACTTGTGTGTGCACATTTTGGGGGTGGCACTCAACAGCTCACCAAAACTGGTTAAGCAGCCATCCAGCCCAAATAATTGCCCATCCCTAATCTAAGAGCTCAAAAGTATTAGCTGCTAGGTTCCACTCAGTCCAGTTTAAGATGTCCTTGTTGCACTTTGTTGGCCAACCTCTCTCTCTTCCTCTCCCTGGTCTCCAGTTTACCACATGGGTGCTGCTTAAGTATCTGTGTATTACCTGAGCCATGTGTCTGACCTCATTATTTACACTTTGATGGCATGTAGTCAACATGCTGCGGCACTTTGTCATTGGCCAGCTTCTCAGCTTCTTGTACCAGGTTACTGGAGGTGAGAGCCTATCTCCCTAGCAATGCCTGCACAATTGCTCAAAACTCTTTCAAACTCAGTGAACTTATAAACAACTGGGATTTCAGTGCCATTGATGGATTTGCTCTTTTTCCTGGACTTGTGGACACTTAAGTGCATTTTCGCTTAGACTGATGGTTAGTCCAAAGCTGGTTTCAGAAGTAACAAAATGGTCTTCCAGCAGCTGAAGGTCTTCCCTGGAGCAGATTACCTGTGTTCACTGTTCTGTTTATCAAATCTTATGAGTATATCAGAGCTCTTGTGTCATGTATTTGGCAACGTTAGTCCCAGCACACATCCTGAAGAGGTTAAATAACTCTCCTGAAGTTCAGAAGCAAATCCCAATTCCCACGTGGAGGTCATAGATCATCTTATATCACTGCTGCATAGACCAGTATGACCAACATTGGCCTGAGATCTCCTTGTTTGACACTGCTTGTCACAAGTGATGGGTCAGGTGGGAAGGCATTGATCTTTCCTCTGCCAGACATACCATCATGTAGCTGATCTATGGAGCTTGAATCAATTTGACAAAAGCATTTGACACTGTAAGCTGACCTGGTACCTTATGGGAAGGCTCACCTGGTTTGCTTAATGGTAACTTTAAACAAAAAAATAATGAAGAAAAAATTCTCATCTAGTTTTCATTTGTTCAATTTTACTTGTAATTAAAGGCAAAGACTAAATGAGTCCTATTGAGGGACTCTAAAAATATGCTGATTATTGATTCAGTAGTCTTTCTGGTCCGTTGTGTATTTCAGTCAATGAAATAGCCAATATGTGCTATTGACCGGATGGGCTTTAATAGACCTTTTAGAAACCACCTTGTCTTTTTCATGTAATAGGCATTTGGCAACATTTTAAAATGCACACTCAATAGATTTTTTTAAATGCATTTCACTTTTTTCATGTGTTCCTTGTTTAATTCAAACGCACATCTGACATGAAAGCTAAAGATAAAAGTGTGACATAGCACAATTAGTTTCTGTGAAGTCTGCAGAACTTTAATGGAACCCATCTCTTCCCTAAACACAACTAGCAAAATACAGGCCGTTTTTACCTGTTTATGTCACACATTACAATCCTCAGTTGAGTGCTTGTGTGCACCTTCACTCACATACACAGACTTGTATTTGATAATGTTGGAAAGAATTATGCTTTCCAAATAAGCAAAGCACTAGTCTCCAAAATAGTCAGATCCAGGTGACACTCATACTAGTCATTAGCAAGAAAAACAACCCAGAATGTAGATCAGAGATCAGTAATACAATCAACATCAGGAACTTTTGTAAACTGCTTTCCTCCTTATCTGTCTAGTATTGTCTAAATTTTGCCTCATTAGTGCATGTTGTGATTCCACACCAACTAATCTATAGCTGTTTCTGAGCAAATAAATACAAACTTAGGAGTACCATTTAAAAGCGATGTGCTGGACTTGTGCATATAAATCCACTGAGCCATTAAGAAACAGGATTTATGAGCAGGCTTTGAGGAAATTTAGTCTTAAAAAAATGCTAACAATTTGCTGAAGCAGAACTGATTGATTGATTTGTTGGTAAGAAACCAGCAGGGGCCTTCCCATCATGCTTGTTTTATTGGTTCTTTTGGCCCTAGTGTCTTTCCTAAATTTCATCGTAATATTTAGAGCAGTGGTTCTGAACCTTTTTGGACTCAAGGCACCCCTCCCTAACTTCTGTGAATTGAGCAGCACTTATTTCTTCTCACCTGATGGCATCCTTTAAAGGCTGGGCCTTGACTGAGAATCACTGACCTAGACTTAGGCTCAGACTATAGGGATTGGATCCAGATTCAAATATAAACTTACTAAATTTCCAGACGTGTCTGCAGTAGGTGCTCAGATTTGATTTGTTGTAGAGCTCTGAAGTTTGGAGCTAAATTTTTCCAAAATTTGACGCGGGGTTTAGCCATTTTCATCCCACTTCTATACGTACGATACTTGGATTCTGTTGTAATTATGACAGAGACCTGGCTTTGTCTCTTTCAGGGCACTGATATCATTTTGTCATATATATAGAGTAGAGAGTGTGTGTGTGTATGTATGTGTATATATATGTAGATAGATACTCTACTGTTTGCTTTCAAGCAATTTGGGGAGTGTGATAAAGCTTGTACTGATAAGATGGTGATTACCGCATTGAATCGTATACAATACAGCAGTGCCCAGAACTTACTTTTAAAACATTTCATAAGCCCCCAGAGATGCAACAAAGAAACACAGTTCACTTGCCAGAGATGCACAGTAGTATACAGAAATCATAGCAAAAGTAGGTCTGCGAGGGTCTCAGCAAGTTCTCTACTCCAAACCCATGCTCAAGGCAGGTTCTTGTCTGACTAACCGATCCCAGTTAGATGTTTGCCTTATGAGGGGTGCAGAAGTGATTAGCCATCCTAGTCTGAAGTCAGGCCGAAGGCAGGACAGGGTGGTACTTTAGAGACCAACTGGTTGAAAGAAGCAGTAATCCATGGTATCAGACAGGGGTGGCAACTGACTTGTGAATTCTTTTGGAAACTCTTCTGCCTCCAGCCCCATTATTCATTCACTGTCCTGTTTAAAATGCCCAGTACTGGGCACTGCATCTTCTAGTAAATGATGTTGTCATAGGGGATGAAGATAAGTGGTGCTAGGGAATGTATTCCACCTACCGTACAGACAAAGAATGGAGTTGGTTCATTTCTCCCTCTCACTAGCTTTTACTCCTGTTGAGGGGAGACTGCACCAGTAAGACTGGAGGGCAGAGCTGTGGTGCTCAGTGCAGTGCTGTTGTTACTTCTCCTATGTCCCCTACCCCCTGTGCAAAGAGGATCCTAATTCTTTTGTCAAACAGCTTAGCTGCATCTAGAGCAACCTCTCACAGCATAGCTAATAAAAAAAATATCCCTCCCCTGTAAAAGAAATCACATGCATTTTGCTATGGATTTTTTTTACTTGAACCACAGGAAAAGTTCAAAACAGAAAAAAAACTGTTGCAAGGTTTCAGGTTGGGGTGCGGCTGATGGCAGGCCACCCGGCTGGTGACATTTGCAGGGGAGCGGCATCTTCGGGGGTGCCAAAATGCAGGTCAGCTCCTGCATGAAGGGTATGGTCTTTTGGGCACAACCAAACCAATGATTGAACTCCGTCACGGCCACCCTCTGTGCCCACAAGACTTTGGGCTTCACGTGGCACTGCCACATCATCCAGGAGTGACCTCACACATTCATCCTACCAGATATGGCTTCATAAATGTGGGCATTCAAGCACCCGCCCCACGCGAACTGCCTCTAGATGTCAACTCTGCCCTGTAGTGCCACAAGGTTGTGTAGCCTGGGCTCTCAGCATGGGTGTGGGCACGTGGGCAGAGCCGGAGCTCAGTGGGGACAAAGTGCTGTACATGCTTCCCACACCAGCTCTCTGTGCCCCTGTGTGACTGTCCCTGTGATGCTAGCCCTGGAGGGCTGCCAGCAGCACCCTGAACAGGGGCATGGGCAGGGACTGTGAGCTGTGCAGTGAAGGCGCTTCACCACAGTGCTTGCAAAGAGAGAAGAGCTGGGGGCGAGGAGCAGCAGGGAGCAGGTGCTGGTCCTGCTGCCATAGAGAGCAGGGTCAGCAGCTCTGGGGGGGATCTCAGGGCTGGACAAGGGATGCACAAGGCTGCAGCCCTTTGCAACACTCACCTGTGCCAAGGAGCAGCTCCAGCTAGGGGACAGGACAGTCAGAGGCTGCCTGGATCCTGTCCAGGGGGGCACACAGGGCCTGATGGGTTCCTGCAGACAGCACTGGCTCCTTCAGGCTGCTTGTGCTGTGTGCCCCAAGGCACAAAATAGGGAGGCTTTTATAGCCTGTAGCAAGGGGCTGCCAGAGAGCAGTCCAGCCCTGGAGGAGGAGAGGTGACCAGGCAGGAGCCCTGGGGCTTGCTCTGGCTGGCCTCCTCAGTGGGTGGGCAGGCCCAGCCCTAAAGTCCCTGTGTTAATGTGCATTAGCACATCTACATGTGCATTAATGCACTTTAACTAATTGCGCCTAAATTTGATACTTGCTTTTATGCATATATCAAATGTAACATAAAATCACCATTTTTAAGATGCATTAAGGGCACGCACATATAGACACACGTTCTTAATGCGCCTTAAATCAGGCTAGTGCACATTAAATGCCCAAGTGTAGACACGCTTTCTGATTCCTGGGTCCCCAGAGCTTGAGGATGAAGGGTTATGGGGAAAAGGGTACCTTGGAAGTAAGAGTAGTTAAAAGAAGCTGCAAGAGAGGAGGAAGGGAATGATGAAGGAAATGAAGGAAGTGGGGTTGGGCACGAAATAGAGAAGGGAGGTAGGCAAGAGAAATGAAGAGTCAGAGAACAGTGGAGGGGAACAGCTTGAATGGAAGTGTTAGCCGGGGGTGGAGTGGAGGAAGATGAATATTCTCCCTTCCCCCAAGTTAAGTGGATGGTTTTTGGATAAAGGAAGAAATGCAGAGGGACTCTGTAGGAGCTGCTGTATTTTGAGGGAAGCGCAGTGGGCCAGTTGGGGCATGTGACCAAGGGAAATTAAGGTGCAGCAGAGAGCAATGGGATTGGCAATGCTGACAGGACTTTCACTGGTGCAGGAGGGCCAAGCTCCTCTGTAGATACAGCCTTTCCACCTTCAGCCTCAGGGCCAAGTTACTCCCTAGGCCATAAGGCAACAAGTAGACGTTCAGGCAGGCAGATCTCATGTTCCTCAGTCTTTTAAACCTTGATGCTCATTCCCTGCCTCCTGGACAGCCAAGTCCACTTTAGTTTTATGGCTTCAAGTACCAATAAAAACTTTTACAGTGATATAATAGGCTGATGTACTGGTTAGGTTGGACCCACTGCAGCGTTGTATTTTTCTACAGAGCTTTTTTTTGCAGCCGGGATATTGGCTTTTTGGAAAGATCCTGTAAAACAGAAGAGGTGTTTCACTGAATGTTTTATCCCATGTGACTGTTTATACAGAACTGTCTTTTTGATTGTTCCCCCTTCATGATTAGCAAGGCCTGATCTTTTCCCTGTTTACACTTATTTTAACAACTCTGAGGAGCTGCCAGTCTATTTGCTTCAACAGCAGATGACTGTTACACAGCTTTATTTTTTTAACTGGTGTTCAATTTTAGGTGTTTCCAGACAGTAAATACTAAGGCTTCTCTTCACTATTCTACTGTAATTTGTCGTACAGCTGTAAATACATCTTTCTCTTTTCTCTTACTTACTGCTAAATGAAAACTCACTTTTTTAAGGAGGCTGAGCAAATAGAAAATTGTCCCATTTTTATATACACTGTGATTCTCTAAATAGATATTATTATGGCAAAAAGAAAATGGGTGGGGGGAAGAATGCAAAGCAATTTATTGCTGAAAAAGGTGGAGCTTTTAATGGCAGTTCTCTAAAGTTTCCAGAGATATTTTTTGAAACGCTGTGTAGTGCCTTACTGACATATAATGCAAACCTGGGGAAGAAAAAAAATGGTATTTAGAGGTCTTCAGATACAGTCTTAGGCTGCAACACCACCACCAAAAAGCTACTAGCTGTCTGACACAATAATTATTCCATCTATTCTAAACATTTTTATTCCACAATTTGTCTTTTTCTCTGGTAGACACCTTGCATTTCCAAGACTGAAAATCAGCCTCAAGGACTTGCAACTAGCGTTAGGTGGGGACAGACACCCATCAATCAGTCTACACCCTGGGACACAGATGAACCACCATCTAAACAGATGAGGGAGAATGAAAACCCAGGTATGTTTTCAACCTCATTTGTAATTCTACAAGGGAAAATCATTGAAAGCAGAATTCAATACACTATCTCCAATTACTTCTCTAAATTAGACTTTATTGTGAGTCTTTTTTTGTGCTATAGCTGGATTTTTCTCTCATTGTGAAGACCCCCTCAAGTTTCTACTATACCAGGGCTAATATAAATGTATTAAGATGCCTGCAAGTTCATTAAAGTGTTTTTTCACCTTCTCTGCCTTCACCAGAATAAAAGGCACTGTGTAATACTTTAAGACCTCTTTTATGTCCAGAACTACCTGAAATGATTTCCAGCTTCCAGACACATATCATACATTGTGTTGCTATGCCAGACGCCTAATTACAATCTCTTTGTAGTGGCTGGAGCACCATTATTATATACGCAGAGTGTTTGTCAGGGAGCCATGAAAGCACGGTGGGGAAAGAGGTTAATTTTCTTGGAAGCATGTACTTAAGCTGCGTAAAGCACAAAATACATAAAATTGTAAACATGCGGCATGTCACCTGATGAGTATTTTAACAATTGCACTCACATCATTGTAGCAATTTTAGGCACTTATCAGTTTGGAATAGTTCCAGATCCTGTGCTACTTTATGTATTGTAAAGAAAAAGAGACTATAGAGTCCATTAAAAGGTTCCAGTATGGGCAGCATTTACATAAAGAGAAAGTTTGGGGGTTTTTTGCCAAGATGGTTTGTATTGCTAGCTTTCCTTTTCCACCTTGTGCTCCAGGTACAGCGCCGTGGGTGACAACAGTCGCAGCAGGTAGCCAGCCAACTCTTATAACGCATTCGTATGGAATGACTCAACCTCCAACCTTCAGCCCAGCAGTGAACGTCCAGGCCCCCGTCATTGGAGTTACACCCTCCCTCCCTCCTCACGTTACCCCCCAGCTTCCATTAATGCCAGCTCATTACCAGCTACAACAGCAGCCTTCACAGCCTCTGAGTAACATGGTTGTGAACCTGCAAAGCCAGCCTCTCTACACTAACAGCCAGCCAATCACCATGTCTTCTATGACTGGGGTTGGCCAGGTGACTCATCCAGGCCACACCGCGGTAGGGAATGGTCACATGACTTGCCCTATTCTGCCACCACCTCCACCTGCTCTGCCTTCGGCTGCCCTACCCAATAGTGTTCCAGCCACCAATGGGCAGGCTGCTCCTCAGCCTCCTCCCAACCAGACGGGCAGTCAGGACAACACAAATGGGGTACAAATGCTACGGACTATTGGCGTAGGAAAGTACGAGTTCACAGATCCTTGGCATCCAAAAGGTAAGTCAGGCTGGACTCCTTAACGTTGTTTTTGGTATGTGGTACCATAGTGCTCACGCTCTCAGGAATGAATTGGGTCAAGTGTGCCAAAAAGCAGTAAAAGCAACAGCCTTTCCCGTGAAAGCAGCTTTGCTGTTGATGTACGTGTGCCAACACTCCCGCATCCGTTTTCTGCCTTGTGTTCTGCACTAGCTTTTATGAATTAAAGATGACAAAACCGATTCTTAAGAGGAGGAGAAAGAAAAGCCATGGACTTCTTTTAGTGTTGAATGACATCTTTTAGGGTCCATCAAATGAGCTACTATTCCACATCTCAAAGCACATGAGGCAGCTGTTGCTATGTGCCTTTTTTAGTTTCTGTGATTTCTTTTGAGGTGCAGCTTATTTATTTATAAGTCAGACCACTTTCCTTGGCTTCAGTTGTGCCTTAGTTCAACACTGTAAATTTTTTTTTTTTTTTTTTTTTACCCATCTTCTCCCCACTCACCTCACTGGGAATCAAAACAGGTTAAAATAAAATTATTGACTAACACCAAGAGAAAGCCAAGAAGTTCAGTTAAAGGTGAAACTCTGTGTTATCCACTTCATTGGGCTCAAGTGTGACAACAGACTGTGAACAGTGGATCTGACCTCCTCAAAAGTTGATCTTTGCTCAAAAGCACTTCCTAAAAGATCCACAATATTTAGTTTCAATGAAATGTTACAGTTGGAGGCCCTTGAATATTTTTATAATCTAGTCTGTATGGGCTCTTAGTTTTTATTTCACTTTTAAGGTTTGCCCACGCTATTTTAAAAATCATAAATGTCCCACATGTGAAGCTGAAGTAAAATGTAGCTTGTCAACATATAAACATAAGTAGACCTGTCAGCAAAATTTATTAAAATGGTTAAAAAAAAAAAGACCACAAAGACTCCATTGGGTTTATAATATAATATACAGATTTGTATTTGCATGAAACTTATTCACTCACTCAAGCTATTCAGGTCTGTTATGTAGACCTGTTAAGGCCAAAGAATCTCTCTCAAAAAAGAAAAAAGAAACCAATTAGCCCAATAATTCTTACTGCTTATTGTATAAATTGTATTTTGACATGTGCAGACCCTTACCAAATGTCTCTTCAAAAGAAATTAAGGAATACACTTAGCAGTCATTTTCCAAAACAAAATATTTGGACGAGACTCCAGTTTTTTGATCCAACTATCAAGTGTGATTAGACCTCATTGCAAGTTTGGCCTTCTGAATTTTCATTTCCTTTAAAATGTTAAGTTGCCTTTGAGTGAAATGAGAAGAAGCAAGGAGCTAAAAAATGGTAAAGAGGTGTGTTAAGTTTGTTTCTGTCAGTCCTTTCCCTTTTCACAAATAACCATTTGAACCAAGACCTTGTCTGCGAAGTTATGTTTACAAGTTATAAATCCTGGTGGGAAAGGGGCTTACAGAAAGCACCTGAGAGACTCAGCTGTAGAGGTGCTAGTAGATGCATTGAGCTTATGCTGAAGCTATTCCTTTTATAGAGCAAAGGTTCCCAACCTTTGTGGCCATCTCTATCAGTGTGTTCGACTAAGACTAATCCATCAACATACTTAAAACACGTGCCCGTCTGGAAGCATTTGAGTAGTCTGATTTGTAGCCGATGAGTTGACTTGCATGCTTAAAATTAGGCATAGGGTTACAGTTTTTCCCTATTCAGGTCCCATAAATTCAGCCCTATCAGCTGTTGCCTACCATTCCCAAACAACTGTGGCACTTACTTGTAGGATACCTTTGGCTGCAAGATGCTACAAACTCCAAACCTTAATATAACCTAACAGGGAAAAATACTTTTGTCATGGCAAGCTTTTAATATTTGTTTATCAAAGCCTTGGGATCATCATAGGGTATCTGGGGTGCTCTAAAGGCCAGCCTTGCCCCTTTAAATGTCAGATTCAGAACAGTGTAAGCTCCATGATGTATGCAGAATTGTGACACGTGAACCGGAGGGTTGGAAGCAGTGGGACATTAGACTCAGCCAAAAACATAAGAGCCACGGTGAGAAGAAGGCATGTAAAAGCCAGTCACGTGAAGCAAGTCTTTCTACCCATTTGGTTCATGGGAATCTTTGTTCCCAGGACAAGTTGAGAAGCAGAATACTGAAACAAGTGGTAAGTCTAAACAGTGACAACTGCTGACACATTAACCATGTTATTTTTCATAAATTGTAGGCTAGACAGCTGTTTTCCCAGGAATTAGATTTAACTGGCTTCTCTATTTATGGTCATCAGCAGCTGATTTATTCTCCCTTTTTAATGGTAAAAAGAGACAATGAAGCATGCATGCAGAAATACCTCATAAGCAGAGCTTGTTGTACAGGGAAGAAATCATTTCTTCCTCCATTTCTAATCTTAAAAGGATTTACTGCTTCAGCTATAATTTAGCTTGTCAAATCTAGTGTCAAACAAGCACATACATTATTTACTTTTATCCCAAAAATACATTTTAAAAAATTAAAAAAGAGAAAGGGGCAGGAGGCAGAAGAAAAGTGAGTTTGGAAACCAGACCTTAAAATCTTGCCATGTTAGAACAGGGATCTTAATATAAACCACATAAGTTTGAATGTGGGTCATTTTTTAAATATTTTTAGTTTTAATTTCTCCCTTAAGGGATTCAAGCTCTAAAGCCCAATTGATTTCACACTCTTACATGATAGACAGATTGCTCTCAGGAAAGGGATAGAGGCACAATGTGTTGGTATCAAGCTGTTCAAACATATAAGTCAAATCTGGTTCCTTAACTTCTTTTTTTTTTTAAGATGTGCTCTCTCTTTTTGGGGAACCTTGGCCAGCATTATAATAAGATCTGCTACTGACAGCAGTGAGATCTATCTCATTAATTTGTGAGATATTCTCTTTTATTGTTTGACTTGACAGTCCCTTCTTGCACAGGTTTGAGTAATCACACAACGATCCCCTAAGTGAAAGAACAGGTCTTGCCAGTCAGAACGATGGGGTTACTTATATTTTTAGACTTCATTAGTGAACTGATTTGAAATTTCACATTTTGTTTCCCATAATTATGTTTCATTTGGCTGAGTTGTATTCCTGAAGGGGTTGTATTAGAATGCACTCACTCGACACAGTGTTTTTTAATTGGCTACTTTAAATAAAAGTAAACAAATAAATTACAAAAAGGATAGGCATTGCTAATATGCCGCCTCATTTGCAATAGGTCAAGTTATCATCTCTCACATGTTACTGAAGAAGGAAACTCATTTGTGTGGCTTTGGGAATGTTATATTTAAATAACAAGAAGTGTTATGTTACATACAACAGATTTCTTTTATATTTACAGTTTACGGGCCCAGTCGGGTAGTATTACTCACGCAAATGCTCCCTTTAATTTCAAAGGGTCTTGTTTTCATAAAGGCTTGCCCACATGGTGCTACAGTTACAGGAATTAAATATTTTCTTTTCTGGATGGGCAAGATTCTCTGATTATTTGGTTTATTATACTATATATAAATTTGCCAATTCTAGCATCATCAATCAAATGGATTTCATATATCCAAGTCATAGGAGGAGTAAAAAGTATTTAAAGTGGTAATTTCTTTTAGCATTGCTCATGCAGAATTGTGTCACTGCATTTTCTGAAAAACATGGGGTCTGTTATCATAACGTGACCAACAGTAATTGGTTTGGACAGTAGCTGCCCTTGGGGTAGATTTACAGTAAATATTCCTAGCTGTCTTCTAAAGCCACGTCATGATAATACAGAAATATACCATTATTATTCTAGGAAAGAAATAGCTTTTGCACTCTGTGCCTCTTCCAAGTCCTATTCTGTCATGCAAACATTCCATGGGAATTAGAGAGGAAGCATATTCAGTACTCTGCAGTGGGAATCTACTAAAGCTCACATCAGATTTGCGAAGAATATAAAATTATAGTGCGTCAAGGAGATGTTCAAGGACAGTTTCAGCATTGCCAGCCTACGTTCTCATTTGCCCAGTTTGCCTGGCCGGAGGAGCTGAAACTCAAAAAAAGGAATCCTACAAAAAGTGGAAGCTTGGTCACATTAGCATGGGCATTCTGGGAAAGTATTAGGAAGGCCAATGCATGAATTAATATGCAACCAGCAAGGGGCATAAAAACCAATAAAAAGGGTTTTTACAAATATGTCAAAAATGAGAGGAAGATTTTTCTATCTGGAAAAATCATGGAGCAGGTCCTAAGGAATCTATTGTGCAGCACCTAGAGGAGAATAAATCAATCAGGAACAGCCGGCATGGAGTCACCAAGAGAGAGTCTTACCTGACCAACCTGATTTCCTTCTCTGGTAAGGTGACAGGCTCTGTGGATGGGGTAGAGGAGTGGATGAGACATGCCACTGTCCTACAACATTCTCATTAACAAACTAAGGAAAGAAACTGGACAGAAGTATTGACACGTGGATACATAACTGGTTGCATAGTCATACTCAACAAATAGTCATCAGTGGCTCATTGTCTAGTTGGGAGGATGTATTAAGCGGGGCTTTCCTGGGGAATGTCTTGGTCCAGTATTGTTTAACAGCTTCAGTAATGATTTGAACAAAGGGATTGAGTTAATACTTCACAAATGTGTGGATGACACCAAATTAGACAGTCGCAGGTACGCCAGAGGGTAGGGCTAGAATCCAGAATCACTTGGACAAAATGGAGAAATGACCTGCAGCCAGTCAGATGAGTTTCAGCAAGGATGAGTGCAAAGTCCTGCACTTGGGACAGAATAATTGCTTGCACAAATACAGACTGGAGAATGACTGGCTAGGCTGCAGTATTGCAGAAAAGACCTGTGGGTTACAGTGGACCATAAACTGAATATAAGCCAACAGTGTGCTTTAGTTGGAAAAAAAGGCCAAATAGCAAACTGAGTGTCACTTGCAAATCAAGGAAAGTGATTCTTTTGCTCTATTCACCTAGACTACTGTCCCACTCTTCAACAAAGATGTATCTTCAAATACCTGAAGGGTGATTACAGAGAGGATGGGGATAGGCTATTCTCTTTGGCTGTAGGTAACAGTACTAGGAGCAAATGCCTCAAGATCTGGCAGAGAAAATTGGAAATTAATATAAACTTTCTGACTATATGGATAGTCAAGCATTGGAACAGGCTACCTAGAGAAGTTTTGGAAACTCCATCCCTGGGAATTTTCAAGAGCAGGTTGGACAGACACCTGGTTGGGATGGTTTAGTCAGGGATAAGCCTGCTTTGAGCAGGTGGCTGAACTAGAGGTTATCATTTTCTCTGTTACTCTCTGTCTTGGGCTACCTGTATCACTGGGTCTAGCACAGTGGACAGCAATCTTTACATTATTGCATAGATTTCTAGGATGTAGACTGAACCTCCCCCAGTGTACCAACTACTCCAGCTGACACATTATGAAGGAAAAGTAATACATCAGGTAAGGGACTGAAACTCATTGCTTTCCCCCTCATTTCCTTTTGGGGCAGTGCAAATTCAGACTTCATCCTTCTTCAGGGTTTGTGAGTAATGCACATATAGCTCTTTTCATGCCATATATTATTTCCTTTTTCTTATTCCCATCTGTTTGCTCAGCCGTGGTGACAGGAGCAAACAGACTTGCCCTTCATTTGCTTTCTTGGTCCTACTATTTACCAGCTGCTTGACCACAACTACTTGGTTTTTATCCAGGTGCCTAGAATTCTAGGGTGGTCTCCTGTTCAAGTATTAGCCAGGCCCAAGACTACTTGGCTTCAAAAATGAGATGTATTCAGTACAGTGTGGCCACTCTTCTGCCATGTCCGCTGCATAAATGCCCTGCCGGGATTTACTTTCCATATAAAAATGTTTACTTTTAAAGAATTTTGCTAGAACTTCAACCATGGATTAGAAAATGTAAAAAATTATGGCTATTTAATGCGTTTGTGGAGTTGGAAGACAATATAGGACCCCACATACGGTAGCTACATGGGTACATGTGTTGTGAATGCGGCCAAGGACTGGGCTTAGTTATGCAGCCTGCATTAGCTCAGCGTAAAGGGGTTTAAAAGTTGCAACATGACACTACGGACAAAAAGTGGGAGAGCTTCTCACTTTTGTAGCTGCAACTCCAGCACCTCTTGTCTCAGTGTCTGTGGAGGATAACACTGTTCGGGCAGTCGTGATGGTCCTGATAGATGAAGCACCAATCTGTAAAGCACATAAAGTCCCCACAGATCGTGCAATGGTTGCTGGTGTCCCACTTCAAGGTGAACTCAAAAACTTTGCCCTGGTCAGGTTTTACCTTCAAGGCACTGATGTACTTATTCCACACAGCATCCTTCAGGAACCTCTATGGGCAGGTCCCTGTATGGGGTGATGATAGTGCAGTTGGCAGTTAGGGCTGGGTGCAGTGAGACACCTAGCTCCTGCCCCTCTTTGTGCCATGTTCAGCAATAACCAATGTGCTTCCCGAGGTGCTGTGTGATGTCGTGTGCTTAGCTGCACAGTGAGGCAAGGTCCCTACCCTCTCACCGGGATTTGCCCTCTTGTGACCTGTTCAGGAATGTGGCCAGATCTTGTTGGATGGCAGACTGGCAATCCTCGTCTAGGTGGTCTCCTTAAGGGCACTCACAGGATGTGACATTGCAGAGGTCTCCTGGATAAGGACTCACCTGCTGGTAGGGGATGTGCAGGATATCACTGCTAGCCCAGAGTGGCAGGTTCATCCACATCTTCAAGAGCCACTTCATATCACCGTCCACTCTCATCAAATGTGTCTTGGGAACTGCTGAGCCTCTCAGTGTAAACAAGATGTGGGGGATGCAGATGATGTTTAAGGCATTGATCATCTGCCAGGGGGCCAGCAGGAAGAAGTCAGGTTGGTGGATATCCTGCACAGACTCATGGATGGTCTCCTTTAGCATCTATCTCATCTAGTGGCCAGTTGGTGTGCTCAGGTGCAGGTAGCTCTCTCTCTCTCTTTTAGGTGTCTCATAGGCTTGCCCTGGATTTTGACAGTGGTGGGCAAGACAGAGTTTCTTTTCCTTCAGTCGTTATGCAGGAAGGTATGTTCACAGTCATTGAAGTGGAGCCCCATCCATCTAGCTACCTTAAAGCTGATCTCCAGCATTCTCTGGATTTGGTAGCATTCACCGGTGAGGAGGACTAGGCCATCTGCATAGCCAGGATGTTTAGCTAAACTCAGAAAATGGAGAAACTTAAGTTCTTTTACAGATCTTCCTCCTGCAAATTATAACTAGTCTTGGGCATTTGGGGTTTTAATTTATGAATTTTGATGGGTAACATTGATGTTTATTTCCAAGTATTTTTCATTTTCTATATTTATTGGTTGGCAACTTTTAACTAGCAAAAAAAGAAACTAGACTATATGACTATAGAAGTCATAACAGATTAATAAAATCCATAAATAAAATTCATAAATAAAATCCAAACCCATAATACTAATTTTTCAACACTTCATTTTCAAGCATCATCAAACATCATGAATTAAAACCAAGGTGTACCTTCAGGGGTGAACATTCCCTCCCCACCCCCCAGGTGGCTGTGTAGCACCTATCTGCCTACCCTGGCTCCCTAATCTGGCTCCTCTCTCCTGCCTGCCATGCCTTAGTATAAACATCTCTACCATGAGTCCTGATTGCCTTTTGGTATAATTAATATATTGTTTAGGAGGCTGTCTTTGACCCACACTCTAGCCATCCATGCCTTGCTTTTCCCTCCTCTTTCCCTGGCTCCCAGGCCAACTTGGTAGTGTAGGTGTCCGCCCTTTTCTTCCTCTCTCTCACCCTCTTCCTCTGTCCTTGTCTGGGGCCTCAACTCTGTTGGGCTCCAGCTTTCCTTACTTTACTGCCCCCAGCCCATCTGGTCTTCAGCCCTCTCACAGGCCTTCTCCTGGTACAGGCTGCCATCTACCTCCACCTCCAAAACCAAGAAGAAAATGGAAAAGGAAAAAAAAGTGGGAAAAATTTTCAGGATGCTGGGCACTCTGCACTGCAGCCTCTCTACTCCCTTCTTCTCCCCCTCCCTGTACCCCAACAGCTGTCTCAGTCCACCAGGTGTTACTAACAAACAAAGGAAAAAAGAAAAGAAAAGAAAAACCAGCCCTGTATCAGGTCCACATTTTCAGTCCTCAGGGCATACCTACTTCCCCAGGTACTCCCTGCGCCAACAGAAACAGTCCTCAGACTTCTGGGTGCTCTCCATCCCCCAGAACTGCTCCAGAGGCAGCATAAAGAGTTCCCCATTCTCTTGGGCAGCATCTCCCCTTGCTGAATTTGACGCCCTTTGTCTCCCTGGAGGGCTCTGTCCTTCTCCAGTGCAGGGGGCAACCTGTCCACTCTCCTGCTCTGAAGCAGAGTTTATATCCCCGTCATCTGTGCCGCCTTGGTCAGCTGGCTGAGCTTCCTGTTCACCTGGCCCAGGTGTTGCTAATCTCCTGTCCCCTCTCACTCCTGTGTTCTGCAGCCAGCTGCTTGCAATCTGGGCTCTGCAGGGGCAAGTCCATAGCCCAGGGTCAGTCATCTCACATCAGGAGGTTTCTGCTCTCTCTTACAGTGGGCAGCTTATCCCCTCCTGCTCAGCTGCATCTCTCTCCTGGCAACTGGGACCCCAAGCACACTGATCACTGGGCTGCTCTGGCAGGGCTTTTTCCTGCTGCAGGTGATCCACCTTCCCTTAGAGCAGGAGTGGGCAAAATGCAGCCCGCGGGCCAGATGTGGCCCACCAGGCCATTCTATCTGGCCCATGGGCCCCTAAAAAATTTAGAAAATTAATATTTATCTTACCCTGGCTGCCTTTCGTGCTGCCCTTGATGGCTTGCCAAAACTCAGTAAGCGGTCCTCCGCCTGAAATAATTGCCCGCCCCTGCCTTAGAGCTACAAAAGTTCTGGCTTTAAAGTGGCCTTTCTGATTTTTCTTTCCTGGCCCTCTTTTCCCTGCATTAGGGTTACAAAAGGTAATACCTACAAGGTATGGCATCAGCACTGACCTAATCAAAGGGTGCATTTACCTATATCACCCTTGACCTTAATACATTGGAACTGTCATTAGCCCTCTGATAATATTAATTTTCCTTCCTTGTAAATGTCAGCAATGTACATTTCAGTGTTTTGTCAATAATCATCAATATTTCCACAAAAAATGATGCTTGCTGACTTGGAGAGAGAATTGCAAAGGACCCTCAACCCAATCTGTTTTCCATCTGAAAGTAATTGGGGAAGAATTTCAAAAGATGCAGAAGCTTAAATGTAGATCTCTAACTGCATAAGAGAATGGATCATGGCTCAGTGATAAAACCTCTGGACTGGGACACAGAATAACTGGAGCCATTACTTAATTTCAGCCATGGGCTATTAGTTTAATTTTGGGAAGGTCACTTACTCACTGTTACTCATCCCTGCATCTAAAATGGGAATAACAGTGTTGTCCTCTCTCCTACCCTTTTTCTGTCTTATCCATCTATAGTGAGCTCTTTGGTGCAGTAAATTTCTCTTACTATACATTTTTGATACTAGGGAAGTCGCATTAGGATTTTGTTGACACTGATTTAATAGTCACAGTATTTGTTGGCCGAGTGTGATAATGGTTCCTGGAGAACTGTAGGACACCTGCTTAAAATTTTTAACTTACAGATAAATGCTTGAACAGGTCCTTCAAAATAAAATCTTTCTGAGATTAATCATAGTGATATACAAGTATAATAATTACAAGGACATTGCAGCATCCTAATCGACAGAGCAACTTTGCAATATTTTTTTCAATTCTTATTCCTGTAGGATTGTTTTTTTAAAAAGTCCCTACACAGTATCCTCATGCTCCCATATGTCAGTTTTTCATGCTTAGAGTTCTGTCAAGAGTGGTCAAAGAGAATTTGAGAGTCTTGGAAAAGTAACTTAATGAATATACTGTGTAATGGATAGGTAGTTGAATTCTTTTTTTCACTGATGAATCAGCAATCCGCTGCAGCTGGGTGACATCTGATTTCTGACTTCCAACTAAAATACAAACTTCTAATTGCTACAGTGTGTTTAACGAGGTATGTATAAAAAAACACCCAGTTAATGAGATTTGTCAAAAACTTTCCCATCTACTTTTTGCATTTCTTTTTAAAACTATCTGCTGTCTGATACTTTGTTTGATGCTATTTTTATTACTTAAGTAACAGGAACCAGCTCTGGGACACTTGAACTTACCTCCTCTGGAAAACAGACACTCCAAAGCATCTTCTCTTGATTATGTCTTCTGTTCATGGGCTGTGGTGTGCCATATTTTTTAGAGCATGTTGGGATTACAGATGGGCATGTATATGAAGACTTTCTCTAAAAAATGGATTACACAAAACAAGCAATTGAAAATGTTTTTTCCCCACTCGACCCTGTCAATGGTTGGGGGAGATGAAATAATTTGGTAACTCCTTGGACAGGATGTAACCATGTACAAAACTGATTTCCGAAACCACGGTCAGTCTCAATAGAATCTGATGTCTACACACATTTAACCCTGTGCAGGCAAACAACAACCAACTGGGTTTAAAATCAGTTTATGGAGAGTCAGATCTGAGTTTTCTTTAATGACTGTTTGCGATACTGCTTGTTCTGCAATTCTGTCCCATCCAGACAGCCTTGCAACTGCATGGAACAAGGTGCAGAATGTTTCCAAGTTCTGGTGGTGCTATAGGATTTTGGCCACTCTTTGGGTTTCCTCAAGCAAACCTCCATGTCCACTTAAAAAACCTTTGTCTGAGCCTAAATTGTCTTGTGCATTGACTGCTGAAAACTCTTCCTCCTCTTGCTTTCTTGCCATCTTCACTTTGCAATACTTAATCCATCTAAAACTCTGCTCCAAAGATCATCCACCTTGTCTGCTGCAATAACATGTTGGTTCCTCGTAAAATCCCTTCACTCCACCCTTGTATCCTCTCTAGTCAAATTCCGACTCTTCCTGGCTCTGTAAGACCTTTGCTTGCCTCCTAATTTTCCAGTCTTATCTACCTTCACTCCCTTGTGTGTTCTTCTCATGCCACCTGTCTTGCTGCCACCTTTATTTAATCCTTACAGGCCTCATCTCTTTCTTTCATCAGGGCTGTAAACCCAATAACTTGTTTTGCTGATAATCCAGAAACTTTTTATTGACCACCAAATTTTTTTACTGACGTGTTTTAACTGACCTGTATTTTACATAATGTAAATATAACCCTTCTACCAACCCTGAACAAAGGTCAGTCAAATTTAAGGTTTTAACACCAACCATAGTAAAAAAAAAAAAAAAAAAAAAAAGTTTGGTGATCAGTAAGAAGTTTGTAGATTACCAGTAATAAACATATTCTTGGATTGACAACCCTTTTTGACTGCAGAAATTGTTTTATACCCTGCTGCCTCCCCTCCCCCCAGGGATTCCCTACTCATCCCCACATGAATGCTACAGGCAGGCAATGGGGCCCAGCAGCAGAAGCATATGGCTGAGGTGAGGAGACTCTGGAAGCTCCTGTAGGTTACATAACCCTGACAGCTCCATGAAAGGCCCTGTGCTCCTGCTCAAATACCAGGTGACCTTGCTCTGCTCTATCTGTTCTTTAGTGCCTAACTCCAGCTTCATTTTTGACCATATATCTTCAGTTAGCTTTGGGTGGCTTAGTTTTTTATGGATGTTATGGACAGATGCTTTTAGCCTAGATTTTTCCAAAGAGTCTGTAAATTTACAGACAGGAGGCCTAAAGTTGATTAGGAACAGTCAGCATGGATTCACCAAAGGTAAGTCATGCCTGACCAACCTGATTGCCTTCTATAATGAGATGACTGGTTCTGTGGAGAGACCGGTAGATGTGGTGTCCCTTGATTTAAGTAAGTCTTTTGATACCATCTCCCACAACATTCTTGCAGGCAAGTTAAGGAAGTATGTGCTGAATGTACTGTAAGGTGGATAGAAAACTGGCTGGAGCATCAAGCTTAGAAAGTAGTAATCAATGGGTTGATGTCTAGTTGGCAGCCAGTATCGAGTGCCGGGGCTGTTTTTGTTCAATATCTTCATCAATGACCTGGAAGATAGCATAGAGTACACCCTCAGCAAGTTTGCAGATGATACCAAGCTGTGGGGAGTAGTAGATACACTGAAGGATAGGGCTAATGGCATACTGGGCTGCAGTGGTAAGTGTCTTGCCAGTAGATCAAGGGAAGTGATTATTCCCCTCTATTCAGCAATGGTGAGTCCACATCTGGAGTACAGTGTTTAGTTTTGGGCCCTCCACTACAGAAAGGATGTGGACAAATTGGCGAGAGTCCATAGGAGAGCAACAAACATGGTGAGAGGGCTAGGGGACATGATGTGCACATACCTACAGCCTTCGAGGCACTGAACATCCTGGCTCAGTCTCGCCTTTGAATTCTAGCTCAGTGGCCCAAGGGGAGATGGAAGGTCTGGGCAGCCTCCACTCCTCCATACTCGTGCCTAGGCATACACATTGAAGGTCTGGGTGACCTCTCACGCATACACCACAATCCAGAAGGATCAGTCATTGCTTGCTACACAAATATGAATATATAAGGACACATTGGTTAATATTCCCAAATGGAGCAGTGAATTTTCTCTAAAACCAGTGAAAGGGAATCATTGGAATAATTCTCTGTGTGTGTGTGTGTGTAGACAACAATTATAAGTAGGCTTCTGTCCCATATTTGATGCTAAAAGAAAAAAGGAGGAGAGATAGTTTAACCAAGTTTGTGAAATAGAAATACTTAAGAATGGAACGTCTGCTTATCCTGCTGTGCCTTGCAATTACAGATGATATGCTCGTCTATCCCACGGTGAGACAGGGCTTTGAACAGTAGTCATGTTGAATAATAGTAATACTGTAGGACTTGCATAGTGCTTTACATCTTCAAAGCGCTTTACAGACATTAATTAAAAAAAATTAACTGCTTAACTGGAAATAATTGATGTTCATGTTTTGTAAGACAAAAGGACACAAGGACTTTGGCTGAAGCAAAAGTGAGAGTAACTGTTATAAAATTAGATTTGGAATAAGGACATATGCAGCTGCACTTTTCAGATGTTTTCTGGTGTATGAACATGAGACATTCTTAAATGAAGGAGGTAACAAAATGCTTAGTTTTGCATGTTTAAAATAATCCATAAAAATATGTTTTTCAAAGTAGGAAATGCTTTCCATGGCAGTTGGAATGGTTCCAGGATGAGAATTCTTACCCGCATGGATGTTCTGGAGGCTTTTCTATATATTGCTAGTCAGTGCTTCATTTTGAAGTATTTGAGTTTAATCGTCTGTATAAAACCTTTCTTATTCAGTCTGTCTTCCACAAGGGGTGTCCTCTAATTATATTCAAAGGTGCTATTATGCATATGAGGATGACAAGGTAACTACGACCCTCTCTTGAAAGTTTTCAGTTCATAACAATTGTTTTCCAAACTAGATAATATTGGGAGTGTGGTAAATAAGATGAATTCATCACTAGCAACAAAGCATGTGAAATTGTAGGAATGATGCTTCCATGTAAACATAACTCCTGATGCAGAGCTGGACAAAAAGTGTTTGTAATGTGGCCTTTTGTCAAAACGAATTCAGAAGTCATGGCATAGTTAAGAAATTTCTAGTTCTTCAAGTAAATGAAACTTCAAATATTCCAATTTACCTTTTAAAAAAAATTCGTAAGATTTCAGATAATATGGATTTCAAATAATAGGTGCCTAGCTTAGGATTGGAAAATTCCCTGGAATGTTTTCATGTGAGCAGGAGACAATAGACACTGCTTTGCGCACATGATTAGGAGGTGAAATCAGGTGTTTAGATATACTAGACCAGCAGTCAGCTGTATTTTTCTACTGATGAGTCAAAATGACCCCACTCAGGTCTGAGGTAGGCCAGAGCTAAGATGTCACCACTTCTCCCTGCCACCAGGCCCCTGCCCCATGGCAATGAAGTCCCCCTAGCTCAACAGGCTGATTCTTGTGGCGCCAGACCCAGCCTGTGGGGTTAGAGGTTGTCACCCCCTGCACTAGAATGTATCTAGTATAAGCCGCAATACTAGAAGGTAGGCATATTGTTTTGCCTGTAAAATTGCCTAATGCAGTTAGGGTGAAGAGCAAACATGGGTGAGGAAGAGCAAAATCAACACAGACAAGTGCAAGGTGATGCACCTTGGGAGGAACAACCGGCACCATACTTACAGGTTAGGGAACTCCCCTCTTGTCAGCACGGAGGCGGAAAAGGATCTGGGGGTCATCATTGACTCCAAGATGAACATGGGCCAGCAGTGTGGAGAGGCAGTTAGGAAGGCCAACTGCACCTTGGCATGCATCCACAGATGCATCTCAAGCAGGTCCAGGGAGGGATCCTCCCCCTCTATGCGACACTGGTCAGGCCGCAGCTGGAGTATTGCATCCAGTTCTGGGTGCCACACTTCAAGAGGGATGTCGACAGCATGGAGAGGGTCCAGAGGAGGCCACTCGTATGATCAGGGGACAACAAGACAGGCCCTACAAGGACAGGCTACAGGACCTGAACCTGTTCAGCCTCCAAAAGAGAAGGCTGAGGGGGGATCTAGTGGCCTGTTACAAACTAGTCAGGGGGTATCAGCAGGCACTGGGGAAGTCCCTGTTCCCCCGAGCACTGCCAGGAGTGACCAGGAATAACGGTCACAAGCTGGCAGAGGGTAGGTTTAGGTTAGATATCAGGAGGCGCGACTTCACTGTCAGGGCGGCTAGGGTCTGGAACCAGCTTCCAAGAGAAGTGGTGCTGGCTCCTACCCTGGGGGTGTTTAAGAGGAAGTTAGATGAACACCTTGCTGGGGTCATTTGACCCCAGCACTCTTTCCTGCCATGGCAGGGGCTTGGACTAGATGATCTACTCAGGTCCCTTCCGACCCTAGAAACTATGAAACTATGAAAATTCCTTCCTGATTTCTGTGGCATATTAAATATGAAATTAGTGCAAAAAGGGGGGTAACTCCAAAGACTGTATTTGCTCTGTACTACTCTCAAGCCTTCTACCAAAACTGAACCCCATCCCTGTGCTGGGCACATTCCAAGCCTGCAAATACAGTGGTGAGGACACTGTGGGAATGCCCCGCTGCCATCATTCTCCAGCACTCCAGAGACAAAGGTGTCAGGAGCAGTGGCAGTAAGCGTGCTTCTAGAACATTTTCTCAGCTACATTCCTGAATTGTGGAACAAGAGCAGGTAGAGGGTTCAGAGCCAGGGCAGACATACGCTAATGAGCTGGAAAAGTTCTTGTTTAATATGCTTCATCAAAGACACAAGACAAAACTCAGTCAAAACCCAGGTATGCTTTTTATTTTTGTGGCTCACAAGAGAGGGCATCCGGGTATCCTCAGGCTGTAGGTACTCTTTATTTATGAAAATGTACACAGTAGCACCAAACGCTAGTGCAAAATATAGTGAGGGAAATGCAAGCAAGCAATGCTTTACATCAAAAAAATAGCTTCTTCTGATAAATGGTGAATCTTGCCAGTCTTTGGGTGGTTCTTGACTAATGATAAATGGGACTAGATTCACTGTCTATCCTTGTAGCTCTGGCAAATACTGGACTTTTTAATATTTTGGTTAGTGTCTAAAGAATAATTTGAAAGTACGTCTTGGAAGTCAGAACACAGAGCACCACCTGTTGAACTACACTGACAGTCATCTCCAGAAAGCCTCAGGTAGATAGCCAACATGCCATTTCATGTGTAGTCTAAGGAGTCCAGTGAGGGGCCGTAACAATTTTGAGTAATCGGAGTGTAATGAATCCATATCCAGAAGACAACTGATGATAAATATCTCATTCCTTTCCATGCATTGAAGAAGAACTTAGCCAGTTATCTCCAAAGTACTGGCCTATCCCAGTTTGCCTGGTGGTAGTAATAAATCCAGTAGCTTCTCTTTGGGCCAATAGCATTGCCAATGTGCCATAGCCAGTGTGGGCCAATAGTGAGAGCATTTAGTCATACACAGAAATCATGTATGTTAAGAAAGAAGTGTACCTCTTAGGCTAGGGACAGACATTACATATAAACCGGTTTAAGTGATCAGAAACTGGTTTAAACCTGTAACAGAACAGAAGTTCAGTGTACATAAACCGGTTTGAAAATGACTGAAACTGGTTTGAGATAAACCTGGTTGAATATAGTATCAGACTTAACTGATTTGACTCAAACCGGTTTATTCAATGTCTGTCCCAGACCCCTTGCTGGTTTAGGTAAACCAGACACCCCCAGCATCCTGACATGCTCCCTGGGCTGGACAGGGGCTCTCTGCTCCACAGCAAGGCTGGCCCCTCCCCTCTGCTGGCTGGCTGGAGCTTGGCAGAGACTGTGGACTACTTCCCCGCCCCCCCCCCCACTCCCTCTCACTACTCTCTGCTAAGCAGGAATTCCCCTCCTCCCCTCTGCCTTGCTGAGGAGGTGTCTGTGTATTAGCTAGCAGGCCACATGCTGGCTACAGTCCCTGCAGAATCAAGAGGCAGGATCAGCAAGTAGCTGGTAATGTCCCTCTGTTGTTTTCTTAATTGGGTGATAAACGCTGTTAGCAATTTCCTGCTGGGCTAATTGGAGCTCCTGCTAGAGTCTGGCAATGCCCCCCTCAGCTCCATGCTGTGAAAGGAAGGGAGTGCTGCTCTAACACCCCCCACATTCTAGCCTGAGCCATTGCAGGCATGTGGCTGCATTTCTGGGATGTCTGTCTGGTTACAAAACTGATTTAGCCTAGCCAGGTGAGACTAACCTGTAAAGATTGAAATAGTTCAGGCTCAGGCTTTTTGAATGTCTGTCCCTAGCCTTAAAGCCCAGTCAGAGTTCCTTCTGTGGAAATTTAACCGAATCCCACATGCCTTGTTGGACTTCCTGTAAGGCATTGTTATTGTACCTTTTTCTGAAGACTGTTTTTAACAGACTATGGGCAATGAGAACAAGTGAATGCTAGGCATTATCAGTCACCTTCACAATCTTTTAATTCACGTTCAATATGATAAATTTACAGTGAGAACGCCTCCTTACTTTAAAGATAAAGTCGGCTCAGAATTTCACCAATACTGGGAAATCATTTTACCAGGGGTTTTTTTGTTTTGTGGGCTTTTTGGGGTATTTTGGTCAAACTCTTTGAATAAAGGGAAAATGCTCAGATTCTGTATTTCAGCAAAACTATGCATTTCTGAAAGTTAATCATCCCTTTTTTACAGAGCAGCTGGGAGAGAGATGCACAGTCTTTGTGTGGAGTACCGTACTGTACTTATTATTTTTATGTTGCAAGAGATCCATTAATTGGGCAAAAATGATTTGTTACTATATTTAGAAAGTACAATATAACTATCCTTACAATACACACACACAATACCCTTTTTTATATATATATAAGTACTATTTTAAGAGATAGGGCTAGCTCAAAAGTAGTAATGAAAATACTTTCATATTATTCATTTACGTTTATTAAATGTCTTCGAAGACTTTATCACATAAGTTAACATGCTAGACCATATCCTAATCTTTTTCAATTCAGTGAAAGCAAGGCTGGAAATGATTTTTTTTTCCTCATGCACTGAAGTGTAACTTTCCCTGTTGTGGAATGTGAATGCATTCTGGATGTTTAGGACAAGAAGTAAATATCTATATTGTATCTAATCTAAATAAAAGGGAGAATTTGGGCAGATAATTTATAATTTTCTAATCTGGAGTTTTACCAGGAGGTCCAAACTATTATCATGTCTTGGGGTGAAGGCAGGAGATATATTATGGACTCAACTATTAGTGTCCTTTTTCACACCAGAGGCACTAATTCTAGCAGGATGGTATTCCCCTAGAACAGTGGGAGCCCACTTTTGGCAGGCCTGAGAGCAGGGGGTCGGACTCGATAATCTAATACCCTTCCAACACTAGAAATCTATTAAATTAAGCCCTGCACCCTCCCTGGGTGACACTCCCATCCTCTTATGCCACTGTCCTGCTTGTCCCCTCATGATCTGCTGCATGCCACACACACTGCCTGTGCCACTTGTGACATGGGTGCCTGTAAAGGATACCCATCTCACAGTTTGGCCACCCCTGCCCTAAAACAGTACTTTCAGTATTGACTCAAAAAGAAGTGTGCTTTTCTGAATCATTTCCACCAGTACTTGGGTTTTCCTCAGAAGTTTTCCAACCAGTCTTGGGGCTTATCCCGTGCCTAATGCTTGTGAGATCTGATGATGTACTCATCACACTATTTCCAGCTTTTGATTTGGCCAGACTGCTTTTAGGAGAAGGATTCTCCTTACAGAGGTCTCCAGATACTATGAACAAGTGAGCTTTAAGTGTTACTAATAAAAATCCTTTAATCCACTTTCACAATGATAAATTGATGCTGAGAATGTCTCCTGACTTTTGGGATGAAATCAGTTCAGAATTTCACTTAGCCAGGGAATCATTTTACTGGCAGGAGGATGGGCCTAACCATCCTGATCTTGGACAATGGGAATTAAAGAACCAAATATTCAAGACAGAAATTGAATCTTTCTAATGTACTAAATGACTGACAGACTTGCATGATAAGTGGCACTCCTTTATGAACAGAAGCATCCTGCCATGTGGTTAATAACTTCACTGTTTGCATCCTTTATTTTTATTTCTGTTCCATTGCACAGCACAAAGTGGGCATTTTGTTAAGGAAATAGCTGACTTGGACAGTGAAGGTTCAGAGTGGGCAACAGTTGGATTAAAACAGATCATTTTGGATTAATATATTTATGCTGATTTGCTAGGCAGTAGACCATATCCACAACCTTTATTATTTTCCCTATACTTTCTATTGGTATGTTGGAGGAGCTTATATGATAGGATACAAAAAATAAGGTAACTTAATTCTGCCTGCCCTAGTTAATTCTTGCCCAGCGTGTATCTGCAGATTTCTCATTTAAATATTAGTGTACACACTTGGAATGCAAATGCCTAGCTTGCACGCATGTAGCAGTTATTTGCAAGCAGATGTGTTCCTACGTGCCTAACTCTGAAAATCTGGCCCCACATGGAATCTTGCTTGCACTGGTGTAATACGGCCCGTTTCTCATTGGCACGGCCAATAATTTGTATCCTTGGGCAGCTTTAAGTGCTCTGAGTAAACTGTGTATCCGTCTGGGTCAGTCTGATCTTGGAATGTTTCCCACAAATGCAGAACGGCTACCTACAAATGATATAATTGAAGAGACTCTCTCCCGTTTTGATATACTGTGGAGAGGAAAGCAGAAATCGCGCTAATGTAAATGTAATTCCCAAATTTCAATTTTCTATGTATTATGGGTCATTACCCGTTAATTTGCTAAATGGCAGTTTTCTATGAAAGAAAAGTTTTGTTTAGCTTTATAATGATGACAAATGATGTAATTAGTATCATTCCCACATTGGAAATGATAAAAGCATTTCTTTTGTGTGACACTGCTGTTAGACAGTGTAATATCAAAAATGATAACAGTATGAAAATTGCACTGGCTGCTTTCATATTGTACATGTAGAATACCTCCGTGACATGATACAAGTAATGACAGGTACTTTGCAATGTATTCATTTTCTCCACTTTCTAGCCTTAATATTACAGTGAAATTAAAGCACAGCACTAAGGAAACCAGACATGTCTGAATACAGTACAGACTTAGCTATTGAGAGTGAGAACTGCTAGACTCCATTTGCTATTGCAAGTTATGATAATTAAGTGATTATAAATAGGCTTTTTGAGGGGGGAACATTAGATCATTTGGTTGCGAGTTAAAGAAGATTTTAATTTTCGACTGATTTGCTCTTTGATATGTTTTTGGTTAAATTCTGCAAAGCCTTTGTCCCATTTCCAGGTTTTGATGATGGTAAAGATTCTAATTAAAAAATTAATACAACTCTTATTTAACTTAGAAAGGTGACTACTGTGACTGAATAATAACAGTCTGTTGCCATGGCTTGGATTTTCATATAAGCATTGTGAACATAATAAAGTTAATGGAGCTCTTCATCCAAGGAAATGGGTCTATTCAGAGAAAATAAATTACATTTTGCAAACTAATGAGCTCTACTAATTGTGCTTATCCTGGTGAATTAATACAATTTTAGCAAATCCATCCCCAAAAATCAACTATTTGATTGCACTATTTCTCAGTAGAAATCATTAATATTTCAGGACATTCAAGGCAAATCTGAGCATATTGAAAATCCAGAGGGGAAGAGGTATACGTTTTCTACTGACCGGTGCTGCAGCTACCACCTTCTAACATACTAGGAAGGGTTAAATGTTGAAAGTTGAGACTTTCAGCATGCCCAGATTGTATACTGAGTCTCACCCTTCACAGCCAGTATTTTTAACAAAGAGTCGTATGTAATAAATCCAATAAAATAGTATGGTAGGCACATATGAGTCATGCTAATTAGCCCAGGTGCCTTCAGGATACAGTGACAAGCTGAGTAAGGAAGGAAAAGGGAATAACAGTGGTTGTTTTTTAATGGGAACCCCACCTTTATGCAATTCTTCATCCTCCTTCCATATTCTTTCTTTTGTCACTTTTTAGAACTTCCTCTTTTGAGCCAGTTTGCGGTCATTGCCAGGACGGGAGTCTGAAAGGGGCCGGCATCCTTTTGTTTCATTGTAGAGTATTTTTCTCATCTTCTTTTTAAAAGGGTGGCAGGAGGCAGAAAATGATGACCCAGATTTACCAAAATGCTCATGTGAGTGTGGGGAGATGGAGATGGAGATGGCAGTCGGGAAAGGCGCTCACATTGCAGCCTCACAGCAATATGAAAAACCATCCTTTTACTATGCGACCCTCCTGAGCTGTCTTTCTGAGAGGTTACCCGCACCATTGCTCCTTACCCAACGGCAGCCTTCACTGTGCTCCTCTTAGATCCCCTGGCCCTTTACCGGGGCTTTCATTTTGTCCTCACTTGCTTATGTTGTTCCTGAAGGAGGATGCTGCATCTCTCGGCCTGGCCACTGTAACGCATTGTTCAGCAACATGCCTCAGAGCTTCAATAGAAGTGGTTGCTTTGCTGTCCCACTGAGAACAGGTGATGTGTCACCAGTTTTAAAGTGAAGGTGAGTTTGGGGGAGGGCAGAGGATCTGGGTTATTGGAAAGGTGCTTCAAAACCTAAAAGCCATTGCCTTCCCCAGTTGGGCATCTGAAAATATCCAGCCCATGGCAGTCCCAGGCAAGTGGTGCCTGCCAGCATTTCTAACACTGCACACATAAGGGCTGGCTATGCAGTCTCTACCCTAGAAAACTGACCCACAAGTAACAAGACTTGTCAGCAATGTGTCCTTGTGAATTGGTGTTGCAAGCGGTTGAACTGGGCGTTCAGCCCCATGAGGGAAAACATGATTGAGCTGAGGTCTCGGTCTGAAGGACTGTACTGACTTGGTCTCAGTTGCACTGTAACCTCATTGAACACAATTTCATCCTGCCTGCACCAGCAGCCAGGTCATTGCAACACCGGTCCAAGCAGCTCAGCAGCTAATGCCCATTCCTGAGAAGCTGTCGGACTCCCTGCAGGGAGCAGGAGTAAGATCTGAGGCCCTAGTTTCTCAGTAGCAATCCCTCTGTTCACTTAAAAATAAGATGAGCAAGCCAAGAGGCAACCACAACTGGGCAGATAAAGGTGGGGCCAGGAGACTGAAACCAGAGCACAGGGAGGTATTGATGCTTAGAACTGGGTCCAAGTCATTTGTTCCGGAGATGAAGAAAGAGGTTGGACAGTCTTTCCTACAAAGTCCTGACAAATCTGTTTCTTTCCCCACTGATTAAGAAGACTAACAGGACTTATCTGCTCCCCAGCATTATACCAAGTTAACTATATTTGTACAGTGAAAGCAGTACAAATGGCCTTAGTTTTGATGAAGTTCTGCTGGTATAAAATATTTATGCCAGTATAGTTCATTCCTGTAAGGGCAAGGGAATAAAATATATTAGAGTTAGGCACCTGTAAGATTATATTAATATATCTAATCATAACCAAAAGACTCATACATGCGCAACTCAGGGTACTCTGCATTTTGGGATCGACCACTTCCAGGCTCCCTAAGCAGGCATTGACACAGTAGGCCATAGCAACTCCAAAGGAGTCGTGCCATAGATGCATGGATTAAGGGCCCCGAGGTGCACACTAATGAATCGATTATCTTGTCAATGAGGTGTGGATTAGTACTATCCCTGGCAATCACTGCTATGATTATCCATGGAAGAGCATAGGATTGCAGTGATATCTTTAATATCTATTTTCACGTTGCCATTAAAAAGTATCAGAGGATGGTTAAAGCCCCCAAAATCCACATTAGAAGTGACATTAAGGTCCAAGTTAAACTAGAGACAGCTGGGAGATGGGGATGTGCAGTCTGTTCAGCCTGTGAATCTAAAAGGTTCTGCGAATAATGTGTGAGCAAGGAGGAAATGCTAATCAGTGATTAGAGTACATTGTTGCTGGGCTCTAGCCATGCCTGTATCAGTAAAAGGTGCTCACTGACTGTATCACCTGTGTATATGATCAAGAGTTAAAATCAAAGTAGAACCTTAGTTCTGAAGTTTCCTTTCTTGTGAAGAGGTTCAGTCAGATCCTTGCTGTTTAATGTTTCACGGTATGGGGTTTTATGGGTCACCAGTTGGCCCCAAGTGTAGATTCATTATAGAAGTGTACTGGTGAAGATGCAGGTTTGGTTCATCAGTGTACTCTTCTGCAAAGTGCTGATCACCCTCAACTCTGAAAGACTCCAGATCCCAGCAGAACTGAGCCCCATTACTGCCTATGTTTTAATGATGGAAAGAGCCCATTAGCTCTTACCAGCTGGGAAAATGGAAAATGTTTATTAATAAAAACCTTTGACATGAAATGCATAATATGTGCCCCCTTCACTAGCCTCATGATTAATAACATTAATTATGTGGAGTTCATTACAGGCTCTGGAGGATATACTGTGTAATTCAGCCAGGGTTTCATTGTAAATTAGCATTAATGTCCACTTTAAGTACAGTAGCTATCCATATCAATATGGAGAGAACTGTAGCCATTATGTGCTGTCTACCTACCAGCATCTTATTAAACTGTGGCATGGTATGCTTTTCCCATGAAAGAATAAGGAAATATAGCACCCTCCCCCAGCCCCAGCAACAACTGACACAAGGAGATCTGCTGTGATTCACTGAAGAATAGTTCTGTAAAAAGCTGCACAATAGTGTTTCAGCAGGGGATGCTAAGCTCCTTTCCAAAGGTAGAGAGAAACTAGGCAGTTTTAAGATCTAGTTCAAAGCTGACATGATTCCTATTTTATTACCACAGAAACAATATACAAGTAGATGAATTCCCCACCCTGGTCCCAGTTTTCTATTAAAAAGGAACAGGTAATGGAGAATGAAGGGCGAACTTCAAAAAGACTAATTTTCCTTTTGATAACCTTCATTATTTCTGCTTTTTTCTATCTTGGTACCTATATGGCCCCACTGCCAGAGGATGTCAGTGCCCTTCCTGCTTTGTAGGAAGCCTCTGAAAAGGCAGGGGTGGAGGATGCGGGGTGGGGAGAATTGTTTGGCAGTCTTTTAGGAGGTGTCACGTGTCCTGATGCGCAAAAGACAGACTCTTTTAGAAGGTGCTCAGGTGATAAGTTATACTTCCTCTCTGAATAAACCTGGCATGCAAGAGAAGAAGAGAAATCTGGGAAAAGATAGGCAAACTCAACTTCTGTTTCACCGACGCTTGCTTCATCCACATGCCGCAGACAAGTTAGTCCCAAACAGGTGTGCTCTAGCTGCCGGACCCCAGCTCGCGTCCCTGTTCAGGGAAGACATCTGGCAGCATGCTCAGCTCTCATCCCACCAGTTCTCTTTCACACTGGGCCATGGCAGCTCCTGCTGTCTCGGCCAGTCCTGCTGGTTATGGTGATGATAACATGCAGTTAAATTAATTCCAGAGCTGGTCAAGCTTGGAATCAATTAGACAGAAGACAGAAGGAGAGATGGGAAAGAAAGAGTAGAAATAAGAATAGAGAGCATATAAGGAAAGGAAGTACCAGGAACATTAACATTTGCACCCTAATGATCCAGTAAGTACTTTGGGAATAGTGTCATAGCCTCACTGGTTCTCTTGCATCCTAAATGGACCAGAAATCACAGCTGGAGCCCAAAGCAAAGCTACTGTCTGTGAGCTCCCCAGATCTGATGATAGCCAGAAGTGTGAGAATGTTCCTGTCCTTCTTTAAAATGCCCAGAAGGGGGATAGTTAGTCATCACTGTCGCATCAAATTGTTCGATCAGGCTGTTTCTAATACCCACAATAGGCACATTCACGCAAGCAGGAACGTGTATTTCCCCAGGAACAAACAGCAGCCACACAATGTGTGCTGCTGCTTCTTGTCTCCGGGGAATGCCCATGCCATGCGCTCTGGCATGTAGCACGTTGCCCCGGGTCAGGTAGGGGAGGCTGGGGCTAGCAACTATGCTGGCCCTAGCAGCCTTATCTGGCATCCTGGGGCCTGGCAGCTGCAGCTATGGCAATCCTGCAGCAAGGGGCCTGGCCAGCAGCCGGAGCATGGCTCTGGCCAGCCAGGCTCCGGTTTTAGGTGGTGGATGCTGCCACCATGTCTGCCACTCCACTTTCTTTAAGCATGTTTTTTTTTTTACCCTGGGATCAGTTAGGATTAGGCAGCCCTAAACTTCTATGAGTTTGTGAAATTAGCAGTATGGGGAATGCCTACATGTGCAGCGCGTGTCACATGTCCATGCTCAGCTGGACACTATCAATGAGGCTATTGCTGTGCTTTTTTGAAACAGATAGTGAGCTGTTGCCTCTACTAGTATGCAGTAACCTGTTCCTGTTACCTCATCCCAAGATTGCCACCCAAGACAATATTTTTAATGACAGTATGCAAGCTTTTTAGTGATAGTCACATGTTTTTATTGACATGTTTTACATAACATAAATGTAACCCTTCTTCCAAGGGCTGGGTTCAAATTTAGGGGTTTAACTCCAACCATTGTAAAACTATTTGATGGCCACTAAAAAGTTTGCAGATTATCATTTAAAAAAATTGGAGGGGGATAGCAACCCTGCTTGACTGCAGCAACGGTCTTACACTTTTGCTGCCCCTACCCCATGGATCCCTTACTCACCCTCAACTGCACTCTGCACCATGCTGCCCAGCCTAACCCCTAGCCTTACTCCCACCAGCCCCACTCCCCAAGGAAGGACTATTCCACCTACCTGTGAGGTGAGCAGTATTACAGGCAGATGGGAGGCAGCAGTAACAGCAGCAGCACATGGCTTGGGCAAAAAGATCTATGGGGACTCCCATGAGCCACAAAGCCCTGACAAGAGCTCCCTTCAGTGTGCCTTGCCTGCTCAGACGCAAAGAATCACTACTCTGTTCTCTCTGCCCTTCTACTCTGACTCCAGCTTCTTTCCAGCGATGGAGCTTCAGTCAAGCTCTAGTTGCTTAGTTTATGCATGACTCTTCTTTTTTACAGATTTTTACAGGCTGGCATTTTTAGCCTTGTTTTTTAAGGTCTGGCTGTAAATTTATGGACTGTTGATGCCTCTGCCTTATCTTCCTCACCAGCCACGTGTATCTGAACCTCTTTTTTCATCTTGTCATAACCTAGTCCCTGATGATGGAACTTGCATGCAGATAGCCTGTACGCTGTCTCAGATACTCTTCCACTAAATTTTTGAGGAGTGCTGATACAGATGTCTGCCTACAGGGGCGGTTTCAATCTTGGTTCCTCAGAATGCAATACACTCTTTAAGTAGGGTTTTTGTGTAGTTGTGTCCTTGATGGTGCAGGAAATGTACAAGAGGCAAGGATTTTTTTGTGATAAATTTTTATTTGACCAACCATGTAGTTTGGAGAGCTGCTGGACAAACTTTGGGGCATCAGGTACCTCAGGTCCTTGATGCTTGAAAGCTTATCCAAAAGCTCTCCCAAATATCCAGTTTGTCCAATAAAAGATATCACAAAAGATTCCTCGCTTCTTGTACACTGGTGAAGTCAGTCAGGGACTTTCTTTTTGTTGCATGCCTGTACAGTATATTGTGCAACAAAATGTGATCTTGATTGATATTCCTAAACAGCACTGTATACACATAATGAGTAATCTGTGTTCCATTATTCTGCTAACTTTCTACATCATAAGGGACTTCGGAGGATTAAGTCCCATCATGGTTAAGTCCAAGCAAACTGAATTCACACTTTACCTCACTTTTGTGTATATTCCTGATGTGTATTTCAATCTGTATTTCTGAAACACTGCCTATTAGAAATATCTAAATTTCTGAAATATATAAAATACATATTTGCCAGAAAAGATGTCTTTCTACTTCAGCAAGAATTCTTTTTTATTATTTGTAAGAAAACCTATAAAACCTCACGTCCTCCCAAACTTCAGTAAATTGGAGGATAAAGCAACTGAATTCCACAGATACTTAGGTCAGTTGTCCAGTCTTGGAAAATTAGGATGGCAATGAGGGCTCACTGCCATTAAATCAATTTTTCCTGCCAGTTAAATGAATTATTTTAAGAGGTTTTTAGACCAGTTTTATTTTTAATGCAAAAGTTAAATGACTGAACTTTGCACTGTAACGTAGTGCAGACTGTATTTAAAAACAGCTTGACTTTTCCAACTTTTTAACACTTGCCATCAGCAGGGCACAGACAAAAAGCCACAGCTGAAAGAAAATGGAATCATGCCTGAACTTATTACTGCCCATTTGAATCATATAAAAAAGCTTGAGGTAACTCCTAGTGAGAGGGGAACAAAGAAAAGCTCACAAAGGAGGGGGTGGCCTTCCTTTTGGCATCCATCCCATGGGGACACACACACACAGAGGTCAACCTGTGGCAGGTGTGCCACAAGTGGCACAGACAACCTCTGTGTGTGGCGCATAGCAGACTGAGAAGGGAGCAGGGAACGCACAGCAGCAAATAAGGCAGGGAGCAGAAGGCAGAGCAGCAGAACAGGCAGGGCCCACAGGACAGGGAGCAGAAAGGCAAGCAACAGATTGAGCAGGGGCAGGGTGTCAGAGTGGCACTCAAGGATGGTGCGGGACTTATCCAAAACAGCTAGATGCATTGCACTATGGGATAGAAACCTAATATTCTAAGACAGTGGTGCTCAATCTTCTTTACAAGTGGACCAGGCCTTAAAATCAGAAATAGGTTGAGATGTGCTGGATATTTTTGCGCCCTAGGTGCAGCACTCTGCACTTGTCCACCTGCAGATGCTGCTTGGAGGGAATAGTATTGCTTTCTAAGAAAGGAGGAAGAGCTGTTCAGGCAAAAAGGCCATGTTGGCACCAGAACAAGTATTTATAAGCTGGCCATAAACTTTGGCTGGAAATTAGAAGGTTTCTAATCATCAAAGGAGTGAGGTTCTGAACTATCCTTCTAACTGGGAATACCAAGGTAAACTCCCTAACTAGTTTTAAAATAAAGCTTGATATTTAGAAAAGGGATTATATGAAGGGATTTCTTGTGACAGCAGGGGACTGGTCTCCATGAGTTAGGAGGTCTCTTTCAGTCCTCTGTCCCTACGAAAGGTATTTACAATGCTTTAGTATGGTCAAATGATAATTAGAGAGGCTAAGAGTGCAGTAGGGTGAGACAGATATGGATTCTATGAATTTTAAGCAGGCTTTATTTGATAATTCAAGCTTCAAGGGATCTCAGTAGTTATCGCATGGTGCTAAGTTACGTAGAAATAGAAGTCACTGTAGAAATCCTCACCAAACCTGGATTATTTCAATGCAGCAAGCTTTGAACTTTGAAGTCAGTGTCTGAGCTTCAGCTTAAGGTTTTGTATTCCTAATGTTTTTCTACTTTTGCTGGTCTAATCAGCTCACGGGGTGAAATAACCCGTGGACAAGAGCAGCACTCTCGAAGTTGCAGCTTTGTTTATCAAACCATGTATAAGGAAGGAAGCGACAATTTCCAGCAGTCCTGGAAACCTTGGTACTTTAGAAGCATTTTTATTAGACACGTTTCAACATAATCATCACCATAGTAGTCCTGTAGCAATCCCCTGCAATATAAGCAGAACCAACCTCCCCTATCTACCCCTTCATTCCCTGCTTACAACTTATATAATTACACCTTGGTTTAGTCCATAGCCTCCTGTCACTTTGGTTCATGTGCATTTACTATTTATGTACATATACTTTATAGGCAGAATTTAAAGACAAGCTAAAACTATACCAGTCCCACCCTGCACTGCACCATACGGGTTCCCCAGGCCCCGCTCCCAGTGACTTGACCGCGGACTACACCGTGTGCAGTGCCGTGCCGTGTCCTGCCACCTCAACCCTCTAGCTCCAGTTCAGAGTAAAGACCTCTCCCACTTGGCTTAACTGAACCGTTAGCTGGAAACAGTAGCAGGTACTTATCTCATGCTTGGACCACATGAAGATGAAGATAAGATTCATTTAGTGTGCAGCCCATTTGCATCAATAAATCACAGCTCTGAGTCATTTGAACTAAATGATTATTACACTGAACAAAAACCACTAGGAGACATGGCACACTTCGGCCAGTGTGATGCACATACCTTGCCCAGCTAATGCTTCTCTCCTTGCCAGCTTATAATCCTCATTTTTAATGTCAGATCTGCATTTAGCTGGTTATATCAGATACTGTTTCCTTACTTATTTTTGTGAGGCGCCTGGCAAACTGAGTGCTTGCAAATGAATGAAGAAGCTGAATAATAGATTGAGTTGTTTTGTTCTCTCATTAAAAATACTCAAATTGTTTCTACTCGGTAGTTTTAATGTTTGTCCCTATTGTGTATGTGGACGCTGATTTTTGGTACCATGTTGTTTTATGTAAAGATCTTTTTTACAACTTTCAAAACTCAAAAAGTATACCGGCACTGGGAAGTGATCAGACCATTGCTTTTTTGTGACACCGTGATAGATTCTTTGTTAGCTTGCTTTTACAGCATGGCAGCCAGACAGGCATATTAGCTGCATCCTTTTCGATACAAACACTACTGTTAAATCATATTTGGCTAGTGTTCCCTCAAGGGAAATTGGCTTGTTGGTGGCTTTTTTCCCCCTGAAACCCTCTATAAAAAAATTAATGGATTTTAAGAATCTCATTTTCACCGGGCACTTCAATCGACTTAAAGGGAGGGAACTTTTATAGAGAGTTTATTGATTATCTTTTTATGTTCGTATATTTTTAAACGATGTTACTTTCAAAATCTTTTTTTCTTGTAACATTCATGGAATACCAATGCAACATATACTGAAGGCGGTTTGACATGGCTGGCTAATTCCTACCTGCCCTCCCCTTCCTGCTCTCCTCAGTTTCCTTAATGCAAAACAAAACACAACAAGTTCCTGCCAAATGCCTGAAGGTTTTATGTAATTTATCTTTTCCCTCATCCCGCTGTGTCAGGCAAAAGTCTAGGATGGCATGGGGTTGTCCAGGTGGAAGGAAGCAAATATCACTATAGAAAAAGTGATGGACATTTTTAGAAAGAAGTTGGAGTCCGTCTCAATATCTCGTTAGTTTTTAGCAGACTTTCTGTCAGAATTCTCTTTTTTGGCCTTTAGAGAAATTGAAGTTTCTGATTCAGATTGCTGCCGCTATTTTTTTGGCATGAAAGCCAGGGTGACCCTTCTCGAGGCTTTGTCCCATTGGGGTTCCTGTCTTTGTAAGATTTAAAGAAGTCACAATTACCAGTGTCTGATGTGACAGTCCCTGATGCTGAATCTGTCTCACATCTGTGCCAGTTTCAGTTTTCGCGTTGTTAATGGCATTACCAACAGCCTGCAGTCGGGAAGTCACGTCTGCTCTAGTGCAGAGCATCTCTCGAATGCTGAGCTCCTTCCCTTTATGCTACAGCTGCTGCTCTTCAGACAACTGGTCATATTCCTAAATGGAAAGTATTGTCTGGCCTCTTTCTGTTAACTACCGTATTGAAGGTTAGAACTGTAATACTGAGACGGCAACGATGTCGTCTGTGAAATTCGATTGTATAAAAGCAATTCCCCCTCCATTGTAAACACTCAAATTAGATGACCTGTGTAGCACTAGCATGCGGGACTACTTGAGAGCAAAGACATTGAGAGGAGGAATTTCAGGGGTGACCCTGAGCCAATCTTGTGATATTACTTATCACCAAAATCCACTGCTTAGAGGCAGAGTATTTTTGACCCAGGTCCAGGCTTTCATACATTTTGCATGTTTCTTTTTAGAAAGCCTTATAATGGTGCTTTGCTTTGCTTTGCCTGGAAGTTGGCATCTAGACTCTTGAGATAGATTTAATTTTAGACTGTTTCAGAGGCTTCTTCTGGCCAATCAGGCGCTAGCTTTAAGAAATCACCATGAACTGCTTTGCTTTCTCAGCATGGTTCAGCTTTATCCTCAGTCAATAGACATCTTATCAATCCTTGTTCAAAGGCATTCTCTTGCTTCCCTTGGGCTAATGCTGGTGATAGATAAAAAGTCTGCAAGCCTGGGTTGTGATTTGTTGGTCCCAAGTTATTCAAGGCAAATGGATAATAAACAAATTTTGAAAGTCCACCCAGTTCATTAAAACTCTGAGCAGTCATTTGAAAGTGTGGCAGGGTTTCACAGGGCTCTCGGCTTCACAGCATGGCCAATGACAATGCATGTACAAACCCAAATGTAATATAAAGAATGCTGCTTTTATCTTCACAAAGAGGTTTTATCATGCCGTCTTAAAGACCTTTAGATCTTTCTACATCTGAAAGGAAGATCCAGCATCTTTTGGACTCTCTCTCTGAATTTCAGAACCCCTTTAGTGAATCTGCATTTGAACCTCTGGGTTAAATCTAATTTTTGTTTTGTATTAAAGTTTTTTATCCTTATCTTTATGCTGACGGGGGTCATTAGAGGATTATCCCTAAACTTCAGACTATTAGCAGTTTCTGACAGCTCTCATCAGTTTTCTTCCTATGGTTAACATGACTTTTCACTTGAACCAAGAAATAATTCTTGCTGTTGCCTTATCTAAATTCTAAAAATTTCCCTGTAAAACTGCTTTAGTATTCTTTAATGTCACTGTGATACCAAGAAAAAAAAGAAAAAGAAAACATACAAATGAATATGTTCTTAAAAGCACTTTTCCTCTGCTAATATTAAAGAATATTCTGAAGCCATGGCAGTAAACCACTGTTTTAATACAAACTCTTTTGATAGTCCAGTGCCAATTAAAGATTATTAAAAAGCTTTTATTTCTGCATGATTTGTCCATTGATACATGGGAAAAGCATAGGCAAAAGCCTCCACTTACATGCACATTCAAACAAATTATTCTGCAGCCAAAATACACTCTGTGAAAGAATAATTGTAATCTCCTCATCCAGGCAACCAGATCTCTCTCCCTGATCCTCCCATTTGATAAGCTTTCAATGCAGCCATTAGTCTAAAATACACAGACATCTCCAACTGGGAAAATTATAAAGGATTCCTGAGCTGAGAAGATTTAGCTATCTGAGGATGCTCCAGCAAGAGAAATCAAAACCCAAAGCATTTAAAATACACATAGACTTCCTCTGATGTGCAACATGCAATGGACTGAAAGGGAAAGAAATTGCATCAGGATGGTGCAGGTTAGGGCCACAAAAGAAGACAGGTATATTGGGTGGAAAAATGGAGACAAGTTGTGAATGGCAGTAAAACTAACATCTGTATTCATGCTACTGGGCACATCTACACAAGATGTTTACTAATTAGCTCCACAGTAAATATCTGTGTCTACACATGTTGGGCTATTAGGCTGGAGTAAACTAATAAACTCCACAGCAGGCTAGTACTTGTAAATGCAGGTACTATCTTGCTGCAGAGTTTTTCACTCTGCAGCAGCGCACATGTAGATGCTGACCCAGCTAGCTGGAGCATGAGGGTGCTTCAGTGTGGGGACTGCCTTCTGGCTAACCCTACACCAGCGCACCCTTGTGTCCCAGCCAGCCCTTCTGCAGCACATTGAGCCAGGTGGGGAGGGAAGCAGCCCTGGGCTATCAGGCTGACAGCCCAGGCCCCCAGCCAACGGAAGCTGCTCTGATCCAGCTCAGTGTGCTCTGGTCCCAGGCCTGCTGCCAGCTGAGGCTGCTCTGGCCTGGCTCAATGTGCTGCAGTCCCTGGCACACATGTAAACACAGCGCCCTACCATGCTGGCCTTTATTGCATCACATTAATGTGCACATGTAGACACACCCATGGTGTCCCACATTGTTCTGGATATAGCATTACATGTAGAGTGATTCTGATGATGCCTTCAGTCTGTCTCATCCTCATAGACTAGGGACTAAGGTTTTTGTGGATGAAATTCTGAGCACCTTAGCAGCTAGTGCTGAGAGTCTGCTGTATGACTTGGGCAAAGAAAGTTTGGATGAACTGGCAGAGATGCCTAAAGGTGAAGCTTCCTAGTGAAGCTGCAGATATTTTCCTGAAGTGCTTCCCTGCTGAAAGCAGTCAGGCAACCTCCTGCAAGGAGATTTGGAAAATGAAACTTTTAAAACCAGAGTTCCCAGGTCATCAGTGATACGATATGATCAATGGAGCTGGAGAAAGCAGGTCAGGTTTCTGGAGGGTTTTAGTTCAGCATGGCGTTCCAGTCTGTTTCTGAGGTCCAGGCTAAGGCATGCAAGCTCCCCTAGGTAACACTGGACACCCAGCATAGTGAATAAAGACTCCTTTCCCACATGTCTCATTTTATTTATTGGAACTGAAGTGAAAGAAAATAGTCGCAATGAAACATTGACCTTGAAGGACCAGAACTGTCATAGGTGGTCTGCAACTGAAAGCTTTTATGGCCATGAGAGAAGACAAAGTATGTTTTAGCTGATTCTTTCCTGCTCTGTTTGTAGAGTATTTGTGCACACAAATAAGGCAAGCAATTGTACAGACAGTTTTGAAAATGGTAATAAATGTCATTTCTTAGGGATAATCAGGCGGAGACAGGTCTGGGCTTCTGTATACTATATATTTTTTATTTTATCTAATCTAAAAATAGAAAACGATGAGGTCTGAACATCTAAATGATGTGATTTTTTTGCAAAAACTGCAACCATTATGCTGATCAAGCTGAATTACAATGGGAAAAAAGCTATACTGGATCAGAGCAATGGTCCCTCTGGTCCAGTATCTTGTCTTGGCCAGCACCAAATTCTTCAGAGAAATGTGCAAAAAACTCTGCAGGCAATTATGGGACATCTCCTAAATGCTCTCAAGCACCCAGGGTTGAGGCAACCATTTGAAATTTCTAGCTGAGGTCTCCACAGATGAGAAGGATGAAAACCAGGTGAAAGAATGAAAAGAATAGGATTTTTTTCTCTGTGACTTGTACTTTTTTTATGCTGGGCAGACAAAAGGGTTATTGCTGCTATTGATTTTTTAAAAGAGTTTATGTCCTATGAATGTTATCACTTGTTATTGTTTTCCTCTATGGCCAATCCAACTTGCAAGGGAAAGTGGAGAGAAGTTGTTTTCCTTTAACTCAAGGGCATTGGCCAAATGTTGCCTTCACTTGTAATTCAACTGGTTTCAGGTGTAGCTTAGTACAGATCTAAACCAAAATAATAAAATGCTGCCACGGCCCCAACTGCCTTACATTGCTAGAGAGCATGTCTTGGGTTTAAGGTAGGGTGCTCTGGGTGTACAAGACGTTCCTCCCGCAGCTCACAGCTTCTTTTCACAATCGTGAAACCTTTCCTTCACTGCTCCAGGTCAGCTTGCTTTGGGATGACTAGGATAGGCAATTAAACCCAACTCAAACACAACACTTTCTTGTGGCCCTGGGAATATTTCACCTTTGTTCCCCCTGTGAGTTCATTTTTAACTCTTCCTTTGTCCATTTGCCCTGGCTAGGGATTTTCTACTTCCCCCCAGCTCCAGAAATCTCCTACGGAAAACCTCGTGCGACTTAATTTCCCTGTTCAGATGACTTCCCTAAAATAACCATTATATTAAGGTATTTCTACCTGAATGCTGGCTTTTAAAGGTTTCATGAGGGTTGCCCCTGACTATGGAGGGACATAACCCAATATGTGGGGATATACAACAAGGTAGTCCACAATCGGGTTTTCATACCAACTTCAAAACTATAAACAGAATTCATGAGTTGTGCGCAGATTCCTCAAAGCAACACACTGATCACGAGCCACTATGCCATTATGCATGTTAAAAGCTCTACAGGTGTTTTAAAAAGAAGGGGAATCACCAGATAGGATTGGATATATAATCTCATGTCCGGTTTTCATGGTCACACAGACCCAGCCTGGAAATTTCACTGTGCATCACCAAAGCAACCTTATGGAGCAGAAGGAAAATAGGGGGAGGAGACTGCATTGACAGATGAGTGTCTAACAAAACAGTGAGTGAGTAGGGATAGGGCTGGTATAGGAGGAGTAGAGGTAAAGTGGGACAGAACAAACGAGCATTGGGGGAGTGGGTTGGGAGCAGTGGGAAAGCTGGAGGATGGCAACAAAGGCTGTGATGAGACAGGTAGGCAAGGAGGGGTGGGAGTTAGGAGAGAGATGGAAGCCATGAAGTGGAAGCTGAAATACCAGGGGAGCCATGGAAATTACGCAGAAAGGCTACTGGGATGTTGGAGCATCCTGGGATCAGCTAAGAGGTTATGTAGCCTGTTTCCCTCTGGCATGTTAAGTGTCTTAGTCAAGTTGTGTATGGCCATCTCTGCAAGCCTAAAAGGTATCTCTTCATGCCTGAAAGGGATCTTCCCATGATAAGAAGATTTTTATTAAATTGGGGGAAAAGGTCCTTCTAAAACTTGTCAGAAAACTACCCCATACATATGTGCTTAGAAGAGTTTTAAACTCTTTTCCCTTCCAAGAAAGCATGCGGGAAATATAGGATGCTGCAGTATCTTTTCTTTTTTTTATTAAATGCCTTGGGAATTTTTTGCATCTGCAGAATTTTCAAAGGTTTTTTTTTTTTCCTAAGACATTTTCATCACGCACACATTGAAAAGAATTGCACCCAAAAAGTTGAGGAAGTAGAAAAAAGGGCTTTAGTAATGGAAGTCTGGGCCCATCCTTAACCGTAGAGATGCTAGTTCGTCAAATGTGATATTGAATTCTTGTGTTGTATAGTATAAAATGGTGCATCTCTCATGTTCTGTGCCACTGCGCAAAAGGCAGGCTACCACTGAATAACTAACATGGTGAGTTCTCTGCAAAGCACACTCTTGTAATGGGTCCAGAATTTCTGATCAGTTCATAATTCGACTCCTATGTTAAACAAAAGGAGACAGCTGAGAGATAATGAAAAGAAAGCCCCATGGGGAACACAGACATGCCGTGGACATGACTGGCCACTTTGTACTCCTGTTGCTCTTCAGTAAGAAAAGGCTGAATGCTTTGTTTTACATTTCTGAGTAAATATTGGTACTTGTTGAGGTTAAACAACATGCTGCACTGGAAACTGCCAAGCCTCTATTTATCCTTAGCCAGGGAACAGGGCAAGCAGTTACAGTACGAGAATGTACTGGCAAGCTCTTTTAATCCTATCACACAGAAACCACTCCAGCAATGAAAAGTAATTTAGCAGTCTGTCTTGTCCAAACTTTGCCTCCTTTCTAGGTCGAAATTTTATTTTATTTTTTTTTAATTGGGCTTTAGGATAAGTATATCAGGACATGATCACCAGGATCACATGCCAGAATAAATTACTATACCAACCATTCAGAAAAATATCTCCAAAATCCAGGCAATTTTTGCTTTCTAGGAAGTTGTAATCCTCATTCCAAATTCAGGTCTATCCAAACCAGTGTACTCCCAGGTAGTCAGTACAGCATTCCCCATGTATAATCCACAGAGGGACAAAGGTCATTCCACAAAATAAAACAGCATAATACATTCCTTTAGGCTTCGTGAACTTCTGTTTGGTGTCAGCCGGGCACCCAGAAGATACTTGCAGGAGAGGGTGTTTGGCGTGGCTAAAGATGTGCTGCCTAGCAGATGAGGTGGGTTTGTGGCTGGATGGCTCAGTTCTCATGGAGCTGACTGATACATTATTTAATTGTATTTGGTTTATAATCAGTTATGCCTAGAGCCTTGGAAAGGCATCTTTAATATTTCTAAAGCCCAACCAATAAATAAATAAAATAAGTGGAGAGGCCATTAAAGAGAGTTCAGAAGCCAAATCTGGAGATGTAATATCACTTTCAGATTGGGGGAGGCACATTATGGCAATTCCCTGAAAAAATGCCTTGGCTTCCTATTTGATGCCAGATAAAATTGAAGTAGAGGATAGTGACCTATACAGTCCTACCTGGTTTGGATCCTGCACATCTAAGAGGGTTTTCCTCCTCTGTGTACTGGCGTAATAACTGCGGTCAGTTGGAGCACTCTTGCTTTATTGTGTCTTTCTAAGGAAGTTTGAACAGTGGAGGGATGGCACTGGCATTCAGTTCAACTGATGGCTGCCAAAATGCATCTGCTGGGCCTGAGGCCATGTCATCTTACGCGTTTGTCTAGGAGGCTGATGTTATGAGGGCTAGTTGGCTGTCCAATTGCATAGCAACCGGGGAGTGTGTAATTGGCTGCCTTTTGCAAATCAGTTCATGAAATGAACCCAAATCCATTGTGGATGTGATGTATCAGGAGAAGAAATAACAATTCTTTTATCATTGTGCTTTTTTTTTTCCATGAAAAAAGAAGATCAAGTGACTAGTGCAGTCTTAAAATGTAAAGAACTGCACAGTACTTGTCCTCCTCTGTCTTCAAATCATTGTCACTCATGGCCTGATGCATTAAATAACTCATCCATGCAGCTTTTCTGATGGAAAGCCAGAAGTTGAAAGCATCATGGTTGCTCCAAAAGACCTGCTGGATGTGAGATGGCAACTGAGCCACATGGGAATGCGAGGAGGAAGAGTGAATCAAGTCGGATTTAGACTGTTTGGGAAAGCAAAGAGACCTTAGGTCGACGTTATTTTTGGTGTCGATAAAATTAATTTTTGGTGTTGCCATAACCTTGTTTCAAATAATGGGGTGCATATCCTATCTAAAGCTCAGGAGAAAGCATGACTAGTAATGCCAGTGAACATGACCCTCTCTCTGCTTTACTTGGATAAAGGTAGTCCCTTTCAGTCCTCCTTAGTCAGAAAGACGATATCAAGAGCAAAAAGCAAAGAGCATATTTGAATGTGAGAAGAAATGCCTAGAGTGGGGTGGGGTGCTGGACCCGGTGATCTGCAAGGTCTCCTCCAGCCCCTAACAACCTATGAACCTAAAGGGAAAGCTCAGACTGCAGAAGACCCTCACCCAGTAGAATAAGAGGATAAAAATAAGTAATTTTTTTAAAATCACAATGAGTCACTGCAAGCCACATTTTATGGGTCTGTTTTGACACATTTCATGTCCACTCTGAGGCACAAAACCACATGTAGCTGGTCACATTACTTGATGATGCAGGTAATGTAATGCACGATCTGCAACAGAACGGTGTTTTTCTGAACGGAAATTATACTCCCACTGCCTTCTGTCTGTCTAATGTCCCCTAATTCTCTCTCTTTTTTATTGTTTCTTTTACCTTAGTTCTAAGATGCTTTTCACATTGGACTCTATCTTGCAATCCCCTGGTTTGTTCAAAGCCAATTTAGTCTACGGCTCAGTGCATTCCCTGTCCTTTTTGACTGTTTACAACTGGTGTATTAGGTAGGCTTTGTCTTGGGCTATCACTGCTGGATGAGAGGGGGAGTAGCTGTTCGTTTTGCATTAAGCATGTGTGCTCATGTGGAAATACCCAACCAAACCCCTCAGCAGAGATATCTGTGTTAAAATGAAACCAAATTTTATAATAAAAAAAAATTTATTACCAATACAAGGTTATTACTTGGACCATATAATCCAATGTAAGTATGTGATATTACCTCCACCTAAGAGTCCTGTATTTCTGATTAAAAAGTGCCAGAGGGGAGTCTGACTTGCAACCACTTATCTGCCCAGTTTTCAATTTCACCTTCTACAGTATTCCATTTGAACTCTTCCTGAGCATTTTACAGCTGAAGTGAAATATTTGACTTTCAGATTGGGCTGCAATTGGAGGGTGGGAAGGCAAGAGTTTGAGAAATGCTCATACTTTCCCTCTTATATTCCAGAAACAGGGTCCAGGAGTGCCGTTGGCAAAATGGCGATTAGCTGTAATGCAGCTCAGTGTGGGAGGGATTACTGCCTTTATGAGGTGGCATTTTTCAGTGCGACTGTGCTTGGCTCTTTCCATTTCTCTAGTCTTCTCTTCTAACAAAGATATTTACTTATTTTGATTGCCAGTTTTAAGTGTATCTGTCCCATGTTGTAGGGACTCAGTTGGTCTAGTAAAAGATATCACATCTACCCAAAGAACCTTGCCTGCCCATGTTGTAGGGGCTTTTCTCATCTTTTTAAGATAAATACAACATGAAATGCACAGTATGTACCAAATTGGATGCGTTTATCAATGTGAAGTAGCAGAATCTCTGCCTACCCTAATGATAAACCTGTATATGACTATCTATTCACTGTCCACCATCCAAGTAGTTTGCCTGGAAAGTTTTCAGACCCAGACTGATATGACAGATACTTACCTGTATGCCTCAGGATCTATCCCTCTATTGCAGACCACTCTGTTTCTGCCCATAGTCATCATGGCTAGCACAGAGCAATTAGTCTCTCACCCAAATCCTACCTATTACCTTCTTTCTTAATCACTATGAACAACACCACATCCAGCTTGTCCTTTTCACCTGTTCATAAGGGCTCATCTTCAACTCAGGCGTCTGTATTGCCACTGCCAGTGCAGTGGCATCTGATGCATAAGCCCAGCAATCATGCCTCCTGCTATTCCAGACGTGCATGGCAAGAGGTGCAACTGTGGGATTGGCGATCAAATCCCAATCATGCCATATTGCTGGTGCAGGGGAAGCCCATCAAATAGCAAGTCTGGCTCCCCTGTGCTCCTCCAGCTGATAGGGGGTCCCAACCATGGGAGTGCAGGGGAACCAAGACCTCCAATCTGTTCCTCTGGCTGGGATCCCCAGTCAGCCAACTTCGGCTTCCAGCTGTGGTAGCACATGGGAGCCAAGGGCTCTGATGCAGTCCCCCAGCTGGGAGCCCTGAACAATTGACCAGCGCTCCCAACCCTAGGAGGGTACCAGAGTCTTAAAGGGCTCCAGTGTGCTCCCAATGGTGGGAGCACTGGCCACACGTTCAATTTCAAGTGTAATGGAAACCAGCCATAAAGTTATGACACAACATTTCCGTAATACACTTATTTTGTGTAATAACTTTGTGGCTTATTCCGTTTTATCATGCCATTCTTTGAATGAATGCGTGGCCAGGACAGTACTTAAGACATCATTAACCAGTTAATCATATCTCAAGGCCCGCCGCACCAAGGCCCCTGCCCAGCCGGAGCTTAGCAACAGGTTCGCACCTCTTGCAGCCCCAGCAGAGACCACGCAGTTGCCAGCTCCCGCAGGCGACCCAGGCTCGACCGCAGCTACTGGCCCCGCTCTCCCCAAGACAAAGCATAAAGTGTTTGTTGTGGGAGACTCTATCCTGCGGGGCGCTGAGGGGGCAATCTGCCGCCCCAACCCCTTAGCCCGGGAAGTCTGCTGCTTCCCGGGGACCCGCATCCGAGACATTGCGGAGAGGATCCCGCAGCTCCTCCGGCCCACAGACCACTACCCCATGCTCCTTATTCATGTGGGCACCAATGACACGGCTCGGAGCACCCCCAGCCAGGTCATGAGGCGCTACAGGGAGTTGGGAGCGGGGCTTAGGGGTCTGGGAGCTCAGGTGGTGTTTTCGTCGATCCTCCCAGTCTCGGGCTATGGGCTGAGGAGGGAGAGGAGGATCCATGCGGTGAACCAAAGACTGCAGCGCTGGTGTTATCGGGAAGGCTTTGGCTTCCATGACCACAGCCCACTCTTTGGAGAGAGAGGCAGCGAGCTGCTGGGAAGAGATGGCCTCCACCTCTCTCCCCTGGGGAGGAGGCTCTTCTCAGCCAGGCTGGCTGACCTGCTCCACCGGGCTTTAAACTAAGCCCGCTGGGGGATGGGGGGACTACTGGCCCTGCTGGCCCGCTGAACGGCCCTTGCAAAGCCAGTGGACCAAGGCACTTAAGGGGGCATTTAAGGGAGCCCACCCCTGCCTCAGCCCTGGCACAATCTGTGGGCAAGGCAAGAGCCCCCAAGGGCACACTTGCCTGCCTGTACACTAATGCCAGGAGCCTGGGCAACAAGCAGGACGAGCTCGTCCTCCTGCTCAGTGCAAAGAAATATGATGTCATTGGGATAACAGAGACATGGTGGGACTCCACCCATGACTGGACCACGGGTATAGAGGGCTATACCCTATACAGGAAGGATCGTGTTGACAAAAGGGGCGGGGGTGTAGCTCTCTATGTGAAGGAAAGCTACATGTCCCTGCAAGCTGATGTTGGCGACCAGCATGGACAGCTAGAGACCCTCTGGGTAAAAATTCGTGGGGAATTCGGCACAGGGGACACAACGGTGGGAGTCTACTACAGACCTCCCACTCAAAGTCCCGAGCTTGACCAGGAGTTCGCCCGGGAACTGACTGAGGCCACTTGCTCCAGGACCTTGGTTGTCATGGGTGACTTCAATTACCTGGACATCTCGTGGGAAGATCACTCAGCTAAATCTGAGCGGGCGCAAAGCTTTCTCTCGTGCATGGATGACCTCTACCTGACTCAAGAAGTCTATGGGCCAACGAGAGGCAAAGTGCTGCTTGACCTGGTACTGGCTACGGGGGATGACCTAATCGGCGACCTAGTGATTGATGGGAAGTTGGGTGACAATGACCACGAGCTGATCACCTTCACCATCCGCCGTAAAGCTGGCAAGTCAATCAGCAACACAGAAGTCCTTGACTTCAGAAAAGCCGACTTTGATAAGCTCAAGAGGCTAGTCAGTCAGGTCCTCAGGGACCATGACCCCAGGGAGATGGGAGTTCAAGAAGAGTGGTTGCTTCTCAAGGAAGCGATCCTCAGTGCACAAGCCAAATCTATTCCAACACGGAGGAAAGGCAGCAAGAAGGCACAGCAGCCCCCCTGGCTCTCCAGAGACCTAGCGGACCTACTGTGGCTAAAAAGGAAAGCCTATAAAGGATGGAGGACGGGATTCACCTCCAAGGAGGATTACTCCGCACTGGTCCGGTCCTGCAGGGAGCAAACCAGGAAAGCCAAGGCTGCAACTGAACTCCAACTAGCTTCAGGCATCAAGGACAACAAAAAGTCCTTTTTCAGATATGTGGGGAGCCGGAGGAAAAGCAAGGGCAATGTTGGACCCCTGCTAAACCAGATGGGGCAACTGACAACTGATGCCCAGGAAAAAGCCAACCTATTAAATAGGTACTTTGCGTCAGTCTTTCATCAGTCACACGGGATGCCCATGCCTGCTATGGGACAGGGAAATCTGGGTGAGGGGGATCCCCTACCCTCCATCAATGCTGACCTCGTGAAGGAACACCTTGAGAAGCTGGATACCTTCAAGTCAGCCGGCCCTGATTATCTGCACCCCAGGGTACTCAAGGAGCTGGCGAGCGTCATAGCCCAGCCCCTGGCATGGATCTTTGAAAACTCCTGGCGCTCTGGTGTAGTGCCCGAAGACTGGAAGAAGGCCAATGTGGTGCCGATCTTTAAGAAAGGGAGGAGAGTGGATCCGGCTAACTACAGGCCCATTAGCCTGACTTCTATCCTGGGGAAGATCTTAGAAAAGTTTATTAAGGAGGCCATCCTTGATGGACTGGCCCAGGCTAACATTCTAAGGGACAGCCAGCACGGGTTTGTTGTGGGTAGGTCTTCTTTGACCAATCTCATTTCCTTCTATGACCAGGTGACCTATCACCTGGACAAGGGAGAAGAGATTGATGTCATATATCTTGACTTCAAAAGAGCTTTTGATCTGGTATCCCATGATCACCTCTTGGCCAAACTGGCCAATTGTGGCCTTGGCTCCACCACGATCCGCTGGCTGGGAAATTGGCTCCGTGGTCGGACCCAGAGGGTTGTGATTGATGGCAGTCACTCATCGTGGTGCCCTGTGACCAGTGGGGTCCCTCAAGGCTCTGTCCTGGGACCCATACTGTTCAACATCTTCATTAACAATGTGGACACTGGAGTCAGGAGTGGACTGGCCAAGTTCACCGATGACACCAAACTTTGGGGGAAAGCATCCACGCCAGAAGATAGGCGGGTGATCCAGGCTGACCTGGACAAGCTCAGCAAATGGGCAGACGAGAACCTCATGGTGTTTAACACCGAAAAATGCCAGGTTCTCCACCTTGGGAGGAAAAACCTGCAGCACCCTTATAGGCTCGGCAGTGCTACGTTGGTTAGCACTACAGAAGAAAGAGACTTGGGGGTCATCATTGACCACAAGATGAACATGAGCCTGCAATGCGATGCTGCGGCTAGTAAAGCCACCAAAATGCTGGCGTGCATCCATAGATGCTTCTCGAGCAAATCCCGGGACGTCATTCTCCCCTTGTACTCAGCCTTGGTGAGGCCGCAGCTGGAGTACTGCGTCCAGTTTTGGGCTCCACAATTCAAAAAGGATGTGGAGAAGCTTGAGAGAGTCCAGAGGAGAGCCACGCGCATGATCAGAGGTCAGGAAAACAGATGTTACGATGACAGGCTGAGAGCCATGGGATTCTTTAGCCTGGAAAAGCGCAGGCTCAGGGGTGATCTGATGGCCACCTATAAGTTTATCAGGGGTGACCACCAGGATCTGGGGGAACGTCTGTTCACCAGAGCACCCCAAGGGATGACGAGGTCGAACGGTCACAAACTCCTGCAAGACCGTTTCAGGCTGGACAGAAGGAAGAATTTCTTTACTGTCCAAGCCCCCAAGGTCTGGAACAGTCTGCCAGCGGAGGTGGTTCAAGCACCTACATTGAACACCTTCAAGAGCAAATTGGATGCTTATCTTGCTGGGATCCTATGACCCCAGCTGACTTCCTGCCCTTTGGGCAGGGGGCTGGACTCGATGATCTCCCGAGGTCCCTTCCAACCCTAATGTCTATGAAATCTATGAAATCTCAAGTAGGGCCTGAAAATCTATCCATCAGGGGCCTGAAAGTCTATCCAAATGCACTATGTCTAGATTTGCAAGCTCTAGATTTATGTCTAGATTTGCAAGCTCTGTCTTCATCACATTTCTAAAATGCAGCTTTTCCAGTCCACAGAACTGTCATGAAGTCTTTCATCACGCACATTACATGATTCTGGATTATTCTGGTATGATTTATATAATCTCACCGTACACAGAGCCATTCAGAATGCTGATGTAAACATCATTTTCTTTCCCCACCCTGTCATTCCCCCACTGTACCCCTCTCCTCTGTTGTATCACCTGTAAGATCCTTGTCTTCAGTTTCAGCACCTTTCATAGACTATGCCCATGGATAAGCTTCCACTCAGTACCAAGAAGCTCACAAACAGGGAAGAACTGGTGGGGAAAGTAGTAGTGGATGGCAACTTGGGCAGTAGTGACCATGAGATGATTGAGTTCAGGATCATGAGGAAAGGAAGGATGGAGAGCAGCAGAGTCAGGACCCTGGACTTCAGAAAAGAAGACTTTGACTCACTCTAGGAACTGATGGGCAAGATCCCCTGGGAGGCCAGTCTGAGGGGGAGAGTAGTCCAAGAGAGTTGGCTGTATCTGAAGGAAACTTTACTGAGAGTGCAGGAACAAACCGTCCAGATGTGCAGGAAGACTAGCAAGTACAGAAGAAGACCAGCTTGGCTTAGCAGGGAACTCTTCAGTGAGCTTAAACAAAAAAAGGAAACTTACAAGAAATGGAAACTTGGACAAACAACTTGGGAGGAGTATAAAAGTATTGCTCAGGCATGTAGGGATGAAATCCGGAAGGCCAAAGTGCAATTGGAATTGCAGCTACCAAGGAATAAGAAGAGCAACAAGAAGGGTTTCTACCGTATGTCGGCAATAAGAGGAAGATCAGGAAAAGTGTGGATCTTTTACTAAATGGCGGAGGCAACTTAAGTGACAGACGATGTGGAGAAGGCTGAAGTACTCAACGTCTTTTTTACCTCAGTCTTCACAAGCAAGGTCAGCTCCCAAACTACTGCATCTGGCAGCACAGTTTGGGGAGGAGGTGAGAAGCCCTCAATGATGAAAGAACAGGTTAGGGATTATTTGGAAAAGCTGGATGTGTACAAGTCCGTGGGGTTAGAAATGATGCACCTGAGGGTGCTGAAGGAGTTGGCCGATGTGATTGCACAACTGCTGACCATTACCTTTGAAAACATATAGCGATCAGGATAGGTCCTGGATGATTGGAAAAGGGCAAATATAGTGCCCATCTTTCATAAAAGGGAAGAAGTAGGATCCAGGGAACTACAGACCAGTCAGCCTTACCTCAGTCCCTGGAAAAACCATGGAGCAGGTCATCAGTGAATCCATTTCCAAGCACTTGGAGGAGAAGTAGGTGATTAGGAACAGTCAGCATGAATTCAGCGAAGGCAAGTCATGCCTGACCAACCTGATTGCCTTCTATGATGAGGTGACTGGCTCTGTGGATGCAGGAAGAGCAGTGGACATGATATACCTTGACTTTAGCAAGACAGTCTCCCACAACCTTCTTGCAAACAAGCTAAGGAAGAATGGGTTGGATGAACGGACTGTAACGTGGATTGAAAAATGGCTGAATCATTGGGATCAGAGGGTAGTAGTCAATGGCTCGATGTCTAGTTGGCAGCTGGTGTCAAGTGGAGTGCCCCAGGAGTCTTGGGGCCGGTTTTGTTCAATATCTTCATCAGTGACCTGAAGGATGGGATGGAATATACCTTGAGCAAGTCTGCAGATGACACCAAGCTGTGGGGAGTAATAGATACACTGGTGGGCAGGGCTAGGATTTAGATAAACCTAGACAAATTGGAGGATTGGACCAAAAGAAATCTCATGAGGTTCAATAAGGACAAGTACAAAGTCCTGCACTTAGGAATGCACAATCACATGGACTGGTACAGGCTGGGGACCAACTGGCTAAGAGCAGCTCTGCAGGAAAAGACCTGGGGGTTACAGTGGTCAATAAGTTGAATATGAGCCAGCAATGTGCCCTTGTTGCAAAGAAGGCTATCAGCATAGTGGGCTGCATTAGTAGCAGTGTTGCCAGCAGATTGGAAGTGATTATTCCCCTCTGTTCAGTACTGGTGAGCCACATCTGAAGTATTGTGTCCAGTTTTGGGCCCCCGACTACAGAAAGGATGTGGACAAATTGGAGAGGATCCAGCAGAGGGCAACAAAAATGGTGAGGGGGTGGAGCACATGACTTAGGAGGAGAGGCTGAGGGAACTGGGCTTATTTAGTCTGGAGAAGAGAAGACTAAGGGGGGATTTAATAGGAGCTTTCAACTACCAGAAGGGTGGCTCCAAAGAGGATGGAGCTAGACTGGAGCTTAGTGGTGGCAGATGACAGAACAAGGAGCGATGGTCTCACGTTGCAGCAAGGGAAGTTTAGGTTAGATACTAGGAAAAACTTTCTGACTAGGAGGATAGTAAAGCACTGGAACAGGTTACCTAGAGAGGTTGTGGAGTCTCCATCCTTGGAGGTTTTTAAGACCTGGCTATATAAAACCTTGGCTGGGATGATGTAGTTGGTGATGTTCCTGCTTTGAGCAAGGGGTTGGGCTAGATGACCTCCTGAGGTTCCTTCATGGGCTGATGAAAAACAAAAGGCAGCTTAAAATCATAAAATGATAGAAAATAAGGGCTGAAAGGCACATCAGGAGGTCACATCTAGTCCAAATCCCTGCTCAAAGCGGGACCATCCCCAAATACATCATCCCAACCAAGGCTTTATATAGCAGTCAACGCCAGCTGCCTGTAGCCCCCGGGGTGCACCGTGCCCTGAACCTCCTGGGGCTCCACTTCTCCCCACTCACCCCAGCTACTGCAGCAGACCCAGGAGCAGCCGACACCCCCTGCCTGCACCACGGCATGGTGCAGTCCAGGGGCTGGGGTGAGTGGGGACTAGCAGAGCCCTCATTGCATAAGAGTGAATTTACCTCGCATATAAGGAATTTTGGGTAGAAAAAGCGTGATCGCATAAGAGCGAATTCGCATATATGGAACCCGCGTAAATTAAGGGGAACCTGTTTTCATCTTTTCTCTCTTGTCTTATCCTTAGACTGTGAGCTCTTTGAGTTAGGGATTGTCTTGTTTCATGCTTGTGAAGCACTTGTCCCATCGGGGTCATGATCTCTAAGTAGAACTCCAAGGCACTATAATACCATTATATTGTTCCAATTATAAGTGAACCCTGCAAGCTAACCCCACAGTTTCAAGTTCAGTTTGAAAAAAAGTATTTTCCCCCCCAAATATAAGTTAAATAAGTACAGATAAAATCTTTGAACCGCTGGGGCATTTACAAACTTCTACACAGAAAGCAAAAAATCAAGGAAAGAAGCCAAAAAGTTAAATGCACTAAAAATTAAAAAAAGAAAAATGTTAAATGCCTGCAATTCTAAAGTGTGCCCAAGTCTGCATTTTTCCTGGACAGCTCTTATGAGTAGGGTGGCAGAAGTCCCTGTGTGCTACCTTAAATTGCCTCATTGTATAGTGCTTATGGGTGACGTGTAGGCTCATCTGCTTTGTACAGTAGTGCCTGTACCGTTCTGATTATAGGTCAACCTCACATATAAGTCAGCTGTGATTTTTATGGTTAATTTCTCAAGAAAAATAGGTCTGTCTATAAGCAGAACAAGATGATATTTTCCTCATGGGCAGTGGTAGTATAAATTTCCGTTTCACTCCAGCGTACCTGCCCCAGTCTCTTTGTAAAAGTTTACTGCAGCTCAACCAAATCTTTAAAAGAACATTGAGCAACATCGTTCTTAGTTCAGAACATGCAGTAGTAAAGGTGCAGGAAGTGACTATTAGTCATCCCCTTCAGCGACGTAAAAGCTCTGCTCCTGAGTTGGTAGCCCGGCCATGTGCATAGAGGCATTTTTGACAGCTTCCATGCCGGGGTTCTTCTCACACTTTTGTTTGGAGTATCCTGAGTTTGGATCCCACTTCGGGCAATTTTAAAACAATTTCTTATGAGCTTTAATGGTATGATTCCACCTTCCCAAAGGCAGGAAGCAGATGTGTGGGTGCTAATCACAGTTCCGTGGAAATAGGGGGAGAAAAAGCCCCACGGAGGAGGACAGCCCCCAGCTGACAACTGGGGAAGCAGCTGCATTAGGTTGGGAAGCAATGACCATGCACAGTAGAGCTGGTCTTGGAGGCTTTTGGCAGCAGGGAGAACTGCTTTCATGGTAGGTCTGAGATTCATACCCAGCCTATAAAAAACAATCATGGTACATCTACTGAATAAAATGAGGTTGTCTCTAATCTGTCACAATCAGTTCTAGCATTGCACTTTTACGGGTGGCAGCTGTGCCTGCTTCTGTCCTACACAAGAGTGGTGTGCATAGAGTCTAGACAGAACAAGCAGCAAGGTTTTCCCGACTACACCAGTCCTGCTGACTCTAGTCGACTCATGTACCAAACCTCTTTAGGTGTCCTGTGATGCACAAGGCTGAAGGTCTTAAAATGCTTTTATCTAGAGGTTGTATTTTGATTAAGAGCCCCATAAAGATCCCCGTATTTATTACTGCCTAATTCTTTGCAACCTGTTGCTGCAAACGTGGCAGTGTGTAATTGATATCTGTGTCTTGGCTTGTGTGTACATTTATTTAAAAGAAATAAATTCTGTTTTAGTAAATTCTGTATTACGGATGGTTCAGAGGGACTTTATTTTAGGTTTTCTTTTCTCTAAATGTGCTTTTGATTTTTGGAGTGTTAGTGACGATATTATTACATTGCTGTTAGCTATTGACTGAATGATTGCTGTTGTATTCTGAATGTGCTGATGCTGAAAATCTGCGATATAAATAAACTTCCTCTGGTAACATCATTATAATAGCACAAGCAGCAGAAATTTATGGAAAGAACAGATTAAATGCTTAGACTTAAATTCTTCAGTGTGCAACTCAGCTTAAACTGCTGTGTCTGAATTTTGGGTTGCTGAATCAGGTGGAAAAAATCAAACTGACACATCGCTTGTCTGTGCATTTTTACTATGATATATTATGTTACTAAAAGAAAAAGCTCAAAAGCTACCATTGATAATCCTGGCTAAAACTTGGGACATAAATTATTAAGATCTGTAGTATCTTTTCAAAGTGGCCTGGGACTTGGTGCATATATCACAGCAAGGAAATGTAACATCAATATGTACTTATGCATTGTAACATGGGACATTTTTATGTATGTAATAAAACATTCACAATACAACTATGTTTTCTAAGCAGCAAATAGGAAGGTAGAGGTTTTAACACATTTAATCACATTTATTTAGCAAATTAGCATGTAATAGAGTTAATCATGACACGTGAACATTTGGAAAAGGATTTATTATTGCACGTGGTAAATTATAAGTAATCTTAGTTCCAAATGTGTACTTTATGTATCTAAATGTGCAAAAGTCTCCCATGGTGCTCATTCAGTGCTTTCTGCATTTATCGCATAAATTTGAAATGCAGACTACAAAGTACAATATCAAGACCTTCACATAGATAGATATACATCCATCAAATGTTTCTAATTGTCATATGTAATCAACAAAATGATTCTCTCAAAGTCAGTTTTACTAAGATATTGACAGTTAGTTTCCTAGTTACTGATATGTTGTGTTGGGCTTCAGCTTTTTTTCCCCATAAATAAACTGAAATACAGTTATAATTACACAATAGGCTTAGTGGAAAGCGTCAGCTATTTCTGGTTTGCTGCCTGAAGTTAGTTTGTTCTCTCCTTCTAATTTACTTTACTGTTATGACAAGTTGCATCAGTGTAACACAGCTCTTGTGAGATTAACTACTAAGTGAGCAAATAGTCACATCTTTCAGTAGCTTTGTCAAATTTGTCATATCATTTCACGGGTCACAGTGAAGCAAATCCAGCAAAAATATTTCCACAGCGACAAGAGATGGGGGATGGGAACGGTGAATGGCAAGCACGAAATCATTAAGCGCAAAATCTTATTGAATATTTGCATTGTAAAATATATTTGTAACCAAGTTTAATTTAATGCGAGCAAATGACTACAAATGAATAGGTGTGCAAGGTGTGGAGTATATAATCAGTAGTAGGAAATCTTATAGCAGTACATTAGCAATGCAGTCAAGATGGCTGTGTGGGAGGCATTTTCATACTAAACCCTTGTTTTGAGATATTTATAATTGCTTTGAAAAAAAATCCCTTTAGGCTTTGGACTGAAAATGCTCGAGCTTGCTTGGAGCACTGCAGTGCCGTTTTAAATTGGCAACGTTCTGTTTGGCCATTTTTGAGTTATCGGAGCATGGTAAAGCTGTTTTTCACCGGTTTACGGTCTCCAGATGTGTGTGCATGTGGGGTTGTTTATTTGTTTACTTGATGTGAGCTGCATTTTGATTCGTTAGTGGAGAGCCTTTCTTTATTGTGTTTGAAATTCAAAAGGGACCTGGTCCTGATCTTCCTAAACTTACTTGTGCTATTGAACAGTTCCATTTAAACCAATTCGACTTGAGTATGTGCTTAAAGGCACTCACCTCCTTTTGAAAGGGTTGTGGTCTGATGAAATGTATGATGTAAAACTTGGGTATTATTATTTTTTATTAACTCCTAAGCATATGCTTCAGTGTGATCTAAAATAGAGTGCATCAAGTTAAGCATGTGTGTAAGTCTTTTCAACATCAGGGTCTTACTTCCAAATATTCAAATTTTATATGTATTTAATCCTCACAGATGCATATACTTTTACAGTTACAGATGAAGCAATTATATTTAGAAATAAAAAAAAATAATAACTGTGTGCGTGAGGGGGGGAGAGAGAGAGATTTCCATTTGTTTTGTTTGAATTATTTGAATATAATATTCATCCAGAGGCATTTAGCACCTTTGACTGTGAGTTCATTTAACTTTCTTTATTAACCTTAGTAGAGATATTGGACAAGGAATGGCACCTGATGCCCAAAAGCTTGTCCAGCAGCTCTCCCACTATATAGCTGTTCCAATACAAGATAACACAGAGAAGCCTTGCCTAGAGTCTTTTAGGGTTGCAGATATAAGATTCTTCACAAAATTGTTAATGAAAGTCTAAGTGTCAGATCCAGAACAGTTTTTAGGTGCTTCCAGAGATGGTCAACTACTGAGTCAGGAGCGGACTGGCCAAGTTCGCCGATGACACCAAACTTTGTTCACGCCAGAAGATAGGCGGGTGATCCAGGTTGACCTGGACAAGCTCAGCAAATGGGCAGACGAGAACCTCATGGTGTTTAACTCCGAAAAATGCCAGGTTCTCCACCTTGGGAGGAAAAACCTGCAGCTTCCTTATAGGCTTGGCAGTGCTACGTTGGATAGCACTACAGAAGAAAGAGATTTGGGGGTCATCATTGACCACAAGATGAACATGAGCCTCCAATGCGATGCTGCGGCTAGTAAAGCGACCAAAACGCTGGCTTGCATCCACAGATGCTTCTCGAGCAAATCCCGGGACGTCATTCTCCCCTTGTACTCGGCCTTGGTGAGGCCGCAGCTGGAGTACTGCGTCCAGTTTTGGGCTCCACAATTCAAAAAGGATGTGGAGAAGCTTGAGAGAGTCCAGAGGAGAGCCACACGCATGATCAGAGGTCAGGAAAACAGATCTTACAATGACAGGCTGAGAGCCATGGGACTCTTTAGCCTTGAAAAGCGTAGGCTCAGGGGTGATCTGATGGCCACCTATAAGTTTATCAGGGGTGACCACCAGGATCTGGGGGAACGTTTGTTCACCAGAGCGCCCCAAGGGATGACGAGGTCGAACGGTCACAAACTCCTGCAAGACGGTTTCAGGCTGGACATAAGGAAGAATTTCTTTACTGTCCGAGCCCCCAAGGTCTGGAACAGTCTGCCAGCGGAGGTGGTTCAAGCACCTACATTGAACACCTTCAAGAGTAAATTGGATGCTTATCTTGCTGGGATCCTATGACCCCAGCTGACTTCCTGCCCTTTGGGCAGGGGGCTGGACTCGATGATCTCCTGAGGTCCCTTCCAGCCCTAATGTCTATGAAATCTATGAAATGAACTTCTAGTTTTCCACGTAGACACTTAAGCTGGATCCAGATGTGCAGGTGGATGCTGTTTGTAGCACCGCAGACCAGTTTGTGGCACCACAGATTGCATGCCTGACACATTAAAACGTTCCCTGCAGTGCAGATATGCAGCGCAAGGGCAAAATTTGCTACTGGGAAATCCCGGTCCTCCTGAGAGATGCTCTGGCTGCTGGCCCTCCTCTCGGTTCTGCCCCAGCTCCTCTAGTAAGCCAGAAACTGGGAGGACTGGGAAAATGGCAGTATCCCTGAAGCTGGGCATTTTGCCACATATCAAAGCATGCACGCAGGGGCATACACAGATGCAAAATATAGCAGCACAAATTTGTGCCACTACTTTTCTTACCACTGCAAGAGCACACCCCTGCATGTGGGGACATGCCCCTAAAGTCTACTCAGGTTACCTCCCTTTTCTGTCAGGAAGGTCTTGCAATTCTGCTTTTCACAGACACCCAAGATTTCCCCGGTCCAATCATCAAGGGTCCTAGCTCGTGCATAATCCCCAGTGGGACCCAAAAACTGAGCAGAGCAACATTTAAGTCTCCTTAGGGCTTGTCTACATGGGGTGTGTCTACACATACAGTTAATGTGAAGCAATAAAATCCAGCACATATCGTGCTGGAGTTTGTTGCTTCTGGGTGCTGCATTTACAGGATGGCAGGGTCCAGGTCTGAGCAACCCCAGCTAACAGGGACCAGACCCATGCTGCAGTGGGACTTGCTGGGGTATAGGGGTGCTCCAGTGCAGGGCTAGCCAGACGGCAGCCTCATGCCCCAGCCAGCCATGTCAGCATCTACATATGTGTTGCTGTTCAGTAAATAACTCTGCCATAGGATAGTACATGTATTTACAAGTACCAACCTATGAGGGAGTTAATTAGTTTACTGTAGCTTAACAGGGCTGCACAGAGCATCTCACCTGTGTCTTCCAGCATGCTCCAGACCTAGCAGAGCTGCTCTGTGCTTGTCCCATGAGCCTGCTTGCAGAGTGTAATCTTTGCTGCAGAGTAGGCCAGTGTCCACAGGAGGAGTGGAAAGTGTTCCTTCATGCAGCCTAACCAAGAGCCTGAAGATTAGGGCATATCCTCAAGCAAAGGGAGACGTGGGTTTGAATTCCCTTCTGGGTGTTTGCTTCCATTGCAAAGTCCAGTACCTATGTTGGAGATGCTTACTGACTTAATTTCATGCATATTCTTGATCTTGATGTAATTTATGTGGCATCAGTAGCAAAAAGTAACCAGATCTTTGTAATGAGGATAGGTGGAGAGCAAAGACATACATTTGTGCTGGACAGTTAACTCAGAAACCTAAAACCAGAATATAATGTGAGTTAAAAAAGTTTTGATCCATAAAGCATAATAAAAAGACTGGAAAACTGATGCGATTGCAGCAAATGTCTCATGAACTGTAGTTCATGAAACAGGGTGAGGTATGATACTTTTTGCAACCAAGGCTGACTTTATACTGCCATTCTAGGCCATGATACTGCAAGTTATTTAAGTGTATGATTAAAGTTAAGCATACAAGAAGATAACTCATTGTGTTTGCTGGTTTTAAGATTTGTAGGGGCCTAACAAAGAAAAGGTGGGACAAAGCTGGACTATAATTTGGATTATAATGAGACTTGGATGCTCTTGTGGTATTTCTGCTACTTTTGTCTTGGCAGTGTGTTAGGCAATATAAATATACTTTTTCAGAGTTAACATGTATTTGGTTTGTACGTGTTCCCAGCAAACAGGTGAACTTAGAAAGCTAGAGAATTGGTGATTTTTTTTTGCTATGATTCTAGAACAGTTCATCTCTAACAAGACTAGATCTCAGTCACCAAGAGATTGCAGCAACAAAAAGGGACATTTAATCATTGGCAAGGATAGGAACGGAAAAGAAAACATTTTCTTCTTGCTGCAGTCTAACTACAGAGCAGAAGGAGCCAGAAGTGAGCCAGCCACCAGTTTCCATCTGCTCCCTCCTTTCCCCAGTTTTCTAATTTTTGTACCACTTTAATTATGATAAGCAGAGGCACTTGACAGAAGCTCTTTGTTCTGACAGGTGTGTTGGGTCCCTCCATTTGGATGCATGCTTTAATTTCTGCACTCCCCCTGCTGTGAGCAGCAGAGGAGCACAACAGAAATAGAGATGGGTTATAATCTCTGGAGGTCCTTTTCCTCACCTGGATGACACACTCGCACTTGGAAGGACAGGCACGTTTTCTTCCCAAACTCTTGTCAGCTGGGAGATCCTGAAGTGGAACCTTGAAACCTGTTTCACGTGTTCACATGTGATGTCTGGTACTTTCATGTTTCTCAGAGGTTTCTAATGCTGTTGAAGCATCATGACAACTTAGCTGTCTTCGGGATCAGAGGGCTCAGTATCTCCTGGGCCTGCTGCATCTGCTGGTTCATTTGGCAAAAGGAGCATTGGCTTGGAGCATTGCCTCCCACCTCCCAAGTTAGGCAGAGGAATGTATTAATTGCATGGTATATGTTGTCATCTGTACACCTGGGAAACAATTAGAGAAAAGTTTCCTAATTTCCAGCACAAGCTGAGCTGGGGGTGCTATGAAGCGAGCTAGCAAACTGTGACTTCAGAGGCTGGCTGTATTTGAACCATGAAAGGCACTTGAACTAAAAATGAAGTAATAATTTTTGTTAGTCATTACTTTAGAGCTTAATGTATTGCTTGCCTAACGTGCAGAAGCCAACCTTTGCATATTGCCTTTTTAGAATATACTGTTTGCATTTATATTTCAGAGGAGGAGCCGGTGATTCCAAAGTATACTTCCAAAGCATTTCTCTAATAACTTTTATCTAGGATCTCAGTCCTTTACAAGTATTTACTCAGCTTGCACAAGGGCAACTGAGGCAAAGCAGCTTGACCACTGTTGAACAACGAAATAGTGGCACTGCTAGTCCTGTGGCTCAGGAGCTTGGAATTACCTGCCTTAACAACTCCCAAATTCAGGTCAAAGGATATTTTCAGGTCTGCCCTGGGCCAGCACAGTGCAACTTAGAGAGCTGCAACTTAATGCTTGGGTGTGTGTACTTAAAGAAGTTAAGCTCCAGAAGTTAAAGTAATCAGATTAATTTTGCCTTCTTCATCTGTTAATGCAATGCATGGGAATCACCATGTACCATGAAATGGGAAACTTTGCTGGTGACATGGAAAAAAAAAAATTCTGTTCCTGTTATAAATCCTAGACAATGTTTTTCAGTTCCTGACCATACCCTATCAGATTTAAGTGTTTTGCTACCTTAGGAAATGATTTTTGCATCTGGACAGCCTCTGAATGAAGGTGTCAGGCATAAATGAATGCAGTAGGACTACTGAAAGCAAATGAAGGAATAGTAGGTGAAGGCAAAGAGACCTTTCAATGACTCAAAGGGAGCTTAATTCAGAGTTACCTGCTTAGCGTGCAGGATACCTGCACAGAGAATTACTTGACATATATTAGGCACTGGAAATTCTATTAGCGCACAGCCCTGGCTGAGAGTTGTGATTCAAGCGACAAGTGGCAATTATATGTCTTAGGCAGTTGAAGATGCCATGTTGACAGAGCTGATGTTTCTCCAGCTTTAATAACAACATAACCTTGTCATTGGGAGTAATTGGAGCAGGCCCGCTAATGGATGGCAAAATATTGTAGTGGCTATTATCACTTGGTCCTAAGGCTATCTTACAGCAGTCATGTCCTAACAGTGGAAGTGCAGTATCTTCTATCCTGAAAGTTGCAGCTACTGGAAACTTCAAACAGCAGGGGTGTTCCGTAGTGGGACTGATTTCTTTTTCCCATAGAGGGGAAACAGGCTAACTGATTTCATGTAATGATAATAGAAGTATTTCTGTTTTACAATATATGCATTCTGTTAAAAGTGAAAAATATTCACAACTTACAAGTTAAAAGTATTCACAAGTTAAATTTGCAAGTTAAAAATGTTCACAACTTAGCCTTACAAATATCGATTCCTTGATGGTACACTGCACATCCTGTAGATGGCCCAGAACATTACTGCCCTGAGGGTTTTGCATAATGACAGTAGCAAATATGGCCCAGGCTACATAACCCATGTGGCAGATGCTCATTCTTTCTCTGTTGACATTTTGATTTAATTCTTTCCATTTGTTTTTCAAATTAATTATGTCTCATTTATTCAAGATAAACCAGAAACTGCAATGCGATTAGCATTGACCATTCACCGTGATAACAGAGTGCCCTGACTTCTGTTGCATCTTCAATCTTTAACAGGAGCTGAACTTCTTTGAGAGTTTGTGGTTCCTGGAGCTTTAAAACAATCACTAGTGAACAGGAGACTTGCAGCTGATTTGCGTGAGCTGGCAACACTGCCATTCTGTAGTTAGGCACATTTTTTTTATTAAATAAAAAATGTAATTTCAGTGTAAAAAGCACTGGGGGGAATTTCAGCGCCATTTTCAGGAATGGCCTCATCAGGTCTAATCATCTTATTACAGCTGCTCTAAGGCTGAGTAGGCAAGTTGTGTATTCCTGTTATGAAAATTGTGGCTGTCTTGTGCTCGGTGTGAGCTCAAAGAGAATGGAGTAAAAGTCCATTTCATGCTCAGAAGTGCACAGGTTTTTTTTTCTTTTTCTTTTTTGGTTTCTGTATCAGGGTTTTTCCATAGAGACTAGAAGATCTGCAGTGTTGTCTTTCCTTCTTTTTGCAGCCTTCTGGTGTGCTAACTCACTTACAACACCAGAGGAGGAAATTCCATATATATAGTAGAGGCAGATTTTTTTTTTCCTGTCTGCTAAGAGATAACTTATCCTAAAAAAGTCTTGACCAAAGTTAGTGAGTGTTTTCACTGGAGATATACCCTCCATTCATTTCTCATGTAGCTCTATTTCTAGTTCAGAGCACAGGAGATTAATACCTCTGAATTGGTACAAGGTGTGCAATATCCTGGCTAGAAAGAAAAGAGGGGGAAGGCTCTGTTGATTCCTACTAACAGTAAACAGTATCATGAAAATGTGTTAGACTAAATAAGTAGTTATTAAATATTAGATCTGGCTTTTTAATATGGAAAGAAATTTTTCAAAATATCCTAGAGTCACAGAAGCGCTACATAGTAATTGGGCCCAATCTGAGGCACAGCAAGTGAAAATAAGCCTCTGTGTTTGTCATGGACCTTTAGCAGTTTGAGATGCCACAGGAGGCACACCACAAATGAAAATACGTAGCGCGGACTCTAAATTTGATACCGGGAAATCCTGGTATCAAAAGAAAACACCCTGGAAAAAAGCAGTGCAGGGCACACTCTTGGAGTGTGCCAGGAGTCAACTGGAGGCTGGGTCCTCCAAGGAGATGCTTCGGCACTCAGCCAAAGTATCTCTGTGCCTCCTGCATGCCCCTGCTGCTCCAGCATGCTGCTGGGGGAAATAGAAGTGGGGCAAGGCTGCAGCAGCAGCTCAGACCCAGGCTCTGTCCCTGGTAGGCAGGTACATGTGGTGGGGGGGGACTGTGGGGGATGTGGGTGTGGGGTTTGTGGGCAGAGTTCAAAGGAGGCCACCATATGTCTGCTTCCCTATCCACTGCAGCGCATTGCCCCTGGTGCTCGCAGCAGGAGCCGGCCTGGCAGTCTGGGCACTCACAGCCTGCTGCAGGCACAGCTCCGTGATGGCATGGCACCACCTGAGACCCAGGGGCTGCACATAGTGAATGGAGTCAACCCAGCCCACTGGCATGTGCCTTCTGACAGGACTGGGGCAGCTCCACCTGGGGCTCCCAGCATTGCACGCTGGAGCCACACTCCATCAGGACAGGCATGCAGAACCCCAGCCCAATGCATGCAGGAGCCGCTTGCCAGCGCTGGGAGCCCTGGTTGGTGGCAGGAGCCATCCCGGTCCTGTTTGAAGGCATGCCCCAGCAGGCCAGGCCAACTCCTTTCACCATGTGCAGCCCTTAGGTCTCAGGCTGTGCCTTGCCGCGAAAGGGTTGTGCCTGCAGCAGGCTGTGAGCATCCTGATGGCCAAGCTGGCTGCTGCTGCTAGCACCAGGGGCTGTGTGCTGCAGGGAATTTATGGCAGCCCCCACAAACCCCACACCAGAAACCCCATATTCCCCTACATCTCATACCCTGCATGTCCAGCCACCAGACAGGATGAGACCTGCTGGCGGGATCTGTGGCTGCAGGGGCAGCTGTCCCCACATTCTGGTTAACAAAGGGGGTAAAAGGAGCTCTGATTTTTCTATGACAGAAAAAAACCAAAAGTAAACACCAAAGCATATAGATATTTAGAATTTATTTTATTATGGTGATAGAGGCACCACTGGTAGGCTTCCAAATTGCTTTAAAATTGTAATTATATCAATAAAACATTGCTCAGCTGTTCTCTCTCTCTCTCTCTCTCTCTCTCTCTCTTTATATATATATATATATATATATATATATATGGTGGCATTTCATTTTAATCATGAAAGAACATGGATTTTGGGGTATTTTAATAAGTGAATTTGGGATTTTTTTATCAGGGAATGTGCAGTTTTTAAACAGGGAACACCAGCATTCCTACTAATGAGGCAAGTGGTGGGACCCAGGCAGAGGAGCCTGTCCAGGACTGGCACCTAGGACCCAGCTGGAGGGCAGACAAGATGGCTGACCTCCTGGACATTTGGGGCCTGGAGGACACACTTTGACAGTTCAAAGCAGGCCGCCACTATGAGCACATCTTCCAGGCAATAGCTGCCCAAATGGTGAGGTGGGGGCACACATGGCAGAAGTGCCACACGAAGGCCAGCTGTGCAGCCATGGCCCACTGGCAGCTGGCCCAGAGGTGCAGGTGACTCTGCTGCAGAGCCCATACCAGAGCCCAGGGGGCCATGCGGTCCTCATCCAGGTCTGGCAGACGTGCAGACATGGGGCTTCTGGTCCAAGGGGCCAGATGCTGTCACAGGTGGCAGTAGGGCCACGTGCAGGCAGCAACCCCCACTGCCAAACTGCTGCAGTGGGTAGAGGGTGCAGGGGCCACTCTAGGTCAGGGCTGCTGCAGCAATCCAGCTGACACAGGGCTAGGATCCCCATATATCAACTGGCCAGGCTTCAAAACCTCCTGACTGCAAGTAGCCCTGAGCTGCTCACCAGGGCAGCTTTTCATACTGCTGGGGCCAGCACAGGTGCTGGCCCCAGCCTCCGGCTCCCCCTGGCCGCAGATCCAGGAGATGCTGGACAGGGTCAGTTTGCCAGAAGTGGCACAATTTGCCCCACACCAACGTGCATGTTCAGACACATGGCTAAGGCACAAATCTCCAGCACATATTCGTGCTGTGCTATTTGATCTGCTGCAAGTGCACATGGCTGCATGTGTTGGCACAGCCCTAGAGAGGAAATAGTGTGCTTGGGAAGCCATAACTTTTCTACTTCCACCATGTCTTATACCAGTGATGACATAATGGAATGAGATTCATAGAGTAAAGTTTTTGTTGAAAATTATAATAATTAATAAAGGACTCTTGGACCAAAAAATTAGAGATGGGCAGACAGCAAGCTTGTTTGCACATCCTGAAAACCTGCATACTTTGACCAGAAGCTCAATTGCTAAGAGTAGTATGGCCCAAAATACTCTTCTAAGCTGTAAAATGCTTTTCAAATAATGAAGAGAAATCTGAGACACTCATCAGGATGAAGCCGCCTGCTCTGAGTCATGACTGTAGCAATCTTGAGCAAATATGTATTTTACTTCACTCAGATGTAATAGCTACAGTGTCTTATATATGTCAAAGACATCTTGTTTCCCTGAGTGGTCATACACACACACATCTTCTAGAGGCAGGGAAATGAAAGCAAACTGTTTATCACGTAATGTTGTTTCAGACAGGTGTGGGTTTTCTCATTGGATTTAGTGTTGCATTTTGAATGAATCATCAAAACATGCTTCCTTTTTTTAGGAACTGGACTTGTCACTAGCTCAGAACAGTGAAATCTATGTCAGTCTCTTAAAAGAGAGAGGTAGAGGTTTTTGATGGTACTGGAGCAAAACTATTATCAATTCAGGCTGCAAATGAATATGCAAAGCTTCCTAAGAAGTTTTATCACATTAACAAGAGGGTGAGAAAAAGGCAGGATTATTCAGAAAAGAAAAATGTCCCCTCCCTTTGTAGATGACAGGGTCTGACAACTCCACCTGCATGCTATAAGCAAATGAGCACTTAAAATATACTTTACTATAGTACTTCATTAACGGTCACTGGTTAATAAAGCTACCTTGATGTCAGTAGCTGCCTAATTGTAAAAGGCTAGCTTGATTTTCACAGCAAAAACTCCATGAATAAATTATTGCTTTGTCACTGGTTTTGTCAGCACGGTTAACTAAGGAATATATTCAGGCTGGTCATTTTAACTGTCTGTCTTATCAGTATTGTCCCTGGCATTCATTATCCTCTTATCTCCCTGCCATTTCTCTCCATGGAGAGGTAAATGGATTGATTACTTTGTTATATTGGTCAGGATGTACAACAAATTTTCTTCAGCTTTACAGCTCATTCATCATGGATATCCTCTAATCCCCCAACCCCAACTTAAGCATTTTATTCTCTTCGTATACCCGGGAAGTTATTAGCAGAGATGAGAATCCAAGCAATGAACCTTTTAGCACATGTTTACTGCAGTGCATTGCTACTGAAAACTCTTGCTCTTCTCTTTTCTCCTGGTTATGCTGTTCCAAAGGAATATGAGGAAGTTTGATGCATCTATACATGCTACAAAACACTGACCTGGAGGTTGCATTTGCAGGCATAAGAATTACTCAAAAGCCAACAAACAAAAACAGAATCCACGTGCATGCTGTGTGAATGCCTGGTGACGGTGTGTAACTACTCCCTGTTAATTATCAACGTGCTTCCTCTTCAATTCCTATATAGCATCCAAAGGTGGTGATACTGTTTTGTTCAGAAGTTAAGGATAGTGTTGGGAGAGAGGTTGCCAGAATCACATATATAGCCCACAAAGTGACTTTGTATGTATTTAAAATGGTTTTAAATATGTATCTGTGTTGCACATGCCTTAGCTTCAAGCCAGAAGGCAAATAAGGTGAGAAGCAGGAGTCAGAAAATCTAGCTTTCCCATCTGACAGGTCTCTGGCATTCATTGGGGTGAGGACAGTGGGGTGGAAACTGTTCCCTGGGCTGTTGTACTCCTTTCTCTGATCAGCTTGACTGCAACTCCCCTTGGCAATTCTGTGGAGCTTGGCATCTGTGGCAAAAGTCCCCAAAGAGCAGACAACAGCAGCTTGTCTCGGGGCCATGGTAGGGGGCTGAGAAAGTAGAAGCTCTGTGGGGCATATTAAAAGTTAAATAGTTCAAGGAAACTCCTGCAAGAGATCAGAAAAGCGCTTCTGGATAAGAAGAGCCTGAGCAAATCTATGCAAAAGCTCCAGGGAGGGATCATGTTGCAGAAGTTCCTGTAAACCAAAGACATGTCCTTAAGATATCGCTCTACAACCTGACTGCTCATCCCACACAAGGTTCAGTTGTTTCACACATGGTTAGCCCTTTTTCAGATATTGATGCTTGCCATTTGGTTATGCCACAGCTCTTTAGTTGATGTAGGGTAGGTCCTGGTAGTTCTACTAGCAGTTCTCAGGAAGTGATTAATATCTACTCCTTTCCAAAAGGCCTGACGCAGTCACCATGCATCCACATAACCCCAGAAATCACCTGGCATACAGTAGGCAATGTGAAGAAGCATGATTTCATGATAAATAAAGAACCAGATCAGAGCTGTTCAAACAAGTACTCGTTGTTGGGGACAAAGAGAGCGTTCACCACAAGGTATTCAGCTATTAGGAACAAAAAACAGAAAGCAATGACAATCATACAGAGAGTCAGCCTTCCTTACAATCCCCTATCCGGTCTCTTCTGCTTCTCTTGCTAGTGAATGTGTCTTTTGATAACTTTTTCTGAATGATCCCTCCAGAGCTTTTCCTTCTGTCCTTTCTTTCCTACCTATACTATGCTGACCAGCTAAGATCAAGATCCTATCAGAATTATTCAAGTTTGGTCAATGATGGGTGAGAGAGGGAGGGCTCCAAACTTCACAACTTGACAGGAACTGTGAATTTTGACCTAGAGGTATGGACAGTCCATTTAGACAGTCCAAGGCATTTGGTCTCAAATGGTAGAAGAAAAATAGCAATGACTGGTTAGAATTATAAACCACCTAAAGTGGCTAGAAAGCATGGATACCTTTCATACTCAAGGGATACTTCACACAGCCATAATTTACCTGAACCAGCAAGAGAGGCATTAACAGATTGCTCCCTTTGTGAGATGTTTAGCGCATACTTACACCAGGAAAGACAGATCTGCTCTTTGTGTACCGCATAGACTGCAGAATGGGGTGGGTGACCCAGGCCATGGCCCAACCAACTTTTAGTACATTAATTTAGCTAGCTATGCAGTTAAAAATAGCTATATAGTTATAACTGTAATGACAATTGTGAATTTGTGGGTGATATAAATTAACGTGCTAAAAGTTGGTTGGGCCATGAGGGGTGGCCCACCCCGTTCTGCAGCCTGTGGTGTACCACACAGGCAAATGGTGGACTGTCTAAGCAGACCAATGATAGACAATGCAAAATTGCTCCTACATCCCGAGGTCCCTTCAAGCCCTGATGTCTATGAAATCTATGTCTATGAAATCCAGAGATGTAGCCAGGATATAAGTAGAACATTTGACAAGCCAGGAATAATGAAACCAAATGTTCTGTCAAGAAGACAGATTAGGGGTCAGCATCCACAAGTATGCTGTCCCATTCTTGGCCAAAAAAATGCTGTATTTCTTCCCAACTATATCTGCTTCTGTAGGAAGCCAGGAAGGGGAGAGAGCTATTGATTCTGATAGCATCATACTCACTACTGTGCAATGCTTAACTGTCTTTGCAAAATGCCATTCATAATAGGGTTCTGATTCTGACTGGGGTCTTCCACCATATAAACCCTAGTGTCCACATTTATCATTCTTATTGGGACTAGTCGGCATAATAGAACTGCTCTCTTCCTAACATACAGAAAGAAACTAAGGTCCCACCAGGCAACTCAACTCCGACAGACGAAAGTTGATTGCCTAGAATATAAAATGAAGCTTCCTAAGAAGGAAAGTTTTACATTTTTGACTTCTTGATAAAAGTCCTTGAATAGAACATATACCCTTTAGCTGGTTAATACTTAAAAAGATTATTGTCTGGGGAGTAACATCAAGGGCAGAAAAATATATTGCATGCTGGAGTTCTTTCACAACTGTCTCACTCTGGATTTACAGATGCCCAAGTTAAGGTTTCATCTGCATTTACTGTACTGGGACTGTTCAGAGGGAAGACTATATCACTTCAGCCAGACATCAAAATCTCTGTTAGCAGCCCCTTGGATACCTCTGCCTTGCTGACATTTCCTTTTGGATGCTTTGTCAGCATCTCTGTCTCCGGCATCTCTTTGTGGATGTCTTCTTGTTGGCTTAAATAGACTATGGGCAAAACCAAACTTCTGGACTTTCCTCTATCACATTTGACATTTCCACAATCCTCCCTGTTTCTGAACTGTAGGCATATACATCGTTACTGTTATTAATGATTTACTCATAAGAATGTATCCGGTCAAGAAGATGTCACTGCTCTAGAAGTAATCACAGCAGACTGGCTCCTCAGCAAGCGAGGTGCACCTATAAGTCAGTAGGTCTAATTTGAGCCCCCAAAGGTGCATGCATATTGAAGACCCATTTTCGGATCTGGGAAGATTACCTGTGACAAAGTGTTCTGGTAAGCAGCTATCCATTTTTCTCAGTGCATTTATCAGTGAAGGAAGAGAGTGAAACAGAGGGGGGGAAAAGGGAAATCATCTTTAACTCCAGACTTCCGTAATTTGTATGAGAGCTACGAACAGCTCTGCCCTTTTATCATTTCCTGTATTTTTCACAGTTGGTTGTCCCCTTCTGCTTCATGCTTCCAATGGATTTAAGTGTAGAGCTGGAGAAAAGGATATTTGTTGCTTTCAGAAATGTCATTTGTCCTGTATTACAGTATTTGATTTCCTGGCACCTTTAGCTCAACTTCACAGTTCACAGTGTGGGTAATGTTTTGTCTCAGCAACCCCATCACATTTCAGAACGGCGCTGATTTTCAGGTAGTCCATGCAGAGGAGAGGGTGAGCTGTTAAAAGATTCAGACATTAAATTTTCCCGCAAAGAGTGTTGCATATTTCAGCTGACCATTTCTTTATTTTGCATTTGACAGCCCCAGACATGAAGTGTGACCATCCGTGTGTTTAGAGGAGTGATGTGATGGATGGACTCAACCCTAATTTTCAGCTTATCAGGCAAACCAAAAAATATATTTCAGACTTGGCTGATTTGTTATTACAGTTGATCTGTGGAGAAAAAAAATAACAGGCACCTGCTAATTTAAAACCCAAAGCGGCAGCATTTCTTGGCAGAGGAGAACACGGTGTGATTATAAATCTTCCTGTAGAGGAGCTTTCTCAGTGTCCACTTAGGTCATGATGGTTCAGCTAACAAAGCAGGGGGGAACTTGGTGATGAACTTTCAACCAATATTTTCAGACCAGCTGCTGATGGCTAGGCCCTAGTCTCCTTCTAGATCACATACAGTGACGTCTTCCAAGGCACTGCCGTCTTCTTCTGGTTTTATGCGTAGGTGGGACTTCAGCTGGTTGGATATGCTATGAGTTGACCAGAGCAATAAAGGGGTATTTTGTTCTGACGAAGGGAGTTATAATCTAATGCTCTGAGCACAAGTCTCAGGGTAAGGAGCTCCTGCACTTCGAACCTCTCTCCGACACTGGCTGTTTTCACATTTGTGTGCCTGAAGTCTATCACCTAAAAAGTACCCTAAGGAAATGACAAACAAATTATATTGAATTAAAATGGGTGGGACTCATCATGCATCAGCTCCTCTGACATAACTGGTCTTGTGCATGCTGTTACAACATACTACTACCAGAGAAACTTCGCTGTCAGTGAAACAGTGTCTACCACAGTTTAGCTGGCACTTATTGCGCTGTAAAAGCAAGTGCATGAACAGTTGTTACAGAGCAGCTGCTCTGTGGTAATTCCCTGCCCCTTTTTAATGAACTGTAACTTGCACATTTGTCCATATGCTGTTTTTCAGAGATATTAAGCCTCCACCCACAAGCTTCTAGCCCTAAAGATCCCAGCACAGAATCATAGAGTCCAATTGTAGTTGGGCTAGAAGGGACTTATACAGGGACCTCTAAAATCTGGTCCCTCCCCTTGCCTGAGGCAGCATCATCGGTATCCAAGCCACTCTACACAAATCCATTGTTTGATCACTGAGCAAAGCTACACAGTCACTGCACAAGACACAAGACCCTGATCTGCCACAAATAAAGCAGGGGGACCATGGTGGCCAACACCGTGTTGCTGCAAAGGTTGCTCAAGAGATTCCAAGGCAGGGGTGCAATTCCTTCCTGATCCCAAGTATGGCAAATGGTCTGACCTTGAGTGGAAGGGGCTAATGGGCTAGTGTCTGGGTTTCAGTCCCAGCAGGAGCACTAGCACAACCCCAGTCACAATCCCCAGCCTTGGCTGCAGCCAACACCCAATGCTTCTGAGGAAGACTTTTAAAAAGCATGATGTATGTAGCAGGAAAAAAATCCACCTCCTCCCCTCCCTTCCCCCCACCAGCCAAGTGCAGCAACTGGAAAAGCCCAGAAGCATAGGACAAATCTATAGTAGAGTATAGGCATAGCTACTCCTAGATCTTCCCTGATCAATGCTTATCCAACCTTTTCTTGAAAAACTACAACGATGGAGAGTCTGCAGCTTTCCTAGGAAGTCAGTGTCTATTCCGTTGTCTCACTGTTTTACCAATACACAGGTTTTTTTCATTGGCCCATGTCCTACTCTCTTCAGCAAGAGAGAAAAGGTGTTTTTGAAGACTGCTGTCAAAGTATTTGAAGACTGCTGTCATATTCCCTCTTAAGTGCCTTTCTGCAAACTAAACATGGCTATTTCCTTCGACCTCTCCTTGTATGACTTGCCTTCCAAGACCTGTATTATTTTTGTCGCCCCCCTCTGGACCCTGTCTAACTTCTCCATGTCCTTTAAAAAACGTGGAGCCCAAAATGGCCTTCCCTGGACTCTGTCCAATGTGTCCACATCCTTTCTGTAGTCAAAATTGAACACAGTACTCCAGATGTGGCCTCAGCAGTGCTGGATAGAGGGGAAGAACCACTTCCCTCAATCTGCTGGCATCACTCCTACTAATGCAGCCCAGTATCCTGTTAGTCGTCTTGGCATCAAGGGTACACTGTTGGTTTACCTTCACCTTTGCATCTTTGATCTACCAAGGCTCCCAGATCCTTCTAGGTTGTGCTGCCATTCATAGTTTCATAGTAGCTAGGGTCAGGAGGGACCTGAATAGATGATCATCTAGCCTGACCCCCTGCCACAGGCAGGAATGAATGCTGGGTTCACAAGACCCCAGACAGGTGACCATCCAACCTCCTCTTAAATTTGCCCAAAGTAGGGACAAGGACCACTTCCCTGGGAAGTTGGTTCCAGATTCTGGCCACCCTAACTGTAAAATATTGCCTCCTGATCTCTAACCTAAACATATTCTCCATCAGCTTATTACCGTTGTTCCTCATCACCCCAGGTGGTGCTGGGGAGAAAAAGGCTCTACCTGTTTGCTGTTGATCTCCCCTGATGAGTTTGTAGGCAGCTACCAGGTCCCCCCTCAGCCTCCTCTTGCTGAGGCTGAACAGGTTCAGGTCCCTCAGTCTCTCCAGCTAGACATCTGTCATTTTGGATTTGTAATTATGATTATTCTTCCCGAGGTACAGCGCTTCACATTTGTCAGTACTGAACTTCATCCTGTTATTTCCAACAAAGCTTTCCAATCCATCAAGATCCTTCTGAATTAGATGTCCATCCTCCAACAAGTTTGCAGTCTTTCCCAGTTTCATGCCATCTGCAAACTTGCTCAAGAAGCTTTCTATGCCAACATCCAAATCATTTATAAATACATTGAACAGCTCTGGGACCAGGACAGACCTCTGTGGTCTGCCACTTACATGACCAGAAAACTGCCATTTAGGCAAATTAAGGGCACAGACCAATGGTTAGACTCCTGCTCTAACTCATGGCACTTTAAAGCACCATGAGTTAAAGCGCCCCCCTAACCCAACGGACATTCACCTGTTAGGTTGGTGGGGTTCAAGCCTGCCTGCACTATGCCTCCTGGCCAGCAGAATTGAGCCTGCCTGCACTAGCCCTCTGCCTCCCCCTTGCTAACAGCCCCAAGGGACATGGCTGGAGGGGCTGGACTGCATCAGTCCAGCCCAATGCGCGAAAAGTTACCCCTAGGGAACACAAGTTCCCTAAGGCACTCTGAGCGCCTTCATCTAATACCTCATTTGAGGAGGGTTAATTTTTTGTACCATCGGCCACTTTAAAAGCACTCTGCAGCCACGCATGTGTCACAGCACAGCTGTAGAGCGTTTTTAGGGACCCAGTCACATCAAAAATGTAACTTGTGTAAGCGGCCAAAGGGTATTCCATCTAAGAAGCTGTATGCAGAAGTGCAAAATACTGACATTGTTTCTTTTCACATTATTTTCAAATAGTAATATTCATTGCACAAAAGCTTGATAGCGTTTCTTTACCATTGTATTTTTTTGCTATAGACTAATACTGCTAAGCTAGCGCTTACCACTACTTGTTGTAGTCCTTTTGTCCACTTTTAGAGCAGATGACTGTTTCCTCTAAGACACTGACCCTTAACTTAAGAGGGCAACTTCAGGGTTTTGTTTTGGTTCCTCTACAGCTGTCTGGGATAAATACCGCATGTTCTAAGCTTCATGAGAACAAAGAGACATAAATAGCTTTAAATCTTCTGATAGTGACATTAAGTGTTTTTATTTCGTGTGAAGTTTGAGACGGCTGTTTTCAAACCATGATGGAATTGAAAACTCCTGCTTCATAATAACTTTTTAATACAGTATCACTGCAATGAAAAAGACCTACTTTGAGACTGGCATTTAGCTATTGTGCTCTTTTAATTTAAATGACAGATCCATGCAGCCCTTTCTAGGCTAGTCATGGAGTCCTGTTATTTAAACATTGTCAAGGCTTAGATTTAATTAAATTTAATTCAGTATAATTTCCACATACTCACATGCTTGCTCTCTTTTTTTCTCTGTCTCTCTTTTTCTCTCTGCTGGTCTTGAAAAGCTTTGGAGTCCTTGTCAGGGTTTCAGTCTGATTTCAGATGCCTTCATTCCTGTGGATGTTGTTGCAGGGCAAGGAGGGGGAAATTAAGTCCTGATGGTGCAACAACAAAGTGGTTCATTGTCGGCGGGGAGATTCGGGTTGCAGGGTAGATCTGGAATGCTAAGACCAAGGCTGGCTGAGCCTGTATCTGTTATAAAATGATACTGTGCTTTGTTTCTGAGGAAAACCACACCAACAACAGCCCATTTATCACAGAACTCAAAGAAAGGGAGAGAACACTGTGTTCCCAGGTCAGAGTCATTTCGCTGTACTGTTAATGGTGCCAAGGAATGAGGCAGAGGACATAATGCTGTGCCTGTACCCAAGGTGCTGAGATAGGTGCTATTACGGCAGTGGTATTGGGAGCCCAGTGACAACAGTTCATTGAGGCCCACGGCTGGCTGGCAGCAGAAAACATTGCCCAAATTGACTGAATGGCGAGGGATCAGTAAAAGAGTGAGCCGCCAGCAAGATACGTGGGGCAGTGAAGCTGTTAAACAAGAGGTGGTGGGTCAAGTATACCAAGCTCAGAGCTGCTGTTCTGCAACTTATAGACTAATCAGAGATGCATAAGCTTTTGTAATCAGCAACTTCCATCATCAGGTGCAACCGCACTCTGTCCTACTTTATCCATGTTTGCTGTTGGTTAAATAAATTATTCGGGGCGGGGGAAGAAACCTTGTATTAGGCGTAAATAAAATGTTTCCCTAATTTAAAAAAGAACAAATCCCCTGATTTGAGAATCTAGTTCTCCATCTCCTTCCTCGACACACTGCTGCAGTGGCCCAGCCTTGCAGTAGCTGCATGAACTGTGGTCGTATATCTGTAAGCAGAGCTCAAATGGAAAATGCGCTTGAATTCTGCTGATGGTTCCCTAATAAAACGTTTTCAGAAGAGTTAGTTTCTTTGCTAAAACTCTGGAGATCAGTGCCACTGATAGCTGCTTTTATTTATTTATTTGTATGTAGCTACGGGGCCTATAGAACTGGTATGGAGCTGCCAACATATTCAGTAAACTACAGGCCAGGCTTTGGAGCCACAAACAGCCTGTGTTACATTCAGACTAGTAAGCCAGGTGTTAAGAGCTCTAATCCTCTAAATTTCCTTTTCAATTCACTGACTGTATTTTGATTTCCTTTCTTTATTATAAGATCACTCTTCAGTTCACTCTTGATTTCTTTATGCCATATATTGTCTGGAGCTTCTGAAACCTCCAGATAATATATACCATATATTCTTCCCTGAAACTGAATATTCAAATAGTTGTGAACAATGCCCTGCCCTGACTTTCATCAGTGTATGTATATATGGTTTTAAAAAATCAAGTTTTGATAATTACCTTCTGAGTTTTCTACAGGATTGGCTCAAGGTAACTGTGGGGACCAAATCATGGCCTTCTATGATAGCTCATTTCATGGGAACAATAGGAGGAAAGAAAAACAAGAAAGAGATGCATTTTCCCAAGGAACGGAACTTTCTCAGCAATCTCCCAGAACACAATAGAATCACTGTTCCGCCTTCTTCAGACAAAAATGTAAAAACCATTTTTGGACTTTCACAACTAAAATCAAAAGCACTGATGGAGTGGGTTGGAGAGTAAGCAAAAGATCCTTAGGTTTTGTAAAGTATTTTGATACCGTGATGGCAAGCCTTTTATACAATTCTAAATAGACTGTTTGATTTTCTTACACTTGCTAAATTCTGATAACCAAATACATTCATGACACTGGCTATGATCCTTTACTAAGAAAGATATCAGTATCTTGCTAGTTAGCCACATGTGGACTGTAGCCATCACTGGACGCATCTACATGTGCTCTTAATTTGACTGAATCAACTCTGGTGCAGTTTGCAATGCAGTTTATTGTTCCCAGGTGCCACGTTTACTTTTCTGCCTGGGACCACAACACATTGAGCCAGGGCAGCACAGCCCTGGCTGTCAGAGGGCTCAGGGGGTTACCCCCCCAGCTCAGCGTGCTGTGGAGGGGCTGGCTGGGGCACAAGAGTGCTTCAGTATGGGGCTAGCTGGGAGGCAGCCGTGCATTGGAGCACCCTCTTGCCCCAGCCAGCCCCATCAGTGTCTACACATGCATTGTGATAAACTAAATAATACCACCACGGGATTGTATTGTTTTGACAGGTACTAGCCTACAACAGGGTTTATTAGTTTACTGCAGCCTAATAAAATGCAGACAATTTGCCATGGAGCTAATGAAGCACCTCTGCAGTAAACGTCTTGTGTGGACGTGTGCACCATTAGGCAGAAGTCTGCAGAAAAGTGGAAAACAGGATAGAAGTTTGGGCTGAGTCAGGCTAGGAGTTCAGTCTGCCCAGCTTGCCTCAGGGACAAATTGATTGTCGCTATTCAACCAAGGGAATGTGATAATGTTCTTCAAGGTTAGCTCCTCTAGATGTCACAGTTCTTGTCAAAGTAAGAAAGTCACTCCGTCTACTGTTTTCATCCTATCTGTGAAGTGAAATAGATGTTAAATCAAAAATCCAGACAAGCATTCCCAAATTTGGCTCAAGAACGAGGGACAAGGCCAATGTTTTCTTAAATTTTATAAGCGAGTAAATTCCAAGATGGCCCCATATTTGAAGGATAACAGTTAATTAAAGGAACTTGCGGGTGCAGATAGACATGATATTTGTCGTGCAGTCGGCTCTGTGAAATCACTCTAGTGCCATGACCAAACAGAAGAGCATGGTTGCAGATCCCTTCAATGGCACAACAAATTAACCCTCGTTGTATGAGAGTTCAAATGAAGCTGCTCCTAAGCAGAGCAACTTCATTAATTTCTGTCTGGCTGCCTGGCTCAGCTGCTGTCTCTGGATGAGAGGGGAAGAAGGCAGGGGAAGGAGGTCCCTTTTGGGGTTTTCTCCGCCATCCTGCCTGGAGCAGGGGTTCAAGTGGATTGGAGCCCCTCACCTCAGGGGGGCTCCAACCTACCTGCTCCCCCAACTCCAGCAGGGCTGAGAAGACCCCAGAAGACCTCCCTCCATTGCCTTCTCCCCCTGCCTCCTATCCAGACATGGCAACAGAGCGCCAAGAGTAGGAGTAGAGCCAGGGGAAGAGACACAGGGGGAAAGCAGGGGAAGATGCAGCCTCTCTCCTTGGGTAGGCTCCAATCCTCCACCCTTCTGACCCAACAGCTAACCTGTGTTGGATTGGGAGGATTGGTCTAATTTATAGTGCTTTCTATGACTTGTCATGATTTAGACCCAGGAGCTGCACTTCTGTATGCGTCCTGCTTGTTTTTGAATCACTTGTGACAGCTGCAAATCTCAGTACTATAAATACCGATGTGCTTCTTGGTACTATTAATACATGAGAATTAATGATCGGTACATTGTTCTCATGGGATTAACATATTGGAGTCACTTGCGTGGGGTAGGAAATACGAGATTTTATTTCAAGCAGTCTCGAGTTTAGAAGAATCCTCATCAGATGGGAAAATAGCCCTGTTTCATCCCTGTATTAACACAGTTTTAATTCCATGTAGCTCCACTGGAGTTACACCAGTACAAAGCAGAAGTTAGCCATAAAGTGAATGGAGGCTTCAATTTTAGGCTCTGGAACTCAAGTAGTGAGATCCCTCAGAGAGATGAAGGCTGAGCATTTTGTTTTATCCCCTCTCAAATCAATTTACTTGTTTTAAAAGTGCCTTAAGCAACAACTGCAGTTACTTATAAATTCCAGCCTAAAAAACTAAATGCATTACCTAAAGAGTTTTCCTGTTCCGAACTACCATTTAAATCAATTTTCAAATCCTTTTACCAATTAAAAGATACATTACAACGTGTTGTTCTGCTTAGACTGCATGATAAGTTCCAGGGGTTTCAAAGTAGTCGGTGCTTCGCTTTCAGTGTCACATACTTTGGAGCTGAGCACATCAGAGGATAGCGGATTTCTTGGAATGTGAATTGCATCTTTGTCTAAGGAAGTGAGGGGGCAGCTTGTCATTGTTTCATGAACCCAGTGCTTTGATTAATCTATTCAAATATTAACATGCCTAGTGAGGTAGACCAAAATATCCTCTGGATATATAAATATTCATATACTAACATCTGCCACAGCTGCATAGTTACAGCTCTATTTTCATGGGAGGAAAAGAAGTTTCTTTGAGGAAGGTCCAATATAGCAGAGGGTTTCTCTCTCTGTACCTGTCAGCTTAAGAAGTTGGGTAAATTTTATTCTAGGTTTTTTATTTTTAATACGTGTCATTATTTTTGATACTTGTCTTTGGAGCTTGCCTAGTGCGTGAGGATTTTACTCACATAGGACTTCCTTTAAGGACACCAAAGCTTTCATTGTATGCGGGAGGGTGAGAGGGAGAGAGAAGAAGGGAGGCAGGGTTGATATGTTTTTTAACTATGTAAAACAACCTTTTTGATAGTTTCCAGTCTGATTGTTCTGCCAGTGACAGTCCTGAAATAATCCCCGCGTGTTCACTTAGTGGTCTCCCCTCATTGAACTCAGAATTTTCTTTTCATCCTTCTTGTCCTCAGTATTGTTTTTCACATTATCAGACATGCCAGCCTTCTCTATAGTTTGGGCCACGTCTCTGGCATCTCAGACTCCTTCATGTCCTAGTTTCCCAGCTGCTCTACAACCTTTCCTTATTTGTGATACCTGTTGCTGCTACCTCCTCTATTATCAATATATATCCTAGTCTACATGACCACTTCTTTGTGAAGCTTAATCAGCAGCACGTGGTGTATTTAAAAATCTGCATTTCCCTTTTGTGGGTCAGACTTTTTCTCATGTTTAATCTACCCCTTTCTCATCAGGTGTTGCTATTAACTCATTTTTATATACGTTGGAAATAGTCCTGGATGTATATTTTGGCCTGTGGCACAAAGTTCATAAAAAAGCTGCTGTGTTCCTTTTGTAATATCAAAAAGAACCAGTTTCAGGTAATGCCCTGTCTAGTCATGGATGACTGAAACTCATGTTCAAGTCTTTTGTCAGGCCAGATAGAGAACTACAATAGTATTTGCCATTTTTCCTCCATTGATGAAGTCTCCTCTTCTCTTATTGTACCTCTACTTAAAAGTAGTATATTTAAGGAAATAATCATTCTTCCTTGAATTCCTAGAATTTCACATTTCCTGCAGAAAAGGACTACTTGTTTTCATGCAAAATGGTTGTTAAAGTGGCAGGAAATTTCCTGCAGAACAGGTTGATTTTAAACTCTAATAACATACTAAATAGCCATCTTATAGTAGGAATGCCCTCCTCTAAAAATTACCTTTTAAATCTTTGGCATTTCTTGATACTTATGAACATACAGTTTGACCTTATTATTATAGGAAATATCACTATTTTTTTATTACAGGTTATATGTTCCATAAATTTTTTAAAAGCACTCATGTCACTTATTAGCTTAAATACAAGAGGCTTAAGTGACTTAAGGACTTTTGAAAATTTAACCTAAATCACTTTTTTTTTTATATTTTATAGAATGTGCAGAAAAAATTCCCTTGGGAAGCTAGTTCATCTTCGATCTTACTTTGCACTTACAGCATTATATATTAAAAAGGTGCAGCCAACTGAAGATTATATTTCAGTCTTTAGCAATTTAGTGTCATGAGGAATGCACCAAATTATCCTAATCACAGTTTACTATGATATATTACTACCTTTAAAAATACTGCTAGGAGGAAATAGCAAGTACACAAGTGGGAGTTGAGAAATAAAGATCTAACACTTTTAAGGAAAAGAAAAAAATCGAGATTTAGCTGACTAGAAAATTAACATCACAAAGTGTAAAAGAGTCAACAAAACAGTTCTTTCTCTTTAATCTTGTTTTGACAGTTCTGTATGTTAACATCTGTATAACTGCACGTGAATATATTGTAATAGGCTCAGAGCCAAACTCTTTATTGAGTACCATCATTGTTTCAGCTAGATTTTGAAAAACATCTATTACCAAAAAAAGAGTATTTGACCAATTTAAGTCTATTAGTTTCTGCAGTGCTTTAACAAAATTAATAGTTTCTGAGTACAGACAAACATACCGAGCCTAGGGTTTGCTGCTTTGAGCATCCCACTGAAGTACATTTTGATTGAAACAATTTACCTTCAGAAAACACTATATCAATTGAACCATTTTTTTTCTAATTTGATTTCGTTTTGACAGAATCTCCAGCAAAACTATTTTCTAAGTAAAATGCTTGTGGTTTGGAACAATTAACGCTGAGAAACCCTGTTGTAGCACTGTACAAAACAGCTCCTGAGCCAGCAGCAGTACAGAAGCACAAGTGCAGGTGATGAAGTTGTGTAGAAGTAGCACAGGGTTTCTCAGCATGCCACTGCCTTGCACTGAATAGACGTACACGGAGGATCCTGACTGGAAGAATTGGTTATTTTTAGTGTTAGAAAAATGATTGCAGACTAACACAAAGCCAGTGACATTATGAGATGACATCACATGTCACTTTTTTGCCCTAGTGCTTATATGAGGTGTGCTTTAGAAAAATACAACAGTAGTGTTGCTCTCCACTGAATTTTTGTTGCAAAATAAAAATGCTACTGCCAACAGATAAACTTCATATGTGTATAAAATGCCCATGTAGAAGAACAGTAACTGGTAACTAACTCATTACTGGGCGCGTCTACACAAGATGCTACATACAGCACAGTAGCAATGACCTATTGCGCCGTAGCTCATTGCTACAGTGAGGTAGCGTCTCCGGGCACAAACCGTGACAGCAACGCTACTGCGCAGTAGCGTCTAAAAATAACCATGCATAGACGGTACTGTGCAGTAATGCTGGTCACTGCTCAGGCATTTAGTACTTGGTCAAGCAAGTACTAAATGACTGCACAGTAACAACTGCACAGTCCACAGCTCGTGTAGATGCGACCACCGTGCAGAACATTTTGGGAGACCTTAAAAGGTGTTACAGACTTTGCTTGTATACGCCTTTAGCCTGCAGAAAGTAGGATATTTTACAAATCATAAGAGGTTTTGTAGAGAAGCCAGACAGGTGGCTATAAAGAAGTGTCACTGTGTTACCGCAGGCTGGAAAACACAGACATCAGATTTCAGGAGAGATTTCTAGTGGGCTTGGAAAGTCAACATGTAAATAAAAAAGGTGTTAGAATTTCTCCTAAATTAATCTAGATGCCATTAAAAATAAATCTAGGCACACATGAATTTGAGACTAAAGGTATATATCTCCCATTTTTTAATAGTTGTAAGTCCTCCTACTGCTATAAAGAAGAGGGAGGAATCATTATCCCATGGAAGTCCATGGGCATTTTGTCACTGATTTAAATGGGGCCCAAATTTCCCCCAAAGCTGTTTAGTTGAAGATTTCAAGTGTAAACATTGTACATCCAAAATCACCTTGAGACAACTTTTTGTTTAGAGGAATGATGAGCATTAAAATGAGCCCTATTGTAGGATAAAGGGTTGAGTGCCAAATAATTTTGTTTAAAAAAATAATCAAACATCGTAGGCCTAGAAAAACAAGACATGATAGGCTAAATCCTGATAACTGTTTCTGCTGCAGTCAATTCAGGAACATTACTCTCACTTTTAGTCATGTGGAGTCATTTTCATGGTCCAGGTGACCTTATTAGTAAAGATGAGCAGAATTATTACAGCAGGACTAGAACTATTTCGTTCTTATAGGAAAAAAAATTAAAACCACGGTTATTTCAGATACAATTCCCTTTTTGGACACTCCTCTTTGGAGAGCTTATAAGGGAGGTTTCACCTTGAAGAGTGGGTCAAGCTTTGGCTTAATAAATTAGTAATAAGCAATACGTTAGTAAATCATGGATAAGAGAGAGAATTTATAGATGGGCAACAGATTACATTTAAAGGTAAGTGAGTCTCATGATAAATTGTGAATAACTTTAGTTTACAAATAGGCTTATGTGAGTAATCTTAAATAAGTCCTATGAAACCAAAGAAGGTATTTAAGTCACTTGCTTAAAAAAAACCCCATTAAAGCAGTGTCTTGAGACAAGCAAATCAATGTTCATCAAGAACCTTAAATCAGAATTAAATCCCATGTCTGCTTTCTGTTTACTAAAGGTTACCTCATGTCTCCTCACCAGGAATTCCTGGTCTAAACAATTTGGTGTTTAACAGGAGAAAATGTTAGTATCTTAAATTACAAATGAATTCCAATATCCCATTAAAAACATTACAAGAACATTTTTAATCTAATCCCTTGGTAGTGCTTTACAGTTGCGACTTATGAACACATGCTGAAGTCCTGAAATTATGCTGTACTGTAGATCCTTTTGTTCCTTGATCGACTGAGATGAATGGTTGCCGCATGCAGAAGTAAATGGGTTGAGCTACAGTGACTACTATAAGTTTGACGGTGGGAAGAAATTCAGAGACAATTTTTTCTAACTAAGAGGGTTTTCATAACCTTTCCTTCTATAACGACATAAAGAGAGAAAAATACACCTCTTTCATACCTAAGTACAAAATTAGCTGTGACATCTTTTCATTGGCTTAGCACTGATCCCGGTAACATTTTAATTAAAAAGGTGGGAAATTCTTACAGTTTTTTGCGGTTAGTGTAATATTTTTGTTTTCTTTGGCCTATTTTGAGTTACCCATTTAGTTTCATCAGGGTTCAAAAGAAATTAAACTCCAACTTCAAGCAAGTTCCAAGAGCCTTAGTTGTTGCTTAAAAGTTTCAGCTCTCAAAATAGTCTTTATAAACTGACTTAACTCTTAGGGCATTTGTACACACGCTTGCGCTGCAGCTGAGAAAATGGTGGCGGCGTGCTTTTGGATGAAAATATAGGTATTTTAGTTCAAAAGCGCATTGCCATCGTTTTCTGTGGGCTGACGCGCATTTCGCCACTTCTACAACTGCACGTGACGCGGCCCAGTGCGCGTCAGCTCCCGTGCGGAGCAGACTCGATTAATCAAGCCTGCTCCAGCCCTCCAGATCTCCGCCACATTAAGCAGTCATCCAAGAAGCCATTGTTTTTTCTTGTTAACAACTTTTGGAGAGGTGGCTCTTCTGTTATCGACACTGGTAAGGAATTTACTTGCTAGTCCCTTCATCCCATCTGATGAAGTAAGCTGTTGCTTACGAAAACTTATGCATCTCTGATTTAGTTAAATTGTGCAACTCAATCTTGCCGTCTGCCTGACTTCAGGCTAACACAGCAAGCTCTCTCTCTGCTCAAGGAATTTAATTTACTTGCCAAGTAATTCCCCAATTAATAGAAATTAATTATACACATTAGTAACCTGTAGCAGCACCAAGTGCTCTTGCTTTATCATTCATAAGCCATCTCACTGTTTACATAACAAGTGTATCACAAAGTTATGATGTGAAGGTGTGTAATAAAATAGACAATATTTGCAACTATACATCTCAAAAGAGGCCTGTCATCTCAAGCATTTAAGGGTCAAGAAAGGCTTACACCATTAAAAGTAAGCATTGTTAGATGGAAGCAACTATCCTCTTTCCAAATCATCCATGTTTTTATCCAAGTTTAAAGTACGTAGACCATGTATAGAAGAAAATATTTTCAAGGAGACAACTTTTAGTACCTTTTTTTATAAATATGTTTAAACTAGAGACTTTTGCTCACTGACAAATAGTTGGAAGAAGGCCTGCTTTATGAAACAGCTTACACATTCCTCTTATTTTTTATATTTTTCCAAAGTATGAACTCTAGTTACAAATAGAATATTGTCTTTTGATGCTTGTTTTCTTGAGATAAAACTAGTGTCTTGTTCTTTGAGGAGGCTCTCTTATTGGTTGGTTGAATGTTGACCACATGGTTTTACAGTCTATTACATGCATTTCATTTATAACTTGCAGTTAAAGGCTGCTATTAAATAATTTATGCAAAGCAAAAATCCCTTTCACCAAATCTAATCTACATTTTTTCTAGAACACAGAATCTTAGGAATACAGGGATGAAAGAGACTTCCAAAAATCATCCTGCACTGATCAAGCATACCTAAACCATCCCCGACAGATGTTTATTTAAGAATATGGATATATAAATCAGTGGCCATGAGACAAATGAGGAAGGGGATTTACAGCACAGCAGTTATTCTGTAATAACATGCTAGAAAACATTACCCATTACCACAAAGTAGCTGTCACGTTGTAAAACCCTGCCCTTCCTTTCTTCACGGTAAAGTCTTTATGTGGTCATGCCTGAACTCCCCATTGAAATGGAGAGGGCTCTACAACCTGCCTGGTCTCCTGGTTCAGTGCTGCACTACCTTTTAGTTAGAAGGATTTTCCTAGTATCCAACCTAAATCTTTTTGCTGCATACTAAGCTGATTGTTCTAATCCCAGGGGACAAAGAGAACAGATGATTACTGTCCTCTCTAAAATGTCTTGAAAGACTGCATTTCTGTTTCTCTCCAGACTTCTCTTCTCCAGGCAAAATGAACCGAATCTCTTCACACGTTCCTCATAGGTCGTGTTTTCCTAAACCTCTTATTGTTCTTGCTGCGCCTCTCCAGACTTTCTCCAGTTTGGCTACAGCTTTCTTAAAGTCTGTGGCTCAAAACTAGATACAGTACTTCAATTCAGGCATAATAATTACCTCTGATTTCTTACATACAACACAGCACACACACAATCCCAGAGACGGATTTTCCTTTTTGAAATGACATGATGCTATTGGCTTATATTTAATTTATGCACTGCTATGACCCCTGAGCCCTTTCTGCAACAACGCTGTCTAGCTAGTTATTCCTTATTTTGCGTTTTTGCATTTGATTTCTCCTTCCCAGATGTAGATCTCTGCATTTGTCAGGATTTAATTTCATCTGGTTGCTTTAGGACTATTTTTCTGATTTATCAGCATAATTTTGAATTCTAGCCCTGGCCTTAGAAGGGCTTGCAACTCCTTCTACCTTGGTGTCATCCACCAGTATTGTAAGTGTGAATAACCTAACTCTGTTCCATCATCCAAGTCAGGACTGAAATACTGGCTAGAATAAGGCCCAGGACAGAACTTGTTTGGGTCCTACTTGAAATGTGTTGTCAGTTTATTGTAAACCATTGATAATATAGTATGAAAGAAAATAGTATATAATTTAGAACAGGTGTTTATAAAACTGTACATTATATAAAGTTTGTAAAAAGGGCGTTTTATGGCCAATGGTATTATTCTCTTGTTTGATGTTTGAGACTTGTCTGTGTGCGAGAAAAAGCAAAAAGCTACTATAATATCCTGAAATAGCCTAAATATCCCAATTGTTAAAATAAAAAATAAAAAATCATATATGTTGTTATGTGCTCTAAGCAAGGGGGGCATAAAAAATGTAGCTTTATTTCAAAATTCAGTAAAGGCACAGGCAGGCTTACCATAATCTTAACATTATTGAAATAAATTATACTTCTTTTTTTACTAAACCATTTTACATTAATACTGAGTTTCCTCCTTACACTGTTCAAAGGTGGACTTTCTCACTGGAGCATACTTGCTTAAGGGAACTTTTTGTTAAGTAAAAACCAAGTGCGTGACCAGTATTTTGGGGATACTGTTTAGGAGGCTTTTGCTCTATATCTTATTTTAGTATTCTGTTGGCTTTTACAAGTTACTTTATTTCTCCTATTTTATTCTTTTGTTTGTCTGGTTTATAAGTTATTTTGTTCTCTTCTCTAAGCTGCCCCAAGCCTTTGTCATGAAGGGTGGCATATAAATCTAATGAATAATTAAATAAATAGTTCTTTGTGTTCCTTTTGCTCTTGTTGAAGAAGCTGCTGTTGCAGTACTGTTTTCCACAAGGCTTGTTTTATCCTTTTACTTCCTCTTTTATTCCACTTAATCCCACAAAATTGTCATATACCTCATACTGCCATTTATACAATCTCTGAAAATAATAAGATGTCTGATCACCCTCACTTTTCTTGTAGTTGGTGCCCCTTTCCTTGTCTATTGACTGCCTGCTTTATTTTTGACTGTAAACTGTATGGGACAGGACCCTGCATATAAGCTCCGTGTCTTGTGTATTTGCAATATGAATAATATATCATTAAAATTCAGAAAGACTTAGTTATGAAGCTTTTGAGGCTGCTGCACACACGAAGTGCACAACACAAAACCACAAAGAACAGAAATGAGACATTAAACCACTCCTCCAGCCACAGGCACATGCCACCTCACCCCTACCCACAATAACCATGCATTAAAACAGGCGAGCCACAGGCAGCCAATGAGCAGCCAGCATGAGGCTTGTAGGCCCCAGAAGCCGCCTCCCCAACTGCTGCATGGCAAGGGAGAGCCTGGGCTGGGTGTTGGGAGGGGAGGGTACAGGCCATTGGTGCTTCCTGCGCAGTGCAGGGCAGGGGACATTGCCACCAGTACTGCCTGTGCAGCAGGGAGGGAGGATCCAGGGGGGCTGTGCACTGCCTGCTTGGGGAGGAAGGGAGTTCCCAGGAGCTCACCCTGCAGTGTCTGGCTGCATGGTTTTCAGCCCCCAGCCGCACTGAATTTGGACATCACTGCACTAAAATATCTTGCACACTCCTCCCCCGCCACCCCAGCAGTGTCAGGATTTCAGCATTTCATCATGTTCATCAAACTACCACCTTGGAAAAATATTCAGCTGATTCCCCCCTCACCAAATTATATTCTCCCAAAATTAACAGTTATGGGTGTATAGTGTAGTACCATATTTACTCAAAGAAGACCCTGAATATGAAATGACCCCCCGCCCGCCCCTCCAATAATAACATTTAAATATACAGAATGTATACATTTGTTGTAATTATCCAGGTATAGAGTCTTAAGTATTGAATACTGGAGCGCTGTCCTGAATTTTTCTCACCCTCTAGTCCCCCTGTGCTCAACAGGGAAAACAGTGTGGGGGAATGAGATTTTATTGCCCACTGTGCTACAACAGGGAAAGCAGTGGGGGGGGAGGGGAGGTGGCCCTCTTGCCCTCTGCCCCACCCACTACTTCCCGTTACAGCCTTCCTGCCCCCTCTGCCACCAGCACCCCCCACGGCTAGCTCTCCACAGCCTCTGTTCTTCCTCCCATTCCCCCTGTCTCTGCCTCTTCCTCCAAACCCCCCACCCCAGTCTCTGCCTCTTCCTCCCTGCACCCCTAGTCTTTGCCTCTTCCTCCCCATCTACTGACACTCTCTTCTCCTTCCCTCCCTGCTCCCTGCAGTGTCCTCCTCCTTCCCTCCCCACCCTCCTTACTGTCAGACATTGCTCAGGCTCCTCCATCCTAGAGCACAGCATGTGGCAATTCAGCAGTTGCCTGAGCTTCCGCAGAGTTTCCATGTGCTCCGTGCCTAGAAGAGACCACAACCGAAGCACAAGCCAAGCTGTGCATGACAGTAAGGGGGAGGGAATGGGATGGGTCAGAATCTGAAGACAGGAAGTGTGGGGGCGGGGAGGGGCAGGAGGCTGCTGTTGGTCTGTCCATGACCTGGGCTCAGGGCTAGATAAAGACCCTCAACAGCCACCTATTCCCTTCTCTGCTTTGTAGGCAAATATAAGAAGAAGGGCCTTTTTCCCCATGTTGATTGAGGGGGGAGGGTAACCTTGTCTTATAGTTGAGTAAATATGGTAATTCTATCGGCTCTGCTTTGGTCTCACCTTTCCTGCAGCGTGTGTTTACATATGCAGTGTTCTGCTAACGAAGCCCTGACATTAAGAAGACCTGACAAATTTTAGCTGTGATTCATTTCAAAACACTTCTCATTAAAAATTTATTCCACAAAACAACATAGAAAATTTCAAAGGGCAGAAAAGCTAACAACATATGAAGATTTACACTGAAAGGGCAGCCACATTCAAGGAAAAAACAAAAACCTGTAGCCTACTTCAAGTCTGTTCTAGAACTTATTCAGGGGTAGAGCTAGGGAGGTGCAGTAGCACAGATGCATCCCATTTTCTGTCTACCATAGTGTGGGAGCAACAGCCAGAGACTTTTTTTTAAATGCCCCTGAAGCAACTAAGAAACCCCCCTTCCCCTCCATGCTTAGCAACATGTCCCCTCCCCTCTCATCCACCGCTGTCTCTGGGAGCAGGAGCCAGGGGTGAGTTCCAGAGCCACCCCTGCCTGCTCCACTTGGGCTCCGTGTGACTCTGGACTCAGCCAGGGACAGCAGCAGACAGGTTCCTCCTCACTGCAGAGGCCCCCCACAGCTGTTCCTTACCAGCCCAGAAGCATGTGTTGGAGAAGGGAATCTGCCCAGGATCGGTGCTGTCTCTACCCAACCTGGATATACATGTAGCCAAGCTGGAATGGGTCCGAAGCAGCTCTGGAGCCCGCCCCAGGTCAGCTGAGGACAGTGGCAGTGGTGGGCATGGGATAGGGGAGGAAAGTGGCGGGGGAGAGAATGTGTTGCTGAGCATGGAGGGGAAAGGAGTACTGCACTATCACAAAACATTCAAGCTTATGGCCCCATATAGAAGGAGAAAATGGAGGAGACCAAACCCTGCTTTTAAGTATGGTGAGCTAAACCTTAACACTAAATGTGCATATGGAGTTTCCTTTGAAATCAACAGGGGTTTTGGCTGTTCACCATTGCTAAAATCAAAGCCAGTTGTTTATATACCTTAATGTGGATTTAGGCTCCAAGACTAGTGCGAAAATGGTTGGCCTAACCGTAATTTGTCCAAGGGCATAAAGTGAGAGAGGATGAAAACTAGAAATAGAAGATGTAATGTTCTGGTTTCAAATTGAATATCCCATAAATTAAATACTTTGTAAAGTCCATCTCAAGACGACAAGACATTGTTAATGTCCTAGTTAAAAAAAGTTTGTGTGCATGTGTTGGTGAATAAGTGTTATATCCATTTATAGAGATGAACAGGTATACTTCATCTGTTGAAGTGTGGACATGAGCGCCAACTTTTTGTTGCTTGCTTATGTTGCAGAACAGGAGAACCATTCGTTAATGAGCAGTGTTGGGGAGCCCCTTCACAGCTCCAGGGGGAGATTCTGGAATTGCATTGCATTATTGTATTACATTTTCCCCAATTATTGACAAGATACATCAAGGCACTGAGCAGTGATTTGGTGCCTCTCCAAGGCTCCATTTGAAACATTTTCTCTCCTTTGTTCCCCACAAAGATGATGTCCGCTCCTCTCATTCTTCTGCATCTGCTCAAAAGAAGAGGCTGGTTCTGGCAATTCTGATCCATGATGTCAAGGGTTCGAAATACAAGGGGGGGTCTCCAAAAAAAATGGGGCTGCCCATCATGATGTCCTAATAAAACTGCCTTCCTCCCCTCCCCGCCCCAGTTACGATTTTCAGATCTTACAGGGGGGTTCTTGTTTCTTATGGGGGCTCAGGTCCCCCCAAGCTCTCCCGTAATTCAAACCCTGATTATGTCAGAATTCTGTCTACTGCATCATGTGTCTAGCAGCACTGGGAAGAGGCCTAATAGCCTCTTATTTTAGTACTGTAATGTTCTAAAATACTGTGGTTTAATCCCATGAGATCAGTTTCTGTAATGATCTCCTGACAACTTCATGGAACCTGGCACTTTGTGTATGAAAAGCATGGTCCTCTACCATTTGAAGTATAAAAATAACTTCATTAGCTGCCAGCAGTAGTAGAATCTTATGTTTTATGAGCACTGGCTAGCCAATAGAGGAAGAGACATTTTCATACACATTTAACTAATGCATGACACACTTAAAGCACTGAAGAGCCCACGGAATATGTAGAGCTAACATTTAGGCCTAGATCCTCTTCCTCCCCTGAAATGACTTTCTTTGCTACCATTAGCCCAAAATGTATGTGTGCACATTTCATCTCAGGAGGGTGAGCTTGTACCACCCAAGGAGATGTGTAGCATTCCCATTTTGGCAGTGTGATGTCTTTGGCACTTCTGCTCTATCAGTATTTGGCTCACACAGAGGGGAAACATCTTCCTGAGCCAGTACATCAAATAGAGGAGAACGGAGTGGTCAGAGCATTTACCCCCAAAATGAAAGGCCTAGTTTCTAGGGCCCTCTAGTTTTCGGACACTATAAGCCAACATCTCCCGTATCCCAGAAAAGTGCCCTGGCCTCTGGGCTATGGCTAGACAGTAGTGAAAGCATCATTATCTTCCTAGTTGAAGATGCATTCCTGGAAAGGAATGTAAATGTTAAGAAGAGGAAAGAGAGTACAGAAGAGGAAACCTGTCTTTGTAGCCTAGTAAGGTGAGCACTTTCCTGGGAGACAGGGAACACCTACCCTCAATGTTATCTGAATTTTAAAGAATCACTTTTGTATTTGCTCTGTAATGGATAGTATGTTACATTACTTTGAATTACAATGGGTGTATTACGGTCCATCAATAAATATGAAGTCCCCAGTTGTTACTTTACTTGTATTCACCTTGTGAAGTGAGGAAAAGCCCTATAGCTTGCTTGTGTTGAAGTCAATGGAAGTCGTACTGTTGACTAAAATGAAATGGGGCCTAATTCATTATTATGAATGAAGTGCTTTGAGATCCTCAGTTGAAAAATATTATGTTTTGCACTTGTATTTATTTATTTATTAGCCTCTACCAGCAGCTGTGATTTCTTTTGGGCACATCATTGATTTATTTTAAATTCTCTTCCTTTTATATAAAAAAAAAGGATGAACTTGGTATTCATACATTTTAGAAAGCAGGCATTTCTGCTGTCTCTGTTTGTATGCCTGGATGCTGTTAACACTTTATTTGTAATTTTTGAGTTTCATTCACCCACATTGGTCAGCATTTGACTATTGCTGACATGTATGGGAGCCCTGTTGATTCTGCTATCAGTTTCACAGATGGGTGCTTCTTGTTCAAAGCTTTCAAAACTAGAAAATGTTTAGTTAATGTCTTGTACTACATAAAGAGATCAAAAAGGTCTAAAAGCTATCTGCTAGTCCTCTGCTACAAGCAATTAAGGTGAAACTGAATTCATTTCAGATCACATAGTAATAAATATTTTAGTTATCCCTTAAGCACCTATTGACATTCAGACCTTTCTTCTGGCAAATAAAACAATAAGGGCTAAATGTCTTTTAAAACCAGGACAACTCTGAGTTTCCAGTGCTCTGAGATGTATTTTGTCTCTCTAGAGAAGATTATTGTCTAACTGGAAACCAGGTGGTAATGCAAAATGAAATAGTGGCATATTTCATATGGAATAGAAGGCCACAGTGGCGACTTGCCAAGATCTCCTTGGCTATGTCTGATTTCCCTAATATGGAGCAGATTGCAGCCAACCTTGTGTTTAATTAGAAGGGAAGCCTAAGAAAATTGCAAAGCCTGCCATGTGAAGCTCTGTCTCCATCCAAGCATCTTGTTGGAGCTTTTCGTGGTAGAACTACGAGTCTTACTGCCTTTCCTTCCATTGACTAGGCTTTGCACTGGAGTACTGCACAGACAGTATTTTTCTTTTCCCCTTATTCTTCTTCTTATCACAGACATAGAGTAAAATCAGTTCATTTTTTAAGCTGATCAAGTAGGCTTTCCACAGAGGCACTGACAACCCCAGGTAATTACAAATTTTCAAGCATACAGCCTACAATACTAATTTTACAGTACAGAAGATTTTACTGATAGCCGGAGACAGCTAAAGTTTTGCTGCTTCTACAGCCCCTGGTACAAAATGAACTCCCTTTTAAGTGAAAGTTATGGCAGCAGTGATCTCTCCAATAATACATTTAAAGTGCATATTCTGCAGTCAGATGCTTAGCTCTTTATATTCATCTCTAGATGTAAAAAAGAAAAGGTGTTAAAATAATATACCAGAATTATCTCCACAACATAAGACTGGGAAATGTCACTTGTGCTATGTGTGAAGAGGTTTTTGTCCTTAGAGTACATCCTAATTTCAGTTCTGTTGATAACAATGAACTGTAAATTGGTTCAAAAAAGTAGTGCTCTAATATCTCAGGGTTTTGAGTAAATTGAGGGAGACTCTGATTACAAGTGAAAGCCTACTCACCTTCCCCATGAGATTAGTATTTCCAGCTGCCTTCAGTTCCATTGCACTTTTTGGGAATATATGTGAATAATGGAAAGACTATTCAGCACCATGGGATATCTGATCACTGACACTGGTGAATGGGTGAGTCAGAAAATGAAAAATATAGCATCTTCCGAGTAGTTCTTATGTAGCTGCATATTCATTATTCAGTACTGGACTTAAAAATAATTTCCAGCTTTCTAGTACCTGTGTTGCTTCTTTTATTATTGTTTCATTTAAATGTTGTCTGCAGCGATTAAGCTTGATAGTAGATCTAGCTAGGTAGACTCTTTTTGAGTTTTGGGTTTTACAGTGTGGGATGTGGGCCATATCAGTTGTTCAGAAAATTATGAAATGTAACCGGTGATAATGTTGACCCAAAATAGACATGCACTTCTGGCTGTCTTTGGGCCCAGGCTGGCAGAAGATCCTGGCTGACCTGTTGAAGGGGAAGCTTGGCCTTATGTAGAGAGATCACAATAAATGCCCATAACCATAGGTCCTAAGGAGGAAAGTGTTCAATACACAATGGTGAGGCACACTATTAGAATGTTCCAGCAGACTCAATTAAGTAATTAATTAGACTAATTGGAATGCATCGGAGCATGTCTATAGGCACCCTAGCTTACTCTCCTCCCCTCTCCTGTCCCTCATATCCCTCATACTGTTTTCCTTTGTGGGGCCATTTCCTTTCCGTCACAGGTGACAAGGGCCTTTCCTTTCCTTATTTGAGGCTACAGCTGTTATCTCATGAGTGGGTAGGTATTTAACTTTACAGCACATGGACTCTTCCCTAGCTGATGGCACATCGGTCAACTTTGACATATCCAATTCCCACGTCAAATCATCATGAGAGATCAGAGGGATTTGGCACAATCATACAGATGTGTCTGTGCATCAGTCTGCTTCCCCTTTCCCTAGCCCCCCGCCCCTCCGGGAATGGAGACCAGCTTCAGCATCTGCTTGTAGCTGAGTGTAGTTCCAAGTCGCTTTCAAAAATAATAATGTATCTCCATTCTTGTTCTCATATTGAACCAGTCCAAAGCCACTGTGGCCACTATACATACTTCCTTTGTCAACACATTCTTATCAAACCATTTTTTCTTTTCAATCATACTTGAATTTCTTATGTACTTACCCAAAATCTTCTATGGCATGTCAATATGTGCAAGTGTGTGCAGTGCTGGTTAGGGTGGTTAAAACATCTGTTTATACTTACAGTTGCCTTTTCAAAAACATAATCTTGGGAAATAATCTCATTACCTTTTAAGCCAAAATGTAATTGGATTTCACTTTCAGTAACTCTTCTTGACCCAAACATGAATAATGGGGTAATGAATTCTGTAAGGGCAAGCCGTCTAAATCTAATGCACACTTCACGCAGGAGTCTCCAGCACTGTGCTATTTTTTGCCTTCTGTAATTTTAAAACAAATAGCTTTTTCCAAACAAATTTTAATAACCACTGTTTATGGTGAGGCCCGGGTGTTCCAAAAGCCCATTATATATTAGCTTATGATGCCACCTTTTTAATAAGTGGCATGTGTCAACATTTAAGCTAGATGAATTAGTCCATTATTACAACGTGAAGATCTCCACTTTGCTGTTGGGACTTAGGTTATTAGGAAGTGATGTAAACTTCCTTGGAGTATAACTCCATACTGGGCTGGACATGCAGTATAAACACATTTGAGAAACAAGTTACTTGTTCATTTTTATGTGCAACTTGGAAGAGGATTTACTGGTTAAGTTACCTTCTGTTGCCCATGCTGAATCTATGGGATGTACAAATCCTACATGCAGCATGGATTTTATTGGTTTCTGTAATGTCTCCATTAAATAAATGGGGAGTGAGTGTGGTTCACAGTTTAGACTGGAGTCTAGAAACAGGAGCATCTGAACGCTTCTCCCTGGCTCTGCTGTGAACTTGCTGTGTGGGCTCAGGAATGGTACTTAAGCATTCTGTGCCTTTCCTCTTCTTGTAATCTGGATATAATTGTATGCCTCTTAGCAGTGTTGTGAAGGGTAGCAGCACAGTGGTAAAAAAATAAAGCATTCTCACCTCACACTATATAAAGGCATTTGGTTGCAGGTTTTCAATTCAGATCCCTCTCTGAGTTTTACTGCTGTTAGCCTGTGTTGCTATGGTAGGGGAAGATGGAGTCTGTTCTGTACCATGCATCATCAAGACAATGTTCACTTAGTTCTGACTGCAGAGTCTTTAGCATTAATGATGCAAGACATAGACAGGACCCAGCCTGACTTCTTAGATCCCCACATGAGCAGAGATATAGGAAAAATTGTAAAGGTAACATATTTAGTATGGAATTACTGCAAGGAGAAATCATAGGAGACCATGCTATTCTTTTTGTCTTTCTGTTAACTACAACTGCACTGTTCTTTCTTAAAAAGAAAAAAAAAAGTCCCTCTGTTAAAGGCAAAGATGCCAACAGTACATGTGAATAATAACAGTGCTGGGCTCCTTTCCGACCCTTTTACGAAACCCAGTCCTTGGGAGGGAAGGATGAATCCAGGCACCCCAACAGGCAGGGAAACAGGACAAACCTCAGATCATTTTTCACTGCTAGGACTGTAGCGTATTGTCTCTCCCTTTACAACTCATCGTCAGGCATTATTACCTGGCGAAAAAATTTGTTTTGCAACTGATCCCTAGTCCTCATAAATCATTAATGCCTGGCTAAGCACAGCATGAGCATTACAAATACACTGAGAATAAGGGTCCGTTCTGATATAACCTTGTATCCAGTACTAATGCCTGCTAGTTATTTAGTAATACAAAGGGAGCCTCAGCTAGGAAGATCGATGAATCAATGCAACCTCCTGACTTCCCTCTCTCTTCCTTCTCCTCTCTCCCAGCCTCTGCTCTGTTTGGTTCAGAAACTGAGCCACATAAAACAAAGGACTGTTCTTAGTCATCCTTCTGTTCAGAGCACTTTAATAGATCAGGGGAAAGAGGAGAGAATTACAGGCTTAAAACTGCAACTGTGAATACAAGACTTTCAGTTTCTCATCAGGGTTTGTTCCGGCTGATATTTTGTCTGAGCCAAATAGAAGCATTGCTGCAGACCTGTGCTTTGTGGTTCGCATCCCTTGATGAATGCATACGGCATACTAGGGACCACAAATCCCGCTTGCAAACAATGTGGGTAGAATGTGCACCTGAAAGCTACAGAGTTGTATGTCATTAAAAATGCCATGTGAAGCCCAAGTGATCAGTCTTTGTGTGATGTTTTGCCTAGGGTCTCAGGCACTAGAACCAGTCGGACCAAGCACAGGAAACAGCACTGACCTCAGTTGCCTGCTTTTCTTCCACTTGATATGCTGTGTCTAACTAAGCCAGGGTCAGGCAATTATTTTGGGCGGAGGGCCACACTGAGTTTTGGCAAGCCATTGAGGGCCACATGACAGGCAGCCCAGGGCAGATTTAAAAATTTAGAAAATTAATATTGGGGCCCCGTGGGCCAGATAGAATGGCTTGGCGAGCCACATTTTGCCCACCCCTGACCCTAAGCCCTTCTGTGTCCTGTTATTCAGCAGCTTCTAGCTTTTAGTCTAGATCCAACAGCAATTTTCTGCATCCTCCCACCAGACACTGCAGGCATCCTGTCCTACCAGGTTATCAAACAGGCTAGAGACAGACATTACACATAAACCGGTTTAAATGATCAGAAACTGGTCTACACCTGTAACAGAACAGAAGTTCAGTGGACATAAACCAGTGTAAAAATGGCTAAAACTGGTTTGAGGTTAATTTGGTTGAATGTAGTATCAGACTTCATTGATTTGGGTCAAACTGGTTTATGAAATGTCTGTCCCAGACCCCTTGCTGGCTTAAGTTAAATCAGTATCCCAGCATGCTCTCTGGGCTGGGCGGGGCTCTCTGCTCCACAGCAGGGCTGATCCCTCCCCTCCCCTCAGCTCCCTGGCTGCTGCTCTGGCAGAGACTTGCAGGCACAGCAGGGTCTGCTTGGCTTCCCCCCCTTGCCCACACACTTCCTGCTAAGCAGGAATCCCATTTCCTCTGCCTTAAACAGACACCTCAGCATTAGCTAGCAGGCCACATGCTGGCTATGGTCCGTGCTGTGGCAGGCAGCAGTGTTGGCTTTGGGCTTTTTGGAGCTAATCACCAGCTCATCTGGTAATGTCCCTCTGTTCCTTCCTTGTTTAAGAAGAGTTTGAACTAATGGGAGAGGCTGTTTGTTTTCTGATGGGGTGATGAATGCTGATAACAGAGCTGATAAATGCTCTGATATCAAGTGGGGGGAGCCCCTCCCTAACTCAGCTCAGCCCTGTGGAAGGGAAGGGAGGGTTGCTCTAGCATCCCCTGGCTTCTTGCCTGAGCCAATGCAGGCATGTGCCTGCATTTCTGGGATATCTGTAGAGTTACAAAGTGATTCAGCCTAGCTAGGTTAGATTAACCTACGAAGATTGAATCAATTCAGGCTCAGGCTTTTTGAATGTCTGTCCCTAGCTAAAAGGTATTAAGCCCCACCTCTTCCATCTGTAGGAGGTGCAGTAGTTCCACTGCTTGGCTTCTCTAGATGAAGCCACTGTGTGTCTGAACATTTGCTTGACTCTGGGAATTCAGGTGGAGTGGAGTGGAAAGGCACCTGCCTCTGCACTGGAGTGAGCTTCATCCTGTCTGACCGTACCAAAGGAAAAACTGCACCAGATACAAAGGACCTGTCTGAATCCCTTATCCAGCATGGAGCACTCTGAAGGGCTGATAGGCATGGGTATAAATAATGATGAAGGGGAAAACGGACACTTAAGAAGGCAGATAAAATGGAGGGAATAAAACAAACTGGACAAATTTGAAAGAGTGAGGCTGACACAGACAGAAAACAAAGGTGAAATAAATAAGGGATAGAAGAAAACATCAGAAAACAAGCTAGCGGGAAAAGTAACCACCTTTAAAGGCAGGAAATGATACAAAATCGGTCTGAGGAAAAATACAGTTACTGAAAGTGAGAGACAAAAATGAACTAGAAGAGCCTGCATGCACGAAGAGAAAAGGGACAGAAAAGACACCCCCCCGTCCAAAGTTTAATTACAAGAAATATCCAAAGCTGTTTTTGTAGAAACAGTCCCTCAGTCACCCAAGCCCCAAATATCCATTGGTGTCTTTGTCTCAGAAATGCATTTGACTAAAGCAGACCTGCATGGCTGGAGCCCAGATCAGATGGTCTAGAACCCACCATTAAATGATTGTCACCCAAACATCTCTCTAGAAAGGAGCAAACATTTTTATTCCAGTTAAGTCTCACATTTGCCAGAAAAATATTACAGTTTTTTAGCTCAAATGACTGCTTTAAGAATGGTCCATGGTATCGCACCCACAGGACAGAGTGGTTTATTTTCCTCTATTATAGATCTGACACAAGCCTGCTGTTATTTCTGTGCCCTCTCTAATGATCTGCTTGCTCTCTGGAGAATGCTGACCCATTTCAGCACAGAATAATTAGCCTTTCAGACAGTACTGTGTTTCCATTGAGTAGACATAAATGTGCAAGGTGACATTTATTTACTTAGGCCTGAAAAATGTGCACCACAGATGTTGGGGTTAGGTTGAAATCCAGTTTGTTTTAGTACAGCCATTGAATATTTGCATGCTTTGTTGTTGTTATTACTACTGACAATTCTCCAGAATGACACTTAGTGGCTGAATTTCATTTTGGAAGGAAGGAAAATAGATTGTAAGACCACTAGGGCCTGATTCTCCTTGGCTCCATGGCTGCCTTACACCATTCAGGTAGTACCGGGGAACGCTATAAAAGCTACACAAACAACTATACCTTCTTTAAGGCCCCTTAACCCAATCAAGAGCGTTTCCCTGCATGTGAAAATAGGGCCCTTTAGGATCTCTTGAAAATGGATGGTAGGCTGATTGAGAAAATGACCTTGACCTATTGCAAGTATAAAACAAAACCAAAATCACATTCACGTTCAAATAATTTAATATTCAAATCAGCTGTTTTATTAGCTTGATCACAGTCTTCCAGGCCATTGCACACTCCCAAATAATGCACACTATGCATTATTTGTCTTGCTAGCCATTCTGATCTCCCACGTTAGACAAAGCCCAACAACTAAAAAGCCCAACAGGAGTTTAAACTGAGTAAGCTACTTAATAGTCCACATGAACATATGGAGACATTTGGCAAGCTGTTATTTTGTTCTCTCAGTACCAAGAGCCTGTGTAGCAGGAAGCATCGTGCAAGGTAGGTACTTGACTCAGGACAGAGCTATTTTCAGGTTATTTTTGGCATTAGGATTCTTTCCTGATGTGTGGAAGCTGATTGTTACTATAAAGCTATTGAAGGCTAAAAATAAAAAATGTTGGGACAGTGAAAATCCTCAGAGCATAAAAATGAAAAGTGTTATTAAGGCCAGTAATTTACTGTAAGTGTGTAATTTTTTAAATTATAAGGCTATTAAAGCTAACCTTTCATCCTATCAAACTTAAACCTTTTATAAAAGTATTTTACAAGATGTCTCAATAATCTTGGCTATTTTTTTTTAATACAAGATAATATTTTAATTAATACTGCTGTATTTTATTAACTGAAAAGTTGAACACTTCCCAAAAGTGTATACATTTAGGATATGCTGCTTTTGCAGGTCTTCTGGTTTTATTCTTTTGAACCATATCCCGTTCATATTACATCATAATACCATATTTTTACTAGTAATATTCCAACACATTCAAAAAGTTATTTGCATTTGGATTAAATTTGTGGAATTGTTGCACTTTGTTTTAACTAATTATTTTAAATGTGCCTGTGGTATTGCATTTTTTTGTGTGTTTCTGATTTGCTGATGCTGAAATATGTTGTTTTTGTTTTTAACCCTTCCAAATTTAGGATTGTCATTTTTAATATACATAGATGTATATTAAGTATATAGACTACTGGTTCCTGCTAATTTTCTTTTTTTAGTATTTTGTTTGTAACTTCTTTGACTGTCTGTGTTGAGCCAATCTTGCCAACAAACAGTATCAAATATCCTATTTCTCTTCTTCTTTACAAAAAAAAATAAAAATAAATAATAAAATAAAAAAAAACTCTTAATGGGAACCCTGGCACTGTCTGTCTTCTCTGTTCTGCAGAAATGTTGAAGGAGTTGAACCAGCAACGCAGAGCGAAAGAGTTTACAGACCTGAAAATTATTGTTGAAGGCAAAGAGTTTGAAGTCCACCAAAATGTTCTAGCTTCCTGCAGCTTGTATTTCAAGGACCTGATTAAAAGGTTTGCCTTCCTTCCAGCTGTGATCTGGTCTGTTCTTTTGTAGGGCGCATTTGTGTCGCTTTTTTCCTCCCCTCTCTTGCAGGTTTATGAAGATTGAATCTCCTGTCACAGAGCCAGTAGCCATTCTTTCCACCTCCTTTGAATGTATTTTCAAACCGAGACTCAGATCCATTTGTTACACATCTGACTTGTACAATATAATTATTTCTGATCAGTAGAGGCCTGTTTTGGCCAAAGAAAGTTTTTCATCACTGAGAGGTGTAAGATTAAAACAAAACTACTAATAGTGATCCAGACCACGACAGAATTATTGCTATCAATATTTTAAAGGGACTCCATTACATAGTATACAACTTTATCCTTCAGGCTACAGTAAGCCATCAGCATTCTGGTGAAGGATGCTGAAACTTCATACTAATAAAGTATTTAGACTATATTAATCCCTCCACCACTGCAGTCTTTGCTATGTGCTATGTGTGGTTCTTCAGGGCACAGGGATTAATATTTATATTATTGGTGGCCTTTTATGAGGAAAATCAACTGACAGATTTGCACAGGAAAAATTGGAAATAAGACCAATTTAGATAAAAATGTATCTCAGTCTGCCTGTTAGAGTAAGAGGAGGATTTTTTTTTTCTTAAGCAAACACTGTTCTAGCTTAGGGTAGGGAAAATATATACATTTTCTAAACATCATGTCTCCGCCTTCGCATTTCCCCCCTCTGTTTCTAGCTGATTGATTCTAAACAGTGCATGATAATCTTTTTTTTTTCCATTACATTGATTTTTCAATTTGTATGCCTCATAGACTCGCATAGAAATAAATTGGTACTTTCATATTATTAGTAAGTTAGAGTAGCAAGAGGGAGAAAAAACACAAGGATAACTTTCATTTTTCTCTCAATCATCAGCAAATTAATACAGCTGCTGATTTTGCCTTGCAGTATTTTCCTGAACAGACTGAGCCTGGACTATGCTAAAAAATGGGATTAAAGAACATTTTGCTTGCTTTCAAATTCTGTATTTAAATGTTGCCAACTAACACAATAGTGACTGTATTTTATTTCAGGATGGCATATTGGCTGGTATCTTCTTTTCAATGTAATATGTTCCTTTGCGCAAAGCTGTTTTTCTAATTATGGGTATATATTACACTTCTATGATATAATTGTGCTGACTGCCTTATCAATTATTCATAAAAAATGTGTTGGTCTAGGTAGCATGTTTTTTCCCTTCTGTAAATCTAATGATTGCTAGCTTTAGCTACCCTAGATCTTTCCTGTCCCTTCTCCCCTGTCTCCTCATTATCACTTAATAGTTAAAGCTACAGCATATGTCTCTCACAGAGATAAGGTATGTGGTCTGTAGGGAAAGGGGATCTTAGACTCCATTTATGGAAACCCAGTAATTGACGGGCCAAGAAGTCTCATTTGGATTTGGCTGTGAAGATGTACGTTTGTCTGCAAAAATCACCAGGCACCGTCTATTTCTGGAGGGAATCTAGGGCAGATTGTTGTTGTTTTATTATTGAGTTGTCGAATGGAAATGAACTGTTGACTGAGGCGGCTTTAATAGAGCAGTCATTGAAAGCAAAGAACTTTTAAATGAAGTTCCCTGAAATGTGACTCTGTGAAAATGGTATCCTGGAGTTTCACATTTGTGGTCATGCAATTACTCATATCAGATTCGCTCAGTAGACAGGTAAAAATGAAGCGGGGGCTATTCCCACTGAGTGCCAACTCTGAAAACTCGGCCAGAGCTTGCAAAGGCAACCTGGGCTCTTCTCCTTTCACGTATCAGGAGCAGCAGTAAGGATTCCCGAGGTCAGCTCGTGTCCTCGCTTAGGCCTTTTCCACTCCAGGGTATATATTGGTCTCACACGTACAGCCCTGATAGAACCTAATGGGGTTGCATAGGCGTATCGAAAGCAACATCGTTATTGCTGCTGCTGCTGTTTGACTGGAGGAGAACTCGGCTTGATGCCATGTTGAGTTTACAGGGCTGACGGGTAGGAAGAGCAGGGAAAAATATATATATTCGTCTTATCTGAGTGAGTTTGTTCTACTGTACCTGGAAGACGATAAACATTTTAAAGACTTTCCAAAGAACTACATATACTGCCCAATCCTTCAAGTGACCTCATGGAAGTCAATAGGAATTGAGGGCACTTCACTTGCAAGAGGCACTCAGCATCTTGTAGGATTATGCCCTTAGTAAAGTAAAATCATTATAGGTCACAATGTCAGTATATTTATATATATAGCAGGGTTAGCTCATCTTCTCAGTAATGCTTACATCTTTGTTAACAGCTCCTCTTAGATTGCACTTAATGTGATATAGATAGCACTCATAGAAATAAAAACAGACACTGGTCTTATGTAGCATAAATAACATTGCTTTGTATTGTATAAATTATATATAAAGGACAGTGAGTTTCCTACAGTGGATATGAGGTCTGATTCCCCTTCAGCTGAAGTCAACAAGAGTTTTCCTACTGGCTTCCATAGGATCAAGGTCAGCACCATAAAGAGAGAGAGTGTGTAAGAGGGAAGAGAGAGTCCCTGCATGTGCTTGTTTGCAGAAATACCTCTCTATTTTCAGTCTATATACTGCACAGTTGGCAAACTGCTCTCTTAGGCTATGTCCACACGAGCGTGGACATTTGGTCTGCCGAGGACAATTAGCAGCAGTGCACCTTGTGCCGCTGCGAGTTGTCCCTGGGGAACGCCTGTGCCACGCACCTTCTGGCACGTGGCAGGTTACCCAGGTGGGGTCCTGGTGGCAGCCTTACTTACCTAGGGTCCTGGGGGCTATCAATCCTGAAATCCTGCCAATTGGAGCCTGGCCAGCAGCCAGTGTGGATCCCGCCAGACTGGGTTTAATTTTAAGCATCTTGCACTGCCCCCATGTATGCTACTCCACGTTTTCCGTGGGGTTTTTTGACTCCTAAATATCCATCCCTGCACTGCTCTCTTGCAGCACGGAGAACACCTGAACATGCAGTAAGTGGCACCGCAAGTGTGTCTGCAGTGCCACATACCGTACAGCCACACTCATGTGGACCTGGCCTTAGTGCATGCCTGCCACTAGTGCTGCTGTGTTATATTTTGTCTTAAAGCGCCAAGTGAGACACTGATGCCCCAAGTGAGTAAAAAGTAAGCATTTGAAGGCAGGTAAAGTCAGTTTTAAAACAGAAAAGAAAAAAAACTTAGGGATTAATCTAGTACTCAGCCTGAGTGAGGCTGCTGTTTGGCTAGGGCCAGATATTACACATAAACCGGTAGAAGTGGTTGGACCAGTAGAAGTGGTTGGAAACCTGTTGAAATCTGTAACGCAACAGTTCAGCGCACAGAAACCACTTTGAAAATGGCCAAACCCAGTTTAAGATAAACCTGGATGGATGTAATATCAGACTCAACTGATTTAGGTTAAATCAGTTTATTGATCTTCTGTCCCAGATCCCCTGCAGATTCTAGTTAAATTACAGTCTCCCAGCATCTCAGGATGCTTTGCACCGTGCAGGGTGGGTGGGCTTCAGCTGAGCAGGGAGAAATGCTTTAGTGCCCGCAGGCTTCTTGGCCTGAGCCACTACAGGCATGTGGCTGCATTTCTGAAATCAAAATTGAATGTCTGTTCACTTGCTTATCTACGCATCTTGGACTAACCTGCAAAGATCAAATCGATTCAGCATCAGGCTTTTTGACCATCTGTACTTAGCCAAGCAGGTGGCCACCAATATCACCAGGGAAATATCCTGATGTTCATTTTGCAAAAAGTTTTCCTCACCACCAAATAAAAATCTGTTTAACAATGACTCTTTGATTGCTGTTGAAATGCATTTTTAATAAATATACACAGTTAATTTGATCCTAGAAGTTCTAGGATTGAACTCCAAAAGAGTGGGTTTAGACCATATAAAACATGAGATAAATTCAGGCTCAACATTAGGAAAAACTTCTTCACGGTCAGGGTGTCCAGACTTGAATAATCTCCCTCCAGAAGAGGTGCAATCACCTACCCTGGAAATCTTCAAGAGGAGACTAGACAGTCACCTTGCTGGGGTCACCTGACCCCAGTTGTCTTTCCTGCTTGGTGCAGGGGGCTGGACCCGATTATCTTCCGAGGTTCCTTCGGGCCTTATAATCTATGAATCTATGAGTCCTATATTGGACAACCCAGCCATAACAAGGTGGGTTTCTTCATTGCCTGGCATTATTCCATATGTCCTTCTGATGTAATGCTCTCAGGCACTCAGTAAACCCTACTCCAGATTTGTTGTACCCAGAATACGCACCAAAATGAAGCGGACAGACAGAGCAGAAGGATGGCATGATGTGTATGTGCACAGCTGGCAGGTCTAATTAAATTGCTAGCATCCTCAAGAATAACCCTGTGCTCTATAATGGTTTAAAAAACCATCAAACTCTTGGACAGCAATACTGTTCTTTGCTGTATTTTCAAAGGATCCTTTCCTGGGTAATTCTTTTGATAGATGTTTTGAGCCTGGTATGTGAGAGATCAGGGTCTGACTGTTTGGTCTCATTGCTGGCTCTTTCAGCGGCAATGTAAAGTAGACTGAAGAGGCAGCCTGTTCATCCTTGAGAGAAGTCCTCTGGTTAATTGGCTCTGAATAAGGCTTTTTTCAGGCCTTAACCAGTAGAGGATTCCTGCAGTACAGCACCTAAAAGAAAAAAAGTGAATTGTAAGCAAGAGTTAGGGAGAGAAATACGTTTCCCCCCTCCCCCCACAAGATGTACACACCTTGTATATTTGAATGGAGATCATAGAAAATCATAGAAAATAGATGTGCCCAGCTGATATCCCATACCTAAATTTCCCCTAACTTGGGAAGCGAGGTGGAAATCCAGACCGGAATTGGATTGTGCTTTGAGGTTCTGGCATATCTGTATGTACGCATAATTTATACGTGTGTATGCGCTTGTGCTTATATGGATGTTATATAGATGCTAGATTATCAGAGATGAGCCAGGTTTCAAACAGTTTTCTCCGCAGCCAGTTTCTCGTTTCTCCTTCTTCCCATCCCCAACTAGAGTTTCAGGATCCAAATCTGAACCTTGTGCCACTTCTGTAACAGCCCAAAACCAAAGTGCCATGCCCATATCCCTCTCAAAGCTTCGGCAAGGGGGTAGACATGCCAGATTCAGAGTCCGCAGCTCAGGCTAGTGTGTAGCGAGCATGTCTTTTTTTAACACACATATTTACATCCTGGACGAAAGCAGAAAGCACGATGTGTGCTCTGGAAAGGAGAGGTGGAAAATCCCACAATGTCATATCATTTTGTCAGCCTGCATCTTATGTAGACAAATGCAGCTGCCCTAGTAATGGAATGACTGGTATTTCTAGGAAAAACAAACTTCTCAGGAACATTTCAAGTTGACTTTTTTTTTCTGCTTCTCCTCCAACTCCTTGGCATCTTTACCAAATTCATATAAATGGTAGGAGGCCTTTGGTTTAAAATTCCTTTCTTGGCCCTGGCTTTCATAACGAAACCTCTGAATGGTATTTTTCCTCCAGGCATCAGTTCAAAGAAGTTCAAATAGTGTTCAGTAATCTTTAACGATTCAAGATTTGCTTTTTAATGGTCTTTTTCATTTTGTAGTCACGAGGGCTAGCTAATTTCAGTAGCACAGAGCATAAAACACACGCACCAGGAGATTAGATCACAAAGCAAAGATTTTTTTTTATGCAACATAATCTGATTGTCCTTCTTTTCCTATGGAGCGAGGCGTCTGAGTTCAGGACCAAAGTATTTTTCCAGGCTAGCCTGCCTCTTTTTACAGTTGTTTTGTCCTTCTAAAATAGATTGGCATCATTGCTCTGGTGTCCGACCTGCACAGAAAGGCTGGATAGGTAAAGAGTTTGGGACGATTTGGGCCCAACTCTGTTTTCCTTGCACTCCTGTCAGTCTGGTATAACTCCACTGGAGCGGTTGCTCTGCATTTACAGCGCTGCGAAGGAACACCGAATTTGGAACGGGGCAGAGACATCTACGTCTATCCATCTAACACAGCCTGACAGAACTGCAAAGGCATTCAGGTGTCTGGAAACCAGACTGCCTGGCTTGTGTTTACATTGTGAAAAGCCAAAAATGTGAAATAGCAGATGAGAGAAAAACCCACTTTTAGCAGCTCCTTTCTGTCGTGTGGCTTATTGAGAACTTCTGCTTCTAACCCCGAAAGGGAAGTATGAGCAGGATCTTCATCTGCCGCCTCCTGCTTTCTTCCAAAAAGAAAACGTATTTGGAAACAAATCTTTTCGTTCCTTTGAAAGTGGAGGAGGAGGCTCTTGAAAGTCAGATATATTTTTCAGGTGCGTCAGAGGCGCGCTGTACATAGATGGCTATCGTCAGGCGTTTCTGTTAAACCACTTAATAGGCTCTCAGGGAGGGGGAGGTTTAATGGAAAGCACAAAGCGTACTGTTCTTTGGCTGCTGGGGCGGAGGTGCAAATTATGCTATACATGCCTTTTCCCTTAAACAAGTGGCCTGTAATTATAGCATGTTGGACTTGAAATGCTGGCCTGGGGCACAGATTTACGCTCTTACAGGTGGCAGCCTTTTTTTGTCATCGCTGTTCACTTTCACTGTTTGTGAAGCAACAGCAGTCACACCCTAATATTATAGCTGGCTGTTAGATATTACGCAGCTGCCAGGCCCTGGAAAACATGTTTCCATCAAGCAAAAATTCATGGGCTTCTATGTAAATGAACTGCAGGTTACAAGTATTTCTCTCTGCTCCTACCAAAGGGCCAACAAACGGACGCAGCATCCAAAGCAGAAGTCCCCGCGTGGGTTTATTCAGCCCCGTGAAGCGGTCCGGGGTGGCAGGGGTGACAGGTCTGCACTGCAGGTTTGCTCTGGATGGACACACAGATAAATTCTCCCTATTCTGAAAGACAAACTGTGACAAGCGGGGGCGGAAGGGCTCCTCACTAAGAGTCTCTCTATGGCCCAGAAATGAAGCATGTGCTTTTGTAATAGTTTGAGTTTGCAGAGGCACCATGCAGAATCATTTAACCTCACTCTCCTCTCCCTCCTGAACGGTGACTCTATTTACTGGAGCTGGAGCTTCTCACTCAAATAATTTCTAGACAGAACTACAAAGCCTACAAATCTTACCCAAGAAATGACAGACTAATCGCCCCTCTTGCTCTCGCTCCGGCTGGAGTTATCTGCGAGGCACGCTGCTGTCACACAACCGCTCATAAGATGCTGATTCTCGTGACCTAGCTATATTTACTTACATCTCACGGCTCACTCGGAGCTCGGCTGTGTTGTGGGCTTGAAATTTAGGGGCAAAAGGAAACAGTTATCTAACAAGGTCCAGGTAAAACTAAATGGATCGAAGAGAGACAGGCAAAAACCACACAGCATAGAAAGTGGAAGCGTGCGCTTGAAAGCTGTCATTTTGGGCCACCTCCAAACACATATCTTGCCCTAAAATGAAGGTAATCAAACTCATGTAACAGGATGCTAGCAGGTAGCTCTAGGGAGCAACACTGATGCTGCCCCTTCCCAACCTTGCACAGCTGCATTTGGAGGGTGAGATTTTTTTAATCCTTCCTCTCAGGTATTGGCCACAGCTAGATCAGGACATTGAACTTAGGTTAATGATATGGTCCTTCCTTCCTGAGGTAGTGGACACTAGCAAGTTAAATGCTCAGAGCAGCACTTGGGGATTTGCTGCAGGTAATTAACTCCCAGCAGCAGTAAGGGGCAAGACTTGCCTATATCCTTCCATACTATACATGTAATATGATGCCATTTACTTATACATATTTTTTAAGTGACACCTGCTTAGCCTAAGTGTATTACAGAAATGAAGCAGTAACATCCACCATGTGAGGGACAGAGCCAAGCATGCTATAAAAATCATTCTAATTTCTGAAATCCTGATTGAGACCATTGGGAGCTTCGTTATTATTATTATTATTATTATTATTATTATCATTATTCCCCATGTAGACATGGCAGCAATGAGAGGAAGCCTTAGATATGCTGCCTAGATAATTGATTGCATGGATTTTATCACACTGATAAGCAAAAATTATAACAAATCTCGTGTCAACCCTGCACTTAGTGGGTTTATTATTGTGCAATAAATATGATGAAAAGAAACCAGCTGTGAGTGGGATTGGCTGGCAGTACCACTGGGTTTTGACAACAGGGCATTTTTGTCTCTCCTGACGTTCAGGTTTTTTTTCCCTTCCTCGATCATCCACAAAAACCCTTTTGCACCTTTTATTTACCTTTAAAAATGTGTTGCGCCGCAGTCCTTTTTCAGCCGTTTTCTGCTCAAATAGGCTGTCAGAGGCGCTTGCAAGCACGTTGGGGCCAAGGCTGTTAATACTGTGGCCCAGTTTTTCATTTCTCTAAGACTGGTTCCTTTGAGAGATTCACTCTATCCCCACTCCGTAGCAAAAGAGTCCAGGGTCAGGAAATGTTGCTTTTCCAAGGGCATCTGGCTCATTCTCTTGCCATTTGTTTAAGCCAGGCTCTTGAAACTTGTCTTTTTCTTTCTCAAGTCTCAGCAGGGAGGCAGATTTGTGATTCAGACTGTGATCTCAGCTCCTATAGCATTACAGTCTTTTGGCTCTGCTTTTTTGAAACAGCCTTTACAGAGCAATTAGATCGTGTTCCATCTTTGAAAAGCGCTAGGAGCATATTTGAGTCCTGGCTCTTTTGTTTGTTTTGTCGTGTCCCAGCCATGTTTCTTGTTAACAGAAGCATTTGTTGTTAATCCAGTAGTTTGTCTCAGTTTCTAATTGTCATTGTGTAATGGTAAATTAGCAAAAAATGTCCGGTCCACGCATAGGTTTACCCCCATCACTTTGGTGGGGATGAACAGGTGCAAACTGAAAGTGTTTGGCCTGCAGTAAATTATGCCAGCTTTGCCAAATTCTGTTTGCCTGGAGCGAGGTAACAGAATTTGCATTGACATCTTGGTATACAGCAGGCAAATAAGTTTTATACCAAGTTTTATATTTAGCTAGCTAATAAGTTTTATATTTAGCTAGGTAAATTTCCCTGACAGGTTTGCAAAGCTGTATTTAAACACTGTCCTTTATTTAATCTCATGATTTTACTCGTTCTTTACCCTAATAATACAATAGCATTGTTACAATATATGGGTATGGGGTTTTTTTTCTCAGAAGACAGATGGATAGTGACTGAGGCTCAGAGATAATATTTATCTCAGAGATGGTGTAAAGAAGGCAGAGATTTGCAAGTTGATGCATTTTGTGGCTGATAAAATAATTCCAAAAGCGAAGCAATGCTAGCATATAATTTATTTTTAAAAAATCCCAGTTAATAGAACTCCCAGTGCCTTATGACATACATATTGCAATGATGTTGCTCTATAAATGTCCCTTGCTGTCATCATTTACATGACTGATTACCTTGCAGCTGTACAAACTCCAGTAACTTAGTAATAACCTGTTACCACAGAGTGTGCGTCTGCATCTTTGGGTGCACGTTGCATGTTGGTGTGTTTGTGTATCTGTGTGTTTATCTCTCCAGAGCATATAATTACCCAGAATCGTAAATCAAGCTCTTAGGCATAACGCATTGCTTTTCATGTAGAGCACAATATCTGTTCTCTACTTAGCTGGAGGTGAGCTATAATATAAGTCAGCTTCTTTGTTGCTTATCCCAAGACACATTGTTTTTGTACCATTTAATAATTTTGATGATGAGGAAAAGTCAAACAGTGGGCAGTTAGGATACAACAGGATTGCTCTTTCTTCTTCTTTGCCTGGAGTTTCAATACCTTCAGGATTATGTTCCACGGTAAACAAGATATTCCATCTAAATTGTGTAGACTTTAACAGGAATTTTTAATGAGCACATAACTAACAGACTCTTAAGCCTCATGAGAAGCCTCCAATCCCTGCCTAGTGTTCTCTGTTTGGTAATCAAAACAACTTGACGGGGATAAAAAGAAGTAGCTGCTCTTCAGCTAAGTGCTTCATCTTCCATTACAACCTCGCATTCCCTGTTTTCTTTCAACCCAAATACTAAGTCCTAGCAAAAAAGCAATTTAATTTCTGCTCTTTTTAGCCCTTTGGTGTAGGTAGCAAATATTTTGTTGTAATGGCATGAGGACCCAAATAGTGGCTCTTCTATTAAGTAGCTCCCTGTAAGAGCAGCATGTCACTGATCATTCGGGGGGGGAGCAGATGATGGAGCTCATTAGGTAGATGCCCCTAGCGGACAGTAGCCCTAGGCAGCGGCATAACAAGCAGAGTTTGCACCCTGGGCAAACCCTGTTGTGGGTGTGGGAGAAACGAGGGTTCACAGGAGTCTTACCAAAAGTAGTGCTCTGCCTACCCCGGCTCTTGCCTGTAAAGCAGCGCAGTGTCTGTCTGGCACCTGCTGCCTTTGCAAGAGCAGCACTTCGGAGCTGCTCTTGTTTTCAGGGCACAGACTCCACAGAGGTGGGGTATAATTTTGGCTCCCCTCCTAAGTTGGCACCTGGGTTGGCACCCATCTCTCCCACCCCTAGTTCTTCTGGTCCTAAGAAGCACGTCCTCTTGTTGGTCCATGGATGGAGCTTCCAGGTACAGCAGTGGAATCAGGAGGGCAATATAATGTGAGGGTACGTGGCAAAGACTTGTATACATTTACCTCTGCCCTTTTTTGTGCTATAAGCCCTAGAGATTTCCTTTAGCTCTAGCAGAAGAGGTCGGTGTTTGGAAAGTAGAGCGCTATTAGGATTCTGTTGCCAGGAAGTTCCATAAAGCTGCATTGCTTGAATAATCATCAATTTGGACATCAGAGATGCCTGCATCTGTTTTTCACAAAAGCTGAATCAATCCAATTTCCTATAAATAAGTTAAATGTTGCTGGCTGTTCCTTCAGACACAGTATGAATGAGATTGAGGTTATAGATGCAGAAACAGCAGTGATGAAGAAAGTTCAAGCATCTTTAACTTCCTGAAAGGAAGTGTCCCGTGCACTTAGCCACACTGCCTCTTCTGCACAACCTACCTCAGCTTCATCCAGAGCAGGGTTGGGCAAAATACGTCCTGCCAGGCCATTCTATCCTGCCCGTGGGACCCCTAAAAAATTTAGAAAATTAATATTTATCTGCCCCGGCTGCCTGTCATATGGCCCTCTATAGCTTGTCAAACCTGAGTAAGCGGCCCTCCACCTGAAATAATTGCCCACCCCGATCCAGAGCCTATGCATCTGCAGAAAGGGTGATTAAAAAAATGATATGCCATGTCCCTGTGCCACTCTTACCCTCTGAAAAGAGCAGATAAAGGTAGTACGTGCTGTGTTTGTGGGCAAGAGTGATGGACAACAGGCAGAAAGCAAGAAGTAGCTTCCAATTGCCAGGAGTCAAACAATCTTATTTCTGGGTGGCGGTGCAGGGGTTGTGAATCATTCAAATGCCTAATTTCAAAAAATGTCTTGATTTTAAAAGTTAGTCATTTATTCCGTTCACATTGTGATAGGGAAGAGCTGAAGTCTATGACATGCCTCTGAGGTTACATTACTTGTAGTCATGTTGAAGAGGTGCCAGCGAAGCTCTATTAAGTCTTCCTGCTCACACACAGCATGACGAGCCACTGTCGGATGAAGTTGCACCAACTGTTCCTAGGCAGAAATGTACATTTGCATAAAGTGTTTCACATTTTTATGTTTATTCCTCGCAGATGGCTCCATTTTGAATGTTCTGAATTTGTTTTGACTTAGTCGGTGACTATAGCTTGTAAACAGAAAGCAGACGGGTGTCTATTCTCTGCAGAGGTAGCTCTCCGCATTTAATCTGAAACTTAAGACTGCAGCCAACTCGGAGAGACGAGCCTACCATTAGTCAATCAAAATAATGTTGCAAACCAGTTGAAAGCTGCATATTCAAACTATCAGGAAAGGGCAGACAGAGCACTGCCTGTAAATGAGTGAATTGAGATCGGAGCCGTGCTGCACTTACAGCTCTGTTTTAGCCAGGTTTGAAATGCTGCTTTGCAGCTCAAGAGTGTCTCATTATAAAAGGCTTCGTACTGCATCAAGCAAAGGTTGTGTTAAAATGACACCTGATAACAATGATGTAGTGACTTTATATATTACACGGCAATATACAGAGAAAGATTTATACGTACAAATAAAATAAATAAACTCTTATTTGCACACAGACAAGAAATAATAGAGCAGGCTCTGTTCTGTCTGTATTAAGCATGCGACAGTGCTGATGCTTATCTTCATATGTTCAATCTAAGGAAAAGCACTTTTAGAGCAAATTAATCCAAGGAATAGACTCCTCTGCTTTTGTTTTCATGTTTATTCAGACCCAGCATCCGACTCTGTTAGCAAGGATTTTTTCACATTTAGCATTAATTCTTTCCTACCAGCATGCAAACCTTTTATCTCCTCCATAGACTCGCTCACTAGAAGGATGCTAACTTTGTTCTCTGGGGTCCTGAGTGTAACTGAGCCGTGCTTTGCTTCAGAGGGCTCCCAGTGCCAAAGGGTCCTCCAGCGTGTTATTAAATTGGAAGCTGTAGCTCAGCTAAGTGCCGCAGCATTCACAGACACCTAGTCTGTTGGACCCAATTACCCCAATCAATAAAAGAAATGTTTTGTTTATTAGTAACTGCCTTACCCAAGCAGAATGAATATGTGCCATGGTTTCATTCAACTCTGCCTGCAGATTGCTGAGGTCTTTCCTTCACCCCGCTGGAGACTATATGATTTGTAAATCGGAAAGAATTTACTGACACCTACCATAAAATTAAGCTGTTAAAGAGCCCGTGCAGCCTGTTTCAATGTAGACCTAAACAACCTTCTTTGCTGTTTAGCCCAAGATAAATCTTTTTTAAAGTCTTGTTCTAAATCACTTCCTAATTTTAATGAGTTTATATATCAGCCTTTGCCAGCTTTTTACCGTGGCCATGCTCAAAGATTGCAGCAATGATAAAGTATGGACTAAAATTGTTTATTACATATTATTCTTTAGAAGCAAAACTTTTTTTTCCCACAGAGGCTGTTGGGAAAGTTATTGATTTTCTGCCACAGTGTAAAATGTTTGACCTTTCTAATATGAGCAATGATTAGAAGGCCAATAAAATGACATCAGTCTATTTAAACTTTAGAGTTCACAGGGCAAATAGCTAAATGTGTCGCTTTTAACTATGTCCATGGACTGTAAGCGTACCTTCCCCAGCTTTCAGCTGTAATGAAAGGCTAAGGAGGCAGCTGGTCAAATCTCCAAAATGCTATTCTGAGTGTACACAGGTGTGCCTATGTGCACATGTGTGTGTGAGACCGAGAGAGAGAAGGTGTGCGTTACATGCTTACTTGAACGTGTATTAAATGCACGTATCTCGTGTACTTTACTGTGAATGCATGTGTTTCTTTTCCACTGAAGGACGAATCCTTTCTTTTACTGACTTCGAGAAGTCAGCGGGAGCTGTGCTGTTGATTGCCCTAAGAGCAGTCTCAGACCATCTTCTGAAGCCAGTGACAAAACTTCCATTGATTTCGGGGGTGCTGGGTCAGACACCACATGCCTGAGTATATATGAGCATGCACCCTTTCACTTGATGAAAAGCTCTCTGCATTTACAGGGCTAAATTATCTTTTGTTATACTAGTACAACCTCCCTGAGCCCACAGGAGTAACTAAGAGGAGGATACGTTGTGAATGCATGAAGTATAATAGCTGCACGAAGGCTATCAGTATCATACTACCTATAAAACAGGGAACTCAGGAACCATTCTCAGAGCATAATTTTCTAGTGCATCAGTGTTACAAAGGAAATACCTAAAGAAAAGTCTATTAGGAAACCACTTCAGTAAATCAGATCTCAGAACCCACGTTCAAACCAGACAAAAACCTCTCTGTGATGCACCACGTGTCCAGCCACGTCGGCCTGTCTCCATGTACATTTCTCTTTCTCAGTTCCTTTGAAAACTCCTTCTTGATCCCTTAGGACCTACTTTCCCCAATAATCCATCTGGTTTCTGATCTGTGCAAATCCACACGAGCCCATTCATCAGCATGGGAGCTACGCAGACTCTTTATCTTACTTTGCTGCTGAAACCAAGCCCATGTTGCGTATTCAGCCCCACTCAGCATTGCATTGAGCTGTGCCCCTCATGGGTACATAGTCTAAAAAGCCCAAGCACAGCAACACACCATTTTCAAACCAGCACAGAGGTTTTCTCTTCCATGACCAGTGCTCGTGATTGAGTAAACACCTTACCTTTGCTCTAGCATTTAATCAATTCAAGCAACCTTCGTTGCTCGATGTATTGCAAAGTGAAATGAATTATTTCTTAATTATTCTGGAGAAGAGAGGACTAGTCATTGCTGCTGTTAGTATTTTTTTTTTTTATTCTGATGTTAGTGGTGCCGTATCCACTGTGTCTCCTCCTCATTGCTACATTCACAACAGGAACCAGCTCATGATTACCGGCAGTCTTTTTGCCATGTCACACAAAACCATATCATACAATTTTTGCCCGAACAAAGCTGTGCTTGCAATAGGGCGTCATTCACTGCATGGCTCGATCTCACCACTGTGTGGTTGCCTTCATGTCCCATTGAAATGAGGGGGCAGTCTGTTCATTAACTAGTCCTGCTGGATGAAGAACTCCTCGTCGAGTGGCAAACAGGTCCTTGAAGCGATTAATGGAAGAACAGGAGATACTTCAGTTAGTTACTACGTCATTGCCTCAGGCACCGTGGAGGCATTGTGATACTGGGCACAGTGTATAAAGGATTTATAGAGCACTCTTTCTATGAGACTCCTGAGAGCACGGCTCAGTCCTCCTGCACGTACTTCAAGCTCAGAAATGAGCCTGTGAAGATGCCCTGGGGCACCCTCTTCCCTGCGGTAGGCCTGACATCTCCGAGAGCAGCGGTGAGGGATGCCGTTGCGGGGGGTTCACCAACTCATGTCCAAGTTTCGCATGCGAGGGCAAGCAGCCCTCGCGGGAGCACTGCAGGCATGTTACAGCCATCCCCATGCACTCTTCAGGATAGACCAGATACAAGGGCTTGTGAGAGCACAGCTGTATCAGGGTCTACAATATTCTCACTCCTCTCAGGAGGGACCGTGGCCTGAGCAAAAAACTGCTTCCATATGTGATAGTTTAGAGACCATATGGCTTCTCTGTTAAAAAGTCAGGATTTCATATGGCGTGTGCATGTTGGGGCACAATAAGCACCTCGATTAACATACATGCTTATCCATCTGCTTGTGGAATGAGACCTAGCCTAAAGGGATACCCACAGAAAAGAAAAATTCAGTATTTAGGACATGACCTTGGGATCCAAGTGATTCAAATGAACTCCCGGTTTTGCCCCAGACTTCTTGTGTGACCTTAGGGAAGCCCCTTTGTCTGCCGCTGTGCCTCAGTTCTTCCTCTATAAAATGGGGGTAGCAGCATTTCCCTTCCTTACAGTAAGGGTAACTATATTGAAGACGATGGGGTGTTCACTTCTTCTAGTAATGGAGGTCATGTGAGTGTCTTGGATAGAAAAATGAAGTAATTTAGAGCCCAGTCCCACAAGGGTTTAAGATCATTGATTTAATATAACTACTCACAGTGTATACAATTAAGCAGAAGCATAAGTATTTAGAGATCAAGCAGGACTACGGCTTGTTTTAGGCCATAACTAGCTGAAACCATGTATGAAAACCTGTGAAGCAGCTTTGGAGATCACTGAGTTTGGTGGAGAGGCAGAGAGTGATCCGTGCGTTTCTGCAAGGGAAGAAAATCTGACTGGCTGAGCTTTGTCCTCTGGGATTGTGGCTGGATGTGGATATCTGACCATAATCTTTCTAGGCAGCTCTGTAAACTTTGAAAATTTAGGGCCCCAAGCAGTTACTAGTGTTGTATGAGTTTAAACCTTGCCAGTGATGAAACCATTTATTCTGAAGAGTTTCCTGGTCTGTATATGGCCCGTGGAGAAATACACAATTTTGGTGCCAATCACACAATGGTTTTCACAAATCCTGTAGCAGTAATGGTGTGAGCAGGCGCTGTTTGTCCAGCCGCTAGGAGAAGTTAATGTTTGTGTAAGAAGGTGCTGAATGGTGCTAACCACTGAAGGAGTTTTCTCACTTTAACAGATTTTTCCCTTGCTTGACATTACCAAAATTTATCACTTTTGTCTTTCAGGTGTAAGCCGTTTTTAGTGTTGCAGCCACACCAGCCAACCATGCATTAGGAACTGGGCCCTTATTTTAATTTCTTATAATTTATTGTTCTTTTTGTCCAATAATTTCACAAACACTAATGCACACTTCAAATGCAGGAGATATTTTGATCCCCAAATTGTTTAGCACTTTATGCAGGAAAAATCGTAGGCCACAGTCATGACACTCCTAGAGGATGGCTGCTGGCTTCCTGTGGCAGAGCTGGTTGTTGTTTTTCCCCCCTTCCCTTCTTTGCTCTAACCATTTTGTCTGTCTATCTTGTCTTGTATTCAGTTTTCAAAGCAATGCCATGAGGGGCTTCCTTTTTTTACTGCCTAAAGGGGAACAATATATTTTAGATATGAATATACATGTAAATATATATGTATGCATGTCTATCTATAATGCGTATATTATTAACATTCATTGAGAAGTTCAAGCTTAGAAAATCTGCTTGAAACATTTATTACGATTATTATTTCTGATTGAAAAGATCCTAAAATGAATCCCTAAATTTGCATGACATATAAAATCATCCGAAGAACTGGATGAGAGGTGTCCTTGATAAACTAGGTGACCTTTCTCTTGAAATTTAGGAGGGTTTTTTTCCCCTGACTGTCATATTGTGCAAGGAAGATGAGCTATTAAGCGAATGTTAAAATGTATTGTTTCCCTTTGAAAGCTAATCCTGTTCCTCATTTTCATTAATGTTGGCTCATATTCTTTTTCTTTTTCCTTTCGTTTTGTTTTTTTGCAACCGTTTTTTGCATGAAAATGCAGAGTAGCAATAAACAGAATTTTTTTTTTTTTTGGGTAAGACTTGCTTTAAGACTCTTCTCTTTCAGATCCAGTTAAAGTCTTTAAGTTCAGTTATTTTAAAATGCAATATTCTTCAATTCCTTAAAAAAAATATGAAGAAATGTAATGAGGTGCAAAAGCGATCTTCTAGCCCTCACTAATTGGTAAACAGCAGACAGGGGATGGCGTAATGTCCTGTAAGAATGTCATTGTCTACTGTTACCAGGTCACCACGAGACAGTAGCCGAAGCGGGGAGAAACTGGAATTGGCCATGTCAAACCTCACTGCAGACGTCTTGGAGTTACTACTGGAGTTTGTTTATACAGGTTCTTTGATCATAGATTCTGCCAATGCAAAAACCCTTCTGGAGGCTGCCAGCAAGTTCCAGTTTCATACTTTCTGCAAAGTCTGTGTTTCATTTCTAGGTAGGTATCATCCCCATTCCACTGAATGAGCTTTTAAGCTTTTATCAAGTTGCTCTGCTAGGAAATGCAAGATTAAATGTCATTTGAAATACAGTGGGCTTCCCTTTGTTTGGACTGGGATCTGAACTTAAATTGTTCCCATTGCTGCAGAGGTAAACTGATTTACAGACAGTAAGGTTGTTTGTACAGCAGGGGAAAAAAATATCCAACTGCATTCACATTTCGGATAGATTTTTTTCGCAGTGACATTTAATTTCAAAAGGTCATACTTTATACAGAAACACAGTGATGAAATGCACACCCATGTCCTATTCATGTGGGCATGACAGTAGATGACAGAAATTATGCCAGACTACCTTTGGTACCCATAACAATAGATGAATATGGCTTCTTCAGTCGGGGTCTGCCAGTTTCTTGGAAAGTCACGCACAGTCTCCAAGGCCTTGTAAATAAGATCTGCCTTAAGCACAGCGAGTGGCATGCTATGCCTTTAATATAGAGAGATGTATTAATATGTGATTAGTATTATTATAATAAAGTTAAAGACTGCTCCACAGTCCAGCAGGCTCACAGGTTGTTTATAAAAATCTATATCACCCTCACAGTGTGCTTTTAACCATCTACAGTGCACTACTTGTTTGTGTACCACACTTGTAGCATTTATTTGCAATCTTTATCAACATAATATGTGACCTACATATTATGTACTTCCATGTGCTCGCTTTCAGGATACAATGAAGCAATCTTTTTTTGACACCCTATTTCCCCTGATACCTAAACCATACCTCTCAGCTCTTGTTCATTATGAGGCATGTCTTTCCCTTTGGAACCCAAATTTATTTCTGTCTTATGTGAACCAGGAGTTGTCCTACGAGTCTCTCATTTTAAATTGGCATGTGGCACTGCCGAGGGTTGAAGATGAGCCTTTAGGAAGTGTTAGAAATGTTCAAAATGAAATCCAGCATTGAGTCTGGTTCACCACTGTATGACTTCCAAATGATACTCTGGCATAACTATTCATTTCAGAGGACTTGCACCAGTGTGCATTTGCATCAATGTAGTAATGAAACAGTCCCATTATTTCTAGCTTCTTTTCTCAACGTTCTTTGCTGTTTCACTTATTTAAATGTCTGGCATCGACTGCGTGGGCAGAAGCAGTTTGAAAACTATCTCGATCATTCCCAATGTGATGGTTGTAAAACTTGAGCAAAGGCTGTTGCATTGGCACTGCTTTCCTGTAGCTTCTTTCCAATGCCTTTTAAATGAATAGATCTTAGAGCCTTTCTATTTAAGAACATTATCTCTAAAGGTTCAGCCACAGAAACAAAATACATTTATTTCACTAAATCAATGTGAGATTTCCCTTTTCCAATATTTAATATTTGAGTTCAGTGAACCATGCTATGGTCTGAAATAGGAGAGTTGGCTGTAAGTTTAGTGATATATAGGGAGTCACTGGAATTCTGTATTCTCATTTGGAGAATTCATAGAGCATAATTGCTCATTTTTATTTATAGCTCTGACTGGAGTTGTGTTTCAGAGATAAAACAGCATTTGCCATCTAAAAAGTATAGGAAAGTCGCTATTGCTTGTTTTGTTTTTCCTCTAACAAGCCAAAAAAGGCAACAATGACACAAAATAGTATTCTCAGTAGTCATGGGGGGTCCACCAATGGAGAAACAGGCCACCTCCCTCTAAATCTACCAAGAAATGACCCTGTCAGAAATGACACTTCTTATCCACTTTACTGCTATGACTGTACCGAGCCTCTTTCTCTCTGTCCTCCACTCTTTAATCCACTTTTTCACCAAATTGTCACTTCTCTTTTTTTCCAGACATAGAGCTTCGGAGTTGTTTTTCCCGGCCCCTTATTTACTCTCCGGAGAATTGACACCGCAGTCACAATAGCCACCCAAAGCACAATTCTGGGGATTCATCGGCATATTCATTTGGGGCTGTAAGTTAGGGACTGTGTCACAGAGAGATCAAACAAGGGGGATTATAATAGCTGATATACCGTCTGGAGCAGCAGTCTGATGACAAAGCCTGCTGAGTCTATAAAAGTCTGCTTTCCTCAGTGAAAAAAATGCTAGTGGTCTAGAAGGTGGTCTAGGTGTCAGGTACAGACATTGCACAGGCCAGTCTATACCCAGAACAGAACAGAAGTCCGGCGCACACAGACTGGTTTAAAAATGGCAGAACCCCAACCCAGTCTAAAATTTTCACGCCCTCCCCTCCGCCCCCGCACCAAAGGATATGAATGCACGTCGTGTTTGCTACCAATCTAAACTACTCCACTTTTACAGAAAACCATGCAACTTAGATCAGTTCGCCTCAGGCTTTTTGAATGTTGGTACCTAGCCACAATGTCAAGGAGGAGGCTAACGAGAAGCAGAAGTTCTGATTTTTTTTTCCAAAGAAAAAGATTTGAGCAAGAAGCTTGTCAGAGAATCCAGGAGGAAGCACTGACAGCAGGTGGATGAAGAGCCACCTGGGAGTCCTGCATGAGAGAAGGGAAGAAGGTCCACCCATAAAATCAGAAAATCATAGACAAGAAGGGCTGGAAGGGACCTCAGGAGGTCATCTAGTCCAATCCCCTGTCTGAGGCAGGGCCATGCCTAATCAAACCATCATATATACATTCTTGTCTAACCTATTAATAAAATTGCACAATCAAGGCTACAAAGAGTAGCACCCTAATCTGCCACAGGTAAAGCAGGGGGACAGTGGCAGTCAGTGGGTACATCTACACGAGATGCTTAATATGCAGTAGACTAATTCCACTGCACATGAGTGCATCATGGCAAAAGCCATGCTGATGTGCTAATGTGCAGCAGCCGTATTAGTCTACTGTGCATCACAAAAAGGCTGTGCGCCAGCGCTACTGTACAGTAACACCAGTTACTGCACATTTAGTTAGTACTTAATATTAGAGGTACTAAACTTAATGTGCAGTAACAACAGTGCATTCGTGCACATGTAGACACACCCGGTATCCTGCTGCTGCAAGGCTTATTAAAATACTCTTGAGAGAACCAAGGAAGAGGCCATCCTGCTACAGAGGATAGCAAAAACACCCAGGCTCTACTAATCTGGTGCCAATGGAGTAAAATTTTTTCCTGATCCTAAATATGGTGATTGGTCTGACCCTGAGCAGAGGGACAAGACCTTCTAGCCAGGAACCTCCAGCTTGGACTGCAGTCAATGCCAAGCATTTCTAAGGAAGGTGAATAAGACCTTGACATGTGTAGCAACAGGAGGGGGAAAAAAATCCTTCCTGGCTCTATATGGCAAACAGTAAAGCCCAAAAAAATGGGTAATATCAAGCACCCTCAGGACTGTCCTGACTTGAGCAGGAAGCTGTTACCTAGATGACCTTGTGAGGACCCTTCCAACCCTATTTTCTTATGATCTCTCACTGATCTGTTTGGGGAGTGGAGGAGTACCTTTTTAACCATCCTTTGCAGAACAGTCCAAGCATAGATACTCCTAGATCATACCTGACCATCGCTTATCCAGCCTCTTCTAGAAAATTTCAGTGATGGAGTTGCCATAGCTTCCCTGGGAGGTCTATCCTACTCCATTACTATTCTAAAAGAAAGGTATTCCCAATACCTAATCTACATCTACTTTCCTGCAACCTCAAGCCATGGATTCGTGTCCTGTTCTCTGCAGCAAGAAAGAAAAAAGTGTTTTCTCTCTTTTTGATGGTAGTCCTTCAGATTTGTAGACTGCTATCGTGTTCCCTCTTAAACACCTTCTCCTCAGTATGAACATACCTGTTTTCTTCAACCTGTCTTCACATGGCTTGCCTTCTAAATCCTTTATCATTTTTGTCACTTGTCTCTTGACTTTTAACAACTTCTCCACATACTTTGAAAATGTGGAATCCAGAAGTGCACACAATACTCGAGATGAGGCCTAACCAACGCTGAGTACCGAGGCATTGCTACTTCCTGTCCTGCACCTAGTGCTCCTATTAATGCAACCCAAAATTGCATTTGCCTTTTGTGCAGCTGCATCTCTACAAACTCATATTGAAGCTGTGATCCACCAAGTCTCCTAGATTCTCCTCCATAGCACTGCCATCCAACCAGGTGTCATCCATTTTGAATCTGTGTTTTGATTATTCTTCCTGAGGTGTAGCACCGTGTATTTGCCAGCATTGAACTTCATCTTACTAGCTCCAGCCCAGTTTTCCAAACTGTCAGGATCCTTCTGAATAGTGCTTTTGTCCTCTAGTATATTTGCAGTCTTTCCCAGTTCCATGTTTTCTGTAGATTTGCTCAAGAAGCTCTCTATTCCAGTATCCAGGTCATTAAAACACACATTGTACAGCACTGAGGCCAGATCAGACCTCTTTGGGACTTCACTTGAAACCTCCTCCCATTCTGACATGGATCTTGTATTATCACCCTTTGCTTAAAGCTATTGAGCCAGTTGTCTGTCCACCTTGTAGTAATTTTGTCTTGCCCACATTTCTCCAATTCGTTTATGAGAAGGTCATGTGGGATTTCATGAATAGCCTTGCTGAAGTCCAGATACAGTATATCCACAGCATTCCCTTCATCCATCCAAGTAGTTATCTGTAATTTCATGTGTCCCTTTTTTTTGTCTTTTTTAAAAAAATCATTATGTTGCCTCTTGTCCAGTCCTTTGGTACCTCACCTGTTTCCCATGATTTCATAAATATTGCCAAGAGCTCCAAGTTCTCCTGTGTCCGTTCCTTCTGTACCCTGGGATGAAATTCTTCAGGCCCTACTGCCTTGAATTGTTCAAATCCATTCATTCAGACCCATTCTGACGGTCTGCCTTGTTATCTCGTTCCTCAGATTGTTCCCTTCCTTATCCAAGTAATCCTTACTAGATGTTTGGTTGCAGCTTAATGTTTTGTGGAGACTGAGCTCTTCTTTCCTTGTGTCTTCTGTTAAGAGTTCCTCGTGGCTATTGAACAGTGGACCCACAGGTTCCTTGGTCTTTATTTCTGGCCAACATATTTATAAAACCCTTCTTGTTGCCTGTGGCTTCTCGTACCAGGTGAAGCTCATTTTTTACTTTTGCTATCCTGATTTTTTTCCCTGCAAGTTCTTACTATTTCCTGATAATCTTTCTTGGTGACCTGCCCATTTTTCCATTGCCTGTATACTTTCCTTTTGCATTTGAGGCATCCTAGAAGCTCCTTGTGCAGCCACATTGGTTTCTTGCCATTCTTTCTGTGCTTCCATCGTGTCGGACCAGCTTCCCGTTGGGCTTTCAATGCTTTGCTCTTTAGAAACTTCCAGCCCTCTGGGGCTTTCTGTCCTTCAGTCTCTCTTCCCATGGTGATGCGTACAAACTCTCTGACTTGGTTGAAATCTGCATTTTTGAAATCCACTGTTTTAGTTCTGATGACCTAATGCTTTCCCCATCTCAGGATCAGAATTGTATCACATTGTAATCATTTTCTCCCAAGTTTCCAGTCGCCTTCTTATCCTCCACCAGTTCTTCCCTGGTCTTAAAACCACTGTCCCTGAGGCCCTGCACTTCCTGCTTTCCAGACTACTGGGTTCTCCAGTTCTTGCCTGCTGATGTCCTCACCTCTGCCTTTTCCCCAGCTGTACCACAACAGAGTACTTTACGCTCTTACTGACTTCAGTGTGTTCTTCTTAATTTCTTGGGAACCTTCTTCTTCTGCCAGTAGTTACATGCTGCTATTTCTGTTCTTTTCCCTTGGCCTCTCCAGTGCCAGCTTCTCATAACTCCCATCCAAAACATCTTAATTTTCCTTTATAGCATGGAGTGTGGACATCTGTGATCCCAACCCTTCATTCAGACGGCAAAGATCTCAGAAAGGTGTTTTGGATTAGTTTTGTATAACCAAGGGAACAAATGTGGGGGCCAGCAGGAGAGCAAAGCCCAGTTAATGTCACTGGAATACTTTGGAGGTCTTAAAGAAGTCTTGCAAATATGACCTGACTCTTTCAATTCTTGTACATGAACAAGGATGGAATCCCATTAACTAAATGGATCACAGGCTGCAACAGGGAGGTGTATTTGTTTGAGCTGATTTTATAGATTCATACCCGTTAGGGGCTGGAAGGGACCTTACAGATCGTCAGCTCCAGCCCCCTTGCACTTGGGCAGGAAAGACTTGCCTGACTTCTATGGCATGCTAAAAGATGCCTCCCTAAATTTAAAGACCATATTCAATACAAGTGAAATGCCTATGATGCCTTCAAGTAGACTGACACATGGAAACATCTACCAGGTCCTGCCAGCTTATATTCTCTGTGTCCAGCACATCAATATCATCCACAAACTTCAGATGGTTGATCTTCCTAACTTGCACCTTTTCCCCAATGCCCTTTTTGATGCAAACAGAGGATTTATCTTTTCAGATAGCAGTTCTGAGATTATCAATTAACAGTGCTCAGATTATCTTTCTGTAGCCCATCCCCATTCTCCCAAAGGTAGTAAATCATTCATTCCACTTCAACAGCCATATTAGAAGTGATAGAGCCCACAAAACCTTCCCAAGCCTTCTCAGTGGACTTTTATTCACTTTGAAGCGGGTGATGAAGTAGATCAGATCATTATGGCATAGCAAAGAGACGTTTCTTGGCGAAGAGGAGCAATGGACATCTCTGAGAATAAAACACTGGAACAAGGAGTCTGAGCATATAAAAATATTGTCTTGAACCAAAATGAAGCATCATAGCTGCAGTAGGTCTCACTTGAAGAGATGTGGTGGAGGGTGATTTGGGAACCATAGGATCAGCTGATAAAATCTGACAGCCTGTTTTCTAGACTGGTGCATCTACTACCAAGTAAAAATATAGGCCTAATCACATATTAATAAATTAGACTGCAGATAGTGTACTTGGGGATTTAAACCAGATGGAGGCAGTTGCACTGAACACTGGCAGAAGAGGCGTCTGGCAGGAGTTTTAATGGCGGAGTTCTTGAAAAGCTTCACCTTTATGCCCAGTGCCGTGAGGTAGCCCCATAGACTATGATGTTGCCCAAATGTAATACATTTTCCTTTTAACAGCAGGCAAGCCTGCCTTGCACACCTTAGTGCCCATGTTACCCGCTCTCTATACCTGAAGAAGGGTGTTGGTGCCTGAAAGCTTGCAAAGAACAATTTTTCCAACTATTTAGTTGTTCTAATAAAAGATATCCCAAAGGACCTTACCTCCCCATATTACCAGCTGATCGTTCTTGTGACAGCTCTGTTGCTGGGTTGATTGGGTGTCTAGCACATCCTTGCTCTCTCTTTTCTTTTAAAATCTCCAGCCCTGCTTTTAAATTAAATATACTCTGTTATTAGTAGTGTTTCACCTAACAGAAGGCTGAGCCCCATATCTGTGAGCTCCCCTTGCATGACTTTGCTATTGGTATTTTTTTTTCTTCAGAACATCTGAAAAGCAGAAAGGACAACAAAGTGTACAGTATAACTCACTCTTAACATAATGCTACACACAGGGCTGTTACTTCTGTTTGCTGGGTAGGAGATAATGCTGTCTCCTCTGTGCCTGATTTGCTTTGAAACACCACTACACAACATTTAACAGAAACCATTAGTATAATCTGTGTTTTGCATAAGGGATGTCATCACATTCAGCAGTAACAAAGTTCCTTTGGAAAAAAAAAAAGAGAGGAGAGAGAGAGATTTTTTTATTTGAAGTAGCTTAGTAGCTGAGCAGGGCAAAAATTATCATAAAGTGACTGTAGCATCCTCAGAAAAGTCCTCAAAGCTATTTATTCTTAAAGCATCTGCACTGGTCTGTACTTCTGTGCTGTTTCTTAAAGGAACATTGCAGGCAGCAGAAGTAGCAGCGCCGATTTGCCCCCTGATTCCTATCGAATGGGTGGTTCTGGGATTTGAGGTCATGCAGCAGCTTTCCCCTCTGGACCCACAAGGGCTCAAACCAAATAAGCCAGCCAAGGAAGTAGCCTCCATCCAGGGCAGGATTTAAAAATTCAGCTCTAAAGAGACCGCATGTGCTCAACATGTTTTATTGTAATCAAAAGTCATTGGACTAATCAAGGAGTTATTCACAGTGAACCCAACTTCAACCCACAGCACCTGTTCTTTAGTAAAATAACCACCTATTGTTTTTATTCATGTGCTTCCTTTATTTGCTTCATTTAGAAAAACAATTGACGGCTAGCAACTGCCTAGGAATATTAGCCATGGCCGAAGCCATGCAATGCACTGAACTATACAACATGGCCAAAGCATATGCCCTGCAAATTTTCCCAGAGGTGGCAAACCAAGAGGAGATCCTTAATATCTCCAAAGACGACTTCATTTCCTACATGTCCAATGACAGCTTGAACACCAAAGCAGAGGAGCTGGTGTATGAAACAGTGATAAAGTGGATTAAGAAGGACGCTGCAATCAGAGCTCAGGTAAAAAATAATCTTACAAACCACTCTCTTTTCCATTCCCATAAATACCTCTTTAAAATAGAAGCTGGCCCCATGCAATTTTAAATGTGAAGATGAATAGGAGATGGGATGGTAGCAGTGAAAAGAACAAGAGGATCCAGGCTGTGGATGAAATGCATGCAATTTCCAAATCTGATCCCCATATCTGATTGTTTAGAATGAAAGTGTCTAATTTGCTACACCTGTCTTAGAAAGATGCAGCCCTGGAGGGGTTTTTTTGGCTGTGGACTTGACCAAAGATAAATCTTAAAGGATTAAAGCTGTGTGACATGTTACTTCAGGAAAGAGATGCATTTTAGTAAGGGGTACGCAGCCAACGCTAGGGAGAAGTAAAACTCATCAGAAAATCAGAATTTCTCTTGGTGCTGAATGCTAATCATGTCACTGTACAGTACGTACAAAAAAAATTATACAGTCCCTTTACTGGGTAACTCAGGCACCCCTGCTGGTTATATACATATTTATTAGAGTCAGCTTGTCTTCACCATTACTGAATTATACAACGAAATATGGTGCATTGGGAAGTTAAGTGTCTGCCTAGCCCTGTTTTGAGATAAACATTATAAATAATAACTGGTTTTGAGGATAATGAGGTAAAACGTTGTCCTTGGGGACAGAAGAATTATACTGATGACTCTCAAGGACCAGGCTTTTGTTTTAGATATAACTGCATTTAGTTGACCTTCCCAGGAAACGGTGGTAGCATGAAGCTGAGTACCTGAAGTGCCTTCCCCTGCAACCCTGAGCTCTCCCCAAATAACCTGCAGTTGTGGAGGGGCCCAGGCAGCCGAGTGGTTTCTGCTGGAGTCCCATCCTCTACTGCTTCTGCTGTATTTCCTCAAGGAAACCTAAAAAAGACCTGAAATATCCTAGAGTGGCATGAAATCCCTCTGGCTCTTTTCCTTTTTAAGTGGTCCAGTTTGCCCTGGGATTCAGGAGACCTGGACATTAGCCCCTTCCCTGCCACAACCCCCTGCGTAGTCTTTGTGTGTCTGCTCCTCATCTAATCAAACGCAGGCAGTAGCACCGTCTTCCCTCCTGGGGACGCGGAGCGGGGCGCGGTGGCTGTGCTGATTGTCATGTGAAGTCCCTGAGATACACCGGCCCCAGGGGACTCAACCAACACTGGCTCGGGCACGGCTGTCAGTGTGTGGCTCTTGGGGGTCTCCTCCACACTTCCCTCTCTGGCTGCCTCCTTCAGGCTCTCGCACTGGAGAGGACTGTCAGGGCCACGTTTATTATTACCAGCGGTTATTATTACCTCCAGACATTGCCACAGTGCTGTCGATTTACTGAAATGGACCCCTCCTCGGCTCCTGCTGGCCTTATAAAACATGCTGTGCCTGCACGTGTTTCTCGGCTTGTTTAAAGTTTGATGAAGACAGCCCGTTCTGAGCGGCTGCGTTACCGAGACACAACTTCATGCAAACGATGGGATGGGAACGGGGGCAGGAGTGGAGGGAACCTCGCAGAAGGGATCTGTTTGCCTGGCACAGACAGAGGGTGTCACTCACTGTGCAATCTGGGTTGTGTTTTCAAGATTGCTGGTTTAAATATTTCCTTCTGCTTCCTGCTGTGGTGATGTTATGAATTTATTTTTTAAGTGGTGGTTTTCATTCTCCCTTCGTTTCCCACCTGCCGTCCCCTCCTCCTCTTTCACTTTCATGTTGCGGTCATATTTTTTCAAATTGCCTTCCTCCCTCTCCTGCTTCTGAAGAGCTTTTATAGTTTACGATGGCATCTTTATTTGTTTCTCCAAATTTCTCGCTGTGGTGTTTGGTTTTGTACATTACTTTTCAAGGGCTTTTAATTTTTTATACATGTCTATAGAAAAATGAGCATATTGAATACATTCGCATTAAAGGTAAAGTAGCTGGCTGCTTTCCTACCCAAACATACTTTCTAAGGGTTTGCTGCTTTTACTATCCAAACATACTGCTAATCACTTTCTAAGAGTTTGCTGCTCTAAATTTTTTCTCACCTTTTTGTATCCCACCAACTTATTATAAGACCCTTGTCAGATAAATGCTTATTTTCTAAAAGCAGAAGTTCTTGCTTTTTAGATTTACTGTGCAAAGCTCTCTGCTTAAATTTTTATAATGGCATCTGCATTTTCAGAGCACAGGAACAAATTATTCTGGGGTGGGGGAGGAAGAGGAGGGTGGAGATAAAGTCAGCCCTAACCAGTTGTCCGACTGATAAAAATGATCAGTGAAAATCTGGATGACACTTCTTTGCAGCATGAGAAATGACGCCGGCATAGTCCTTCCTGATGCCTAGGCCCTCCCCCAGCATCCTTTGAATGCCAGAGGAGTCCAAGGTGCTCAGGCCCTTGTGCAATTAGGCCCGCTGTTTCTGCCAGACCTGTTACAGTCACGCTGAGCGCACCGGGAATGCTCCTGGAGTCCTGAGAGCTGGTTTTGACTCGATTCACTCTCCAGTGGGCTGCAAGCCACTGGGTGCAGACAGCCTGCGGGCACAAGACAGCGTAGCTCCCGCTGCCCTGGGAGACTTAGCCGACCTACACAGCCACAGGCGTGAGAAGGGCCACGGTCCTGGATCCCAGTCCTGGGAAGCCCTGCCAGTGGGGCTCCTAATGAAGTATTGCCACCGAATGAAGCTGCAGTTGAGGGATAACAGGACAAGCTGGACTGATTGCATTCCCCACTTGCTCAGGGTTTGCAGCTGCCTCAGAGGTGAGCACTTTTCTGCTGCGCTGTATGAAGCTCAAGCCTTCAGTCATTTCATACAGTTCTGGATATAGTGCCCTGGGGCGTGCTTGGGGTTTTATGGAGATGCACAGAGACGAGAAGCGCTTGCATTCACAAACATAGGCTGCAGACCGGGGTGGGCCACCCAGGCCACGGCCCGATCAACTTTTAGCAAATTAATTCCTATAACCCACAAATGCGCAATTATCATTCCGGTGAAAACTGTATAGCTATTTTTTTAACTGCATAGCGGGCTAAATGAACGTGCTAAAAGTTGGTCGGGCCATGGCCCAGGTGGCCCACCCCGTTCCACAGCCAAGAGTGAAGTGAGTGAAGGTATTGGCCCCCAGAAAAGCAGGTATCGGCCCTCCTTTTTGGACCCCTTTTTGGCTCTTGCAAGTGCACCCCTCGGGGACCAGCCTTGCTTCACCTCACTTCACTTCCTTTCCCCTGCTCCCAACCGTGTTAATCTGAAATCCTGCTTGTGTTTGGCACCTGTAACCTCTTTTCCTCTGGGAGTCTGTCACACCAGCTGACTGAAGTGACTCAGAAGCAGTTTCTCCAAAGTAAAGCACTGTTTATTCCCCCAAAGGTGAAGAGCAGGCAGAGACGAGGCTAAAGCGATAAATGGCCAGTGTGATCACACCTTGTTTTTAATTTGGAAGTTTTGGCCGAGATCCACCCAGCCCAGAAATCCCTGTCCCAGGGATCTTTTGCCTCCGTGTGTGTGTGCATGACCGTCTTCCCCAGGGGCAGGCTCTCAGAGCTCATTTCACCCTTCCTCCTTGCTAAGCCCAGCATCTTTTCATGGCTCCATGCCCCAGTTGATCCTAGCCTCAGACCCGGATGAGTAAATCCATGAGTTCAGCTGGAGCCAAGTAGAGGCAGGTGTCTTTAAGGACCCTTATGCATGTCATTGTTTTGTTTCTTGGTTGTGCTTAGGTTTAACTCCATGCAGTCAGGAAGGACAATCTGAACCAGGTAAACCATGGGGTAGATGAGGCTCGTTTAAAAGTAACATGTAACAGCCTCATTCTCCAGAGCAGGATGAAGCAGGGTGACAACGCCAGTGAAAGAAAGCTCCTTGGAAAGTTGTTGGGAGGCTGCCTATGTTTGCACGCTAGCCTGGTTGTAATCACACGACTTCTTCATGGGTGGGTTTTGCAAGGGATAAATGGGATTTAGTCCCCCTGCCCTCCTTCATTGAAAGACCGTGGGAACCGGATGCCTGTCTGCTCCCAGGGCCTTCCTTGGTTATCAAATTCTTCTTAGTGTTGCTAATCCTCTCCTGGTCGGGCACTGCCAGAGAGGCGGGAGAGGGGAGGCTCCTAACCGAGACCCGACTGTGAAACAAGCATGAAAGAATATATTCCCGGCTGGGCTTTTAGTGCCCCAAAGTGGGCTGAGGCGGGGAAGCCTTGTGTGAAGCAGGTGAATGAGGGGGCACAAGCCCCAGGTGCTAATTATTAAGGGTGGGAGGTGCTGGAACTGAGGCTGAGGGCCACTGGGATTGAAGCAGCCATGCTGCTAGTCTGGCAGCTATAGGATGGAGCTGTTGGGAGAGAGGTTGAGAATGAGTCAGTGATGTCAGGGAGGCTCTCTGTTCCTGGTAGATAAGGGTTGTGGGGGAAAAGAAGCAGGGGATGAAGACAGAGGGGCACCCCATCTGCTGCTTCACTATGGGTTTTATTTCTTGGCTCAGCATGACATTTGGCCGCACCATTGGGGGGCCGGCACCTTCCCCCATAGCTTTCAGGCCCCTAGAGCGGCTCTGGCCCACCCTGGTCTCCTTTCCTTCCGTGCAAAGCTGGAGTCCCACAGCTGTCAGGACCCCTACCTTCACCTCCCGGGTCCTAAACACCACCCAGATCCTCAGTTGTCCCCTAGGCACTCCCTCCCCCTGCACCTCCGCTTTGCCCAGGGCAACAGAAGAGCTTGCTACGCCTCTGGATATAAGAGTTTTACAGCATCGCAGAGAAACAGCATCTGGGAGTCTACAAAGAGACTGTAACAGTGCTTTAAAGGTCACTGATCCATCTCTGTAAGACAGACAGGCAGTTCAAATAATGAAATATTCATTAAGCTTATATTTGGTAAGTAACTGGACCCCAGTGCTTTGAAACGGCATGCTAGCTGCATATGGTAACACTTTTGGAACCATACCGGTACCATGGGTAATGCATGAAATCAATCTAACCAAAAGAAACAGCATCTCATGTGAGGTTCCTGAATAGTTAGGTAATTTCCTGTTGCCGTGAGAGCAGACTACTGGTCCTAGAAATATCTTTTGATTACTTGTCACTAGATGGAAAGCCTGCAGCAGACTGACACATCTGGAAACGCTGGAGTTGCTGTTTTTCTATTTGTTTCTCTTCCTGACTGATGGATGAGATGGTAGGGTTTATCCTTATAGTTATCCTTTTGATAAGCTTATTATACCTCTAGGGAGATCATGCAAAAAATATGTTGGGTAACGAGGCCGTGCTATCTGAAAAGCGGCATGGTTTAGTGGTCTGAGGACAGGCAGGACTTGGCACTAGGCCCTCAGGAGTTCACGTCCCAGCTCAGGCTCGCTGTGTGGCCTAAGGCAAGGCAGTTTAGCTCTCTGCTTCCACTTCCCTCTTCACAATGTGGGAAAATAACACCTACCACACAGAGTGCTGGGAAGATACGTTGGATAATGAGATGTGTCCTCAGCTGGTATTAATCAACATTGCTGTGTTAATGAAGCTGTGTCAATATAATTGAGTTGAAAATCCAGCCCCGTATCAGTACAAGGTGGTGACGATCTAAAGGGCTGTGTAAGCCGCAGTTCGGTATCCGAGTAGACTACCCAAGAACGGGGACCACGAGAAATGTCACCACGTGCTGATCCAAGCGTAAAGCAGGTTTCTTTGACCTGCCTCGTCTCTCGTAAATACACAGCAACGTGTATCCCAAAAAAAAAACCCCACAAAGCAAAACAAACGGCAGAAACCTAACTAAAACAAGACACTCTACAGCGCACGGTTCTCCCCCGGGATAAGGATGAGAGAATAAACAGATGTTAGTCGTCTTACTCGGTGCAAGGCTGGACGATGCTGCGGCACTAAAGGAACCTGGGCCAAGGAAAAGAAGTCACGATCCCCATCATTCGCACAGGCACAATGGCGCGCCCTTCATCTAAGCACTGTGTAATACCAAAATATCCAGTTATAAAATGAAATGGCTTACCCATAAAAGTATCAATGAGCTTCCTATGAGCTCGTGTCCACAGCGAGAGCTCTGTCTAAGCAATACCTTAATGGCACCTGAGGACTGCAGCTTGGTAGACAAATGGAAGCTAATTTAGCAAATAGCAACACAAATGATTAAGGACTAGAGGAATTGATTTAGGAGGAAAGATTAAAAGGATTGAATATGCAGAGTTTGGTCTAACGACAGTTAAAGTGGAGATAACGGTCTGCAACTATGTGAAGACAGAAAGGAGAGGAATTGCCTAGGAGGCTGGAAAGAAGCAAGTGTAGGAGCAAAGGCATACAGTTATGACAAGGTAAATGTAAGCTGTAAAAACACCAAAGCAACACCAACACCTGAAAACTCAGCATCTAGTGAGAGCAAGGGAAGAAGATGCAGAGGTGGAAGAGTGGCTTTACATCAAAAGTGTTATGAATGCCAATGAACTGCATTTTAACCATTCAAGAGAATCTCTGGATAGGCTGCAAGGAACAGCAAAGGAGAAACTGGATTTCTAAAGGAAAGGAAAATGAAAAGCTCCTGGTCAACTCTCAAGGTATTAGATGCCATATTCAGGTGGATTTTAAATATGCAGATTTCACAGGAGGCATCAAAGAGGTTCCAAAGTTATGATCCCTCGGGAAGAGAGTTCGACAAGAAGAAAACATGATCTTGAGTCGGCTCCTTAGTGATGAGGAGGAAAAGCAAAATGACATTATCCATATCAACCTTGACAAGCTACTTAGATTTGTCATAATTAAAAATGCATTCATTGACCAACGTTTTTCAGTGATGCTAGGTTTCAGAAAGCAAAAGTGAGGTAAATATGGAATATAAGCTGCAATTTTCAAATTACACCTGACTAATATTAACATTCACGGAGATTTTGGTGCTTAGCACCTTTCAGCTCTATTTGAAATCCCAGCCCTAGTAACCAAGATAGTAGGAGAATGCATTGAAGTTCACCTGTGCAGAAAACAGAACAATCCTAAAAGATACAATAATTAACATCCAACTAACCCAAAATTGTCATAAATTGAATGCAAGGATTGAGAAGTAGCCTTTGTGACTTCACATAGCAGTGGACTCCTCAAAGATCCCAGGTTTAAATGAACCTTTTTCTAAAGAGCGGTCGAGCAAGAACCATCAGCACCCACACAGGCCTAGAAAGAGAAGAAATAGTAGCTGGAAAGAGACAGAACAAGTTCATACCAACCATGGAGGTCGAGGGAAATAACAGATACAACACAAACAGCAAATTACAGGGAGATGCAGGGCAAGCAGGCCCATTAATAAATGAATAAGCAGTTGAAGTTTCCTATTATTGATAAAGGTTGTGTGTAGACCTTTTTTAAGATGGCAATGATGTTAATAGGATCATAGGAAAGTCGGGTTGGAAAGGACCTCACGAGCTCAACTCAGAGCAGGATCATCCCTGACTCAGCCATCCCAGGCAGGCGTCTGTCCAACCCGCTCTTGAAAACTTCCAAGGATGGAGATGCCACGAGTTCTCTGGATGCCTGCTGCAATGCTTGACCACCCACATTGTCAGAAATCTCCTCCTAATCTCCAACCTAAATTTCCCATGCTGCAGCTTGAGGACATGGCTCCGAGTCTTCTCCCCTATGGCCACAAAGAAAAGCCCACCTCCACCATCTCTCTAATGACCCTTCAGGTATTTGAAGGCTGTTAATAATTCCCCTTCAGGCTTCTCTTCTCCAAAATAAATAACTCCTAAGTCTTTCCGCCTTTCCTCATAAGGCTTACCTCCCAGGCCCTTAACCATTTTTTATTGCTCTGCGCCGGAGTCTTTCCGAACTGTCCACGTCCTTCTTCAGGGGTGGGGCCCAAAACTGGACACAGTGCTTCAGGTGAAGCCTCACTAGTGCTGAATAGACCAGATGAATCACTTCCCTTGATTTACAAGTGGCGCTCCTGTTAATATAACCCAATTTGCTGTTTGCTTTTTTTGCAACAAGAGCACACTGTTGGCTCTTTCAGCTTCCAGTGTACTGCAGCCCCCAGGCCCATATCTTTAGCACTGTAGCCTAGCTAATAATTCCCCAAGCTCTAGTTGTACATGCAGTTAGTTCATCCCAAATGCATGACTTTTCACTTGTTCTTCTTGAATCTTGTCTAGTTGATTGCGGACTGTTTCTCCAGTTTATCCAAGTCATTCTGGATCCTAGCCCTATCCTCCAGAGGACCTGCAACTCCATCCAACTTTGTATCGTCCACAAATTTGCTATGTGTCCACTCAATCCCACTGTCCAAATCATTATTGAAGATATTAAACAATACTGAACCCAGGACAGACCTAGGGAACCCCACTTGATACCCTCCTCCCAACTAGACACTGAGCCATTGATGACTTAACGGGGAAACAAAACATGAAAAGCAGTTTAGGGTCATGCTTCCCCTGAAGTCCTCTCTCTACTTGTATATCTTCCCAACGCATTTTCCTATTTTAAAAAATATATATATTTCCTCCTGTACTTGAAGAAACCTTTTGACTAAGGCAGAGTGGTTCTCAACCTTCATAGTTTCATAGTTGGAAGATTTGAGGCACCTTATTAGATTCGAGGCACCCCACTTAGCTATTCATTTCTCGACAAGGGAAAAGTAAGAGCAATTCTTCTGTTGCAAAGCATTCAGAAAGACCACAACAGGTCCGACTGTTTTTGACACTGTGGATTCCTATTGGAAATATCTGGGTTTGTCTTGGGCATCACGCATAGGTGTTTTCACACCTAACAGTGCTTATTAAAAAAAAAAATCTCAGTACACTCTCATTGAGAATCACAGGACTAAGTTCACAATCCTTCAAACATTTACATAAGCAGGTAGCTTCATCCCTGACGCTCCTTTCTCCATCACTTCATGGTATGTCAGTGGCAGAAGCAGGACTAAAGTTCCTGGCTCTAAGTTACCCTGGTGCAAACACTGTGCACTTTCTGAATGGAAGAATAAGCATGAAGAAATTATTTTTCTGTGTTGGGGTAGGGAGATGTGTGCACATGTGCATGTGCCATTATGCTGTATCAGATACATGTACCAGGAACTAGTTTCTTTTTTCAAGGCACATAACGGGGACTAACTATTTCTTCATGGCAGCATGGTTCTTGTGGTTCATAGGCGTGTATACAGGTGTATATGTAGGTGGATATTTATAATCAGCACAAATGAAATGCCAATTACCGGTTGTCGTCTCTTTTGTTATGTTTTGAGTTCTTTTATTTCAGCAGGGTTTAGTCAGCTGAAGAGGTAACTTGTGCTGAGATTATTTCTGAAAAGTTTTAGTTCAAGACAAATCCTGAGTGTAATGACTTAATGACTTATCTTCCCATGTGCTTAAAAAAAAAAGCCCCTTATCATGTTACCCCTAAAAATACATGCTCACATATTGCTCCATGAATAGTTAAAGACCGGGGCAGCCGCTCCCTTTATGCAATTGATATTATAGTGTTTAGTCAGCTGTGCTGCCATAAAGGTGTTGTGTTGAAGTTTCATTTCAGGAAGAGAGGGCTGCTGTAGTCCTCTTGCTGTGCATGGGATGTATACATGTAACTCCCTCCTGTTAAGTGACTATGTGAGTCCAGAGCCTGGGAATCAGATTTAATTCCAAGTGCTCATCTTGTGATGTTTCCAGCTCCAATGTTATCAGGATTGGGAGTTTAATCTGAGAGCAACTTTTCACTTGCAATAAGCTGCTCTTGGTAATGAGTGATGGATAAATGAATATGAACTCCATCAGAGCTGAAGTTCCTCTGGGTGTGCCCTAATGCTTTTACTTGTGGACGAGGGTATTAAAAGTAGACCATGTCTTTGTAATATCCCTGGGCAATATGGGCTGAAGTCAAGTAAAAAAAAAGGAAAAAGTTGAGGGTCTATTGAAGTCAAATGGTCCATGGGGTGATTAAGGCACCCTGGTACTGACAGCCGGTACCGCACAAGGGAGTAATGTTCTAGAGTCATGTCCAGCTGTTTTTGACTCCCTAGCTAAAATAGCCCAGTACCCATATACAGGTGGGTTTCCAATAGATAAACTTCCACACAAATCCAGAGCAGGGCTTAAACTTAGACATTTGCAGCCATAGCAAGACACCCTAACTCAGGGGTGGGCTGGATGTGGCCCTCCAGGCCACTCTATCTGGCCCACGGGGCCCGTAAAAAATTTAGAAAACTAATATTTATCTGCCCCTAGCTGCCTATCATGCACCCCTCGATGGCTTGCCAAAACTCAGTAAGCGGCCCTCTGCCCAAAATAATTGCCTGCCCATGCCCTAACTGCTTCGTCTGTGTGTCCTACAATGCACATTGAAGCACAAGCCCCAATTGTCAGACAGTGCTTGAATGCTGCAAAAACATACCTAAAACGAGCATCTTTCTGACAACATGAAGTCTTGTGTTGTTCATGAGGAGTCTAAAAGCAGCAGCTGGTGGCCGCAATGGATCCAGGCAGAGTGTGAATGATTCTTAAGATCCCTCCTGCTCCACTCAAAGTTTAAAACCAACTACCAGGCAGGGACAGCCGTGTTTCGGTTCAGGTGGGCAGAGGGAGTCAGTTGACTTCACGGCTCATTGTTATTTCCTTGGTTTCTGCTAATCTTTTCCTTCCATAGATATTAACAACCCTTGATCTTCTGCTAATGAACTGCACTTTCTTCTACAATTGTCCTAGTAGTGTGCTGCTACCTAGGACCCTGTGCTGCAGACTGAGTGCACAGAGAGCAGATTTGCAGATGACAGCAAACTGGATGGAGTTGCAGACATTTTAGAGGAGGAGATTAGGATTCAGAAGGACCTTGTCAAACTGGGAAAACGGGCTGAAATTAATCAAATGAAATTAAATAAAGACAAATGTAAAGTGCTGCACTTAGGATGGAATAATCAGATGCCCAAGTACATATTGGGGAATGACTGGGTAGGCTGCAGCACTGCAGAAAATGAACTGGTGATTGTAGTGGACTACAAGCTGAATATGAGCCAACAGTGTGCTCTTGTTTGAAAAAAAAAAAACCAATAGCATACTGGGTTGTTTCAATAGGAGTATCACTTCCAGTGCAGCACTGGTGAAACCTCACCTAGAGTACTGCACCTGGGTTTAGGAGTGGTGGGCAAAATACAGCCCACGGGCCAGGTCCAGCTCACAGCAGGTCTTTATCCAGCCCGCAGCAGGTCCCTCAGTCCCCTGGCCCAGGCACAGTCCAGCTCTGGCATGTCCTGCTGCCTCCTGGGCATACCGCAGGGCTGGGGCAGCTCCGCAGCTGGAGTGCCTTTCTAGACAGCCCAGGTGGCAGGTGGCTCCTTCTGGCTGCCGAAGCCAGCAGCCCCAGCCCTGTGGCACCAGCAGGGACGGACACTGCACAGCCCCAGCACCACGCCTGCTCCAGGCTCACCAGCAGCGCCAGACAGAAGCTGTTGCTCAGTGCAGGGTAAAAGCAGCCCCTCCTGCTCCTGCTGCCAGTAGTTCCCTGCTGCAGCCTCCTGGAGCCTGCACCGGGCTGCCCTGTGTCTCCATTGCTGTCACCGCTGCCTCCTGGCTGCCCTGCGGGGAGGTGCCACATGGCGCATGGGCTCCAAGCTGTTGCAGGGCAGCAGCTGACTGGCTCGGGGGGTGCATGCAGGGGCTCCCATGCACACCCCACCGCACCCCCATCTACCCCCCTCCAAACCCCACAACCACACCCTTCCCCACACACAATCACACACCCCACAAATACCGCACCCACACACACACCCCCACACACCTGCACACAGAGCCCACCCCATATACACCCATCCCACCAGGCACACCCCACACACCTTCCCCCCACACACCTCCCAGCCACCATTCCCCACCACTCACCCCACAAAGCCTATACCCACACACACACCCACACATCCCCACAAACACTTCCTCCCACAAGTCCCCCATATCCACTCACCCACACACTCTCCCACACCCTTCTCCACACCCCACATACACACACAGCCCCCCACAAACCCTATACCCACCCCTCCATATCCCTCACCCCTCCACACTCCCTTATAATATACATGAGTCAGACCTCATTTTGAGCTATTATGAAATCACCTGTGTGTACATGATGCAAACACACACAAATCAGGACAAAAATATTTTTAAATAAAATTAAAATGTTATTGTCAATATTTAAGTTTTAGTATACAATTTGGGTTTTTTTCGGGTTCCAAGATTCATAGACGTAAGGGCTGGAAAGGACCTCAGAAGATCTTTGCGTTCAGCCCCTTGCCCTAGGGGTGGGAAGATGGCAAACGCCCTTCCCAAAAGGAGTACTTCTAGGTGCATGGGGAGTGACTTCAGGTAGCAAAGGTCAGGGGTTAGGGGTGGGACTTCCAGTCCCAAGATGGCAGCCAGGAGGCAGGGCTTCTGCCAAGGGGCGGGGCTTGCCAAAACTCATTAAGCAGGCCTCCAGCCAAAATAATTGCCCCCCCAGGTTTAGGCACTACACTTCAAGAAAGACATGGACAAATTGGAAAGTCTAAAAGAGAGCAACAAAACTGATTTAGAAAACACGATTTATGAGAAACGTTTGAAAGAACTGGGATTATTTAGTGTAGAGAAGAGAAGGCAATTTGATAACAGGGGGATTTGATAGTAGTCTCGCTAACCCTCTCAAAGGTAGTTACAAAGAAGGGTGGGAATCAGCTGTTCTCTGTGACCACGGGGTACAGGACAAAAGTAACCATCTTACGTTGCAACAACAGAAATTTAGCTTGACTATTAGGGAGGACTTTCTGACGCTGAGAGCAGTTAAAGCAGTGGAATAGGTTATCTAGGGGGTTGCGGATTATCTATCACTGGAAGTTTTAAAGAGCAGGTTAGAAGTACTTCTCTGGAATATTTTAGGCAGGAACGATCCTGCCTTAACCAGGGACTTGGACGTGGCTTCCTGAGGTCTCCTCCTGCTCTCATTTGTATGATTCTGTGATCGATTCCTTTCGCTGCCCATTATGCAGTTCATAACGAAGGAATAGTTTCTCTCCCAATTTTTCCCTCTAAGTTCAGTGGCGCAGCTGAGAATTTACTATTGCTGTCAGAGTAGAAATGCGTGGCTTTTCTCTAGAATCAGGGTGAATTTGAACCCAGTCTTTATGTGAGAGTACAGAGAAATCTTTTAAAGTACAGAAGCATTAATCTCTTCAGTCTGTGTGATGAATTGAATGTACGCCTGGTTTAGTTTAAAATGTTAACAAAAAGTCTTCTAGAATTATACATAAACAGCTGAAACAGCAGTTTGTTGGACTGAAAACCTTTCTTAACGTGGATAATCTAACTTCTGTATTTGTACTTCTAGTTAAAATATGTTTCTTTAGGCAGAAAGCACAAAGGGTCTTTTGTATGAAAGAATAGTAAAATAGAGAGACAGATGAGTTATAAGGCATCAGGGAAACATTATTTTAACCTCCCTGGGCATTACTTCAAAAATGTCAAAAATCTTGATAGCTTTCCAGTGTAATATTTAAGGAGCAGGAAATTCAATTCTGAAGCAGTAAACATATTTCCTTTTAAAACTGGCTGTATACTATTGTGGCCCTCATGAAAGCAGGCACACGGTGATAGCCCTTTCAAGAATACCTGTGAGGATTTTGCTAGCCTAGGGATTTGAGAGTAAACAGTGATTTTTTTTTAACGTGATGCCAAAGAGGGTGTTGAAAGTGAGCATGAGATACTAGAAAAAAGACCATTTTTAACAATCTGTTGGTCATACAAAATAATGAGTAACATGGAAAAGGTCACAAAAAGTTTAGCAAAGTGAACATCCTTGTTCTGACAACCAAGGAGAAGTAAAACCGGCATTAAAATAATCTGTGATCCAGTTGGTCAGGAGATGTCCTGACTGCAGACATGGAAGATACATATATACAGAGGGGAAATGGATAAATTAAGCAGAATTAGACATTTGACTGAGATACCTTCACAGCACAGCAAATGGTGTTGATAGAACAGGAGGCTGGGCCATCCCTCGACCTTAATCCTGACCCAGTAATACTGTTTAGCACTTACCCAACAAATTAGTATTGTATGCACTGTGAAAACCCTGACCAGTGAATGCCCCGTCGTAGGACTGGGGACCTTCTGCTGTCAGAGCTGCCATCTCTCACACGAGATTAAACACAGGTATTGTCCTGACCATGTCTTGTCATTAAAGACTCCTCAGGGGAGCAGCAGTAACCACAGAGTCTTGCCCAAATTCCAGTTTAGGTTATTGCTTTCTGCCCATTGATATGGTGCTATCGCTTCATCTGATAAGTTAAAAGAGAGTGAGAGTGATTCTGTGGATGTGTGTGAACACCTACGCTCAGTATACGGTGGAGACTGTCACGCCAGGGCTGTACTGCTCCAGGCACCTTAAGCTCAGTTTCTCTCACAGCCATGGAACAGGAGCTCTCTGTTTTACAGCAGTGCTTCTCAACCAGAGTTATGGAGCACCCCAGGGTGTCACAGTGCCTGGCCCCTGTGCAAGAAGGTAAGCATGCTGCTCACTCCTTCCTCTACCCACCCAGAGTCCCACAAACAAGGGACAGCTATGAGTGCCCCCGGCAGCCCCATGCCAGGCACTTAGAGCAGTGTGTCCTGCTGCAGGTGGAGGCAGGCACGTGGCCACAGAGCCATGCTTTTCAGCCCAAGTCATTCCCCAGCTCCTCACATGCTCCAAGCAACAGCAGGAAAGGCTGTGGGAGCAGCTGGCTCTGGTGCCTGGCACGTGAGTCCCCCAAGGAATAGCCACAGTGATAGGGACTGCACTGGGGGTAAAGAGGGGGTGCCCCTCTGCTGCCCCCCCCAGGCCTTATGTGTTCAGTTGCCCCTTTCCCCCTCCAGCCCCCTCCAAAATTCGTCCAATGGTTCCTGGTCCTCAGCAGTGACCTAGACCCAAATGTAGAGGGTCCAGGTGCCAGGCTGGGAGCAAGCGTGTGCAGAGCCAGGAGAGCACTCCTTACCAGCATGCTGGAGGGGTGAATATTATGCTTCTAGTCATATAATTAATTACTAGCACATCAATTAATAATATTGCTTACATTATAAAATGTATATTAATTTGTTAAGCCTTCCTTAGAAGTATTGGGTGTTGGCTACCTCCAAGACTGAGTGTTTTGACTATGGTGTGCCAATGCGGGGACCAAAGTTGGAGGTTCCTGGCTAGAGGGTCTTGCCCCTCCACTCAGGGTCAGGCAGGTCTCTGTGTTTGGGGTGAGGAAGGAGGGTTTTTGCCTTCCTCTATAGAAGGGGCATAGCTCTCTTCCTTGGGTTTCTGTAGCATATTTTAACAACCTTTGTGGCAGCAGGACATTGGCCACTGTGGTCCCTCTGCTTCCTCTGTGGCAGATTAAAGTGTTACATCTTATGGTTGTGTCACAGTTGACTATGTAGTTTTGTTAATAGGTTAACCATGGATTTGTATAGGATGGTTGGATAGGGATGAACCTGCCTCACGCAGGGGGTTAGATTAGATGACCTCCCAGCCCTGATTCTCTATGATACTATATTTAATCCTTTTTTCTGAAAATGTCCATAGGAGGAGTGCCTTGAGTCTGAAAAGGTGAAAAAGCAGGGTTTTACAGCATAGACATTTTTGGTCCTGCCTTTCAGAAGTCCTTGCAGATTACATGGAGGAACTGGTGGCCAGCTGACCCAATGAACCTGGTGCCAGATTGACAGTGGCATAACAAACAGGGCAGGGAGGGGTTGGCACATGGTTCTGAGAGCAGGGGCAGGAGGGCAGCCACCTTGCCCATGCTGGGACTTTTACACAGTCCTGGCTGAGCGGCTGCTGCTGTTGCTGCCACACATGCTCTGCCCACCCTAGCTGTAGCTCTTAAAGCAGCAGCAATCAGAAACTGTTTTAGTTCCTGGCATGGAAATGCTGCTGCACTGTGGACTCGGTTGCTGTGGGTGGCAATTCTGACACCTCTCTTAACTTGGCACCTGGGACAGGTGCCCCTCTTGCCTACCCCTAGTTATGTTGCTGCAGGTTGGATGAATGGGTGTGTGCCTCAGGAGCCAACCCACACCAGGACGGTCATAGTTTGCCATTTTACCCTATCCCACATTGCTTCCTTTTGAGTACTCCATTCAGGGCCAGACACAGGCATGGGCGAACTGGGCAGCTGCCCAGGGCCCACATAGAACGGGGGCCCAAACATGGTAATTTTTAATTTATTGTTATCATTATCTCTGGCAAAGGGGGGCCCAATTCTAAAAGTTAACCTGGGGCCACCATGAGTCTAGGTATGGTGCTGCCTCCATTAAACATGACTCCCCTTCCTCACCTGTCCCTGCCATGTGGAATCAAACCACAAGGACTCAGCAAGGGGCCTTCCCCAACCCCCAGAAGCTGACTGTGATTCTGTCAGCCAAATCCAGGTGGTATAAATCAAGGTGCATGAAGTCAGGTCAAGCCTGCTGCCAGCTGAAAGGCTGGTCCTGTCTGTCTCCACACTCATGTCTCAGCGTCTGTGGCTACAGGCAGACATTACACATAAACCAGTTTAAGTCATCAGAAACTGGTTTAAACCTGTAACAGAACAGATGTTCAGTGCACATAAACTGGTTTGAAAATGGCTGAAACCAGTTTGGGATAAACCTGGTTGAATGTAGTATCAGACTTAACTGATTTGGGTCAAAGTGGTTTATGCAATGTCTGTCCCAGAACCCTTCCTGGTTTAACTTAAACCAGAGTCCCCCAGCATCCCAAATGCTTTGCAGCCTGGGGCTGGGCTCTCTGCTCCAAAGACCTAGGTTGGTCCCTCCTCTCTGCTCCCTGGCTGGAGCTCTGGCAGAGACTGTGGGCACAGCAGGGTCTGCCTGGCTTCCTCCTGGCTCACCCACCCCTCACCACTCTCTGCTCAAGAAGGGATCCCACCATCCCCTCTCCCACAGCAGGGACCATAGCCGGCATGTGGTATGCTAGCTGATGGTGAGAGGCATCTGTGTAAGGCAGACAGGACAGTGTCTGCTTAGGGCTTTTTGGAGCATGTCACAGGGAGGAACAGAGGGGAAGACCCCGAAGAGCCAAGGGGGAGCCCCGAGGGCAGGAACGTTCAGAAGAAAACAAAAGTAAAAGAAAAAAAAAGAAAAACTTTTTACCTGCAGCAGGATCTGCGGCAGAGCCGGGGATGGAGGCAGGACCCACGCAGCTCATTAGCCGCATCTTTATACAGCTGCAGCCAGCTGATAAGGGCAGCTGCAGGAGCCGACCAGGTGGGATAAAAGGAGCAGCTGGCAAGGAAGTGGGGGAGAGACCCGCAGGAGCGCCAGCAGGGAAGTCTCTCCCAGAGCCCCCATGGGGGGGAAAGTGTGGGAAACTGCCTCTTGCAGTACAGGAGGACACACTGAAGCCCACCATGGGAAAGACACTGCCAGCGGCAGCACAGGAAGCAATGGATCAGAGGCACCTCATCCAGACTGGGGACCCGGATAAGAAGACCGGGAAGAGCAGGAGGAGCTTGACGCCTGGGGTTACCACCGAAGAGCAGGAGGGGCCGGCAGATGCCAAAACGCCAGACCAGGTGGGACCACTGTGGGCTCAGGAGGGCTCAAGGAGGCGCCCTAGGTGGGGGACAAAGGGCATAAGCAGTGTAAGAGGCTGCAGAAGACGGGCCCCAGTGGTATAGAGCCGCCCCGATGGGGGACGTGGGGAAGGCGTACTGAGAAGGACCTCCGAGGGTCCAGTGAACCCACAGGCTGGGCGAAGAGTGGAGAGGAGGACTTGGTAGCCTACAGTCTAGCCCGGAACCAGTTTAGGGCCAGCTAGGGACCTTAGGCGCCTGGGGCCTGTTGTTGTAGGCCCCAGGCACCTAAGGTAATAAAGGGGTAATAAAGGGGGCAGAGGGCCTCTCTTAGTATCTTTGTGTTTCTCTGTTGTTTTTTTGTTTTGTTTTTTATGTTTCCCACTTTTGGAGGGGTTGCAGGGCAAGATATATGGAGCCTGAGTGTTGTTTAAACCTAAAGGGGGTTTACAGTCTCAGGGGAGGCTAGACAGCTATGAGATGTGGTGGGTGGAGTTAGGGTTTGGTCCAGCAGACCTATAGCCTGTCTCTGCAAGCGTATGCGGAGCCTCAACAGTCAAGGAACTGGCCAAAGGACATCTGGAGCCCGGCAAAGCAGGGTGTAAGGGTGAGGTAGAGGGGAGGTGGAGCCTCGCAGAAGATCACCAGACAGACGTCCCATAGTCGAGAGACCTCCAGTAGTCAGACACCCACCACTGGAACAAGATCCGAAGTCGTGGCAGGTGAGATTGGGGAAAGGCTATACTGGAAGGAGACACCAACGTGGCGGAAATTTGGGGACGGACAGTCAAACTCCACCAAACATCCGGGCCCGAGCAGCATGTGACTGGATGTTCGAGGCCAGATGGGCACAGAGCTAATCAACAGGTGCGCTGGTAATGTCCCTCCATTCCTTCCTTGGAACAAAATTATTTAAGAAGAGCTTGAACTAAACAGAGAGGCTTTTGTTTTCTTAATGGAGTGCTAAACGCTTTGTTATCAACTCCCTGTGTAACTCCCTGCTATGTAACTAAATGTTGTGTAACTTCCTGCTGGCTCCCTCCTGGTCAGGAGCGCAGGGGGAGAAGGCTCCCTAATCAGAGCATCCTGTCAGGGCCTGGTCACACCCCACTCAGCTCAGCCTTGTAGAAGGGAAGGGAGGGCTGCTCCAGTGCTCTCCGGCTTCTAGCCTGAGCCACTGCAGGCATGTGCCTGTATTTCTTCAGTCCAGAGGGGATGTCTAAACAGTTACAACCCAGTTCAGCCTAGCCAGGTTCGACTAACCTGCAAAGATTGAATTGATTCAGGCTCGGCTTTTTTGAGTGTCTGCCCCTAGCTTGTGTGTACTTCACTGTTCACTTCAAATGGCAAACTCCTTGGAGCAGAACCATGCCTGCCTAAACAATGGTGGAAATTTTCCAGGGGCTGAGGCCTGCTCTCCCTTTTAAAGCAGGCTAAAATGAGTTGAGAGGTTCACAGAATTTCAGACTAGAATAAGACCATTATCACAATCTAGTCTGACCTCCTGCATAATGCAGACAATAGCCTTTCACTGATTGCACACATCTGCAAAGCTGTATCTTGAGGCACCCAATTTGCTCTTGCAGCCAGGTAGAGAGAGTTGCATATACTAAGATTTGCAGATTTGCAGCCAAAAAATCCAAGGCTGCTCTCTGACAATTTTCTGTGGGCCTTTTGCAAAGCTCCCTCACACATACCTGTTACGTTATTACCATCATCTTCATTATTACTACTGTTACCACAATTCCTCCTCCTCTTCTCACATTGCTCGCAATAATAATAATAATAATAATAATAATGTAAGAGGGAACAATAGAAATAAGTGCATAAAAAGCAAGGGGAAAATGAAAGAAAAGGAAGGGGAGCAAATAACAGGTGGCAAGGAGGTTGAAATGCTTAATAGTACTTATTCCAGTCTTCAATAAAAAAGATAATGGTATCAGGATATTTAATGCAATCAGAGCTAACAGGGCTAGGAAGCAGTCAGAAGGCCGAATCAGAAAGGAATAGGCTGCAGAATGCCTAGATCACTTGAATGTACTTAAATCAGTAAAGCCAAATGAAATTCACCCTCGACTATAGTGCTTAAAAGAACTAGCACAAAAAGCCATTGGTTTATAAAAGCCTCTGCTTCTAGAGACAGTGAGATTATACATCCCCTACAAATCCCTTGGTAAAAAACAATGAGATTATACATACCCTTAATGCCATCAATGATCAACTCAAGTAGCGGCTCATGCACACACAGAGCTGTATTTCTGTAGCTGTTTGGGTGGAGGAAGAATAAGAGTGAAATGTGACATTAGCTTTGATACGTGACATTAGCTTTCATGCTGATGAGAGAAAGCGACATGTTCTAATTATTATTAGCCCTCACAATGAGCCACAAGCTCAGACAAAGAGGGAGAGAGAAAGAGACGGAGAGGAACAGAATTACATTTTCTCACTAATCTAATTAAGGTAAGGTGGGCGAGAGAGAGCGCTTGCTTTATTAATTCAGCAGCCGTTGCCCCATTTATTCGAGGAGGCATGAGGGAAGGATGCAGTGTCTCTGCTGGGTGAGTCAGAATTGTCTGTCTTTGCTGGAGGGGAGCTCTGCTTTAAATGCCAATTTAGACTAGACGTGGCACTACCCTGGTGCATGTCTAACCCCACGTCCTAATTTAATGACATGGATATTAGCTTGTATTGGGTCTTCTGTGGCAAGGTGGCCACTTCCTACACAGAGCCTGCGCTCAGGAGCAGAAGGAGCACCTGCCAGGACCTCAGGAAAGTTAGTTGTCCTACCTGAGCTGTCGACTCGTGAATCATCCCGTTTCACCATTACTTACATTCCTGCTGAGCAATTCCATGTACTTCATTAGCAGCCTGGGGATTAGTGTCCCCATTGGAGACTGTCTGGCTCATCTCCAGTGTATCCAAGTTCCTTGTTATTCCCTGTGTCCTAATTCTGTGTTTCTTCTTGGCTTCTCCATAAGGTTAAACACCCTCAGCCTGCTTAAAAAGGCACTTTCTGAAGTCAGAACTGTGCCACCCACTGCCATATGGCAGCTGTGCTCCCTCTCCCACAAGTTACCACCAGTTAATGACATTAAGACATCTGTAGCCAGGTCCCAGATATTTGTGACTCCATGGAGGGGGTGTGACATTTCTTCCCTCCAAAATTAATTTTGAAAAGCAAGGAGGAACGGTGCTGCAATAAATCTGCTTCCTTGTTTGGGATCCTGGGAAGCAACCTCATGCCTGAATTAGGACAGGACTCTGAGTTGTGCCAGCCTGCTTTGATCACTATAACAAAGGAGTCAGGAAAGCTTTCTGCCACTGCATGACCTTCGAGTGGCAGGTGATCTAATCTTCCTGCCTCGGCTTCCTGCCTGTAAAGTGGAGGCGATAATGCTCACCAACCTCCAGGGCTGGTGAGAGCTCCTTGTGATAAATGCAAAACCTCCGAAGCTGTTCAGACACTGTATGGAGGTGTAAAGCTTTATTACCATGTTACTTGTTATCGCTGCCAACCTCGGAGATGTCACTGTTACGCAAACACTCGTCTCCCCTCTGAGTGCTGAAGACTGCATGTCTCAGGCTGTGAAGCGTTTCCATCTCGATTCCACTCTGTTAAATGAAGTGATTGGATTTTGTGAAAACCTGGGTTCTTCCGCCTGCCAGACTGAATCCAACACCGTCACGTTACATGCTCATTTTAACTGAGCTTATCTCATCAGGCTGACATAGCTTGAAGGAGGTAGGTTAGTGCAAACTCCTGGGGGAAAGAGAAACCCTTGCATTTCCCCCCCAAAATGAAGCTTGTGCTCTAAGCTTACTTGGAGGAAGGAAGAAGCTCGTTGAGAGTGTCCCTGTTATGGGTATGGCCATGCACCGCCTTGCAGGTGGAGCAAAGAGGTATCCAGCTGTGCCCGACAGATCTGAAGAAACAGCTTCACCAGCCACAACCTCGCTCAGCATTTCTCTTTTTCTATGCCTATGTTCTTCATTCTCCCTCTACTGCAGCTTCAGCCAGCCGTGGAGACACTCAGACATTAGAGTGATGTGCGTAGTATTAAAAACCAAATGGCCAGGTCAGTGAGAGCTGTATGTGCCCCACATTCCCCCACATCTTCAGGAATATTCACTCCGACATTGGACTGGATCCCAGCAGGGGCCTGGGAGTGTGACCACAATGTAACTGTTACTGAGTACATCTAGACATGCAATTAATGTGCCTTAAGGTTGCTGGCATGAAAATAAGGTGCAGTAAACTGTGCCTGGGAACATGTCTATGTGTGTGACCATGTCAAGGGTTGGGACCAGGGAGCTCTCCATCCCCTAAGCCCTGCTGCTGCCTCTGCAGCGCCCACACCAGTCAGCTCCCACTCCTGGCCTGTGCCAATGGGGAGGTGGAGCCAGGAGCTGAGCATCTCCAGGACTGTGGGGAGACATTGCCCCCTGATCCTGATGCTGCCTACTGCACCCCCTGCAGATCCACCCAGTCCTGGCATTGCTCAGCTCCTAGCTCCCTGCAGGCATGGGCAGGGAGTGGGAACCAACTGTGGGGTGTACATGGGTAGCAGGAGGGCTGAGGGGACGGAGAAACTCTCTGTCCCTGGCCCAGCACAACAGGGACAAAGAGCTGTCCCATCCCAGCGCTGCTCAGCTTGCAGATCTTGGGGGGAGCCAGGAGCTAAGCAGCACCAGGACGGGGGGCAGAGAGCTCCCCCATCCCCTCAGCAGACAAAGTAAGGGAAGAGCTCAGGGTGCTGCTGGTGCTCGGCCACAGGGGGATTGTCCCAATCCAGTGCCGCCAAGCCAGGCTGCGATCCTGAGCTCTGCACCAGAGCCACAGACAGCCCCCCAGCCCATGTGGCCCTCTGCTGCCTAGGCTGACCAGGAGCAAATTGTTCCCAGTCAGCATCTACACATGCACTACTGCACGGTAGCTAATGCACTGGTAACCTAGTACCTGTATTTCTTGGTACTAGCAAACCACGCATAATCCTAATTTACTGCACAGTAAGTTTTGCACACATGTAGACAGTGACACTATCGTATATTAGATTAGTCTAATGCTTAGTAAAGCATCTCATGTAGATGCACCCGCTGAGACTGGTCTTTACTGCTGTTAGAAGCCCTTTGTTTTCTGTGCTCTTCTAGACATGCACCATAGTTCAAGCCACTGTCTGAACACGCTCATTCTACCCGCCTGCACTTTCCTTCTCCAGTCCCTCTCAGACACGCTGCCATATGCTGTAGGATACACAGTTATGCAAAAATAATAATGTGCTCTCAGTGGATGGACTCTTCATTTGTCCATAGCACTTTTCCCTCTCATGGTTCCCTCTCCCTTCATGCCATGAGTGGTGACAGACAGCTTCATTTATTCCAGCATCCTTTGCATTATGAGGTTTATTGTACTGGTATAGAATAGGGCAGTGTCGGTATTCAGATAGTGCCCTCTGGAGTCTGACGCCTGTAAATCTTATATTTAAGTGATTTGGTTTCCTACCAAATAAATTGTGCTCACTGAATGTTTTTTAACAGCCTGGATACTATTGTTTAGTCTGTCGTGAAGGTTCCTGAAACCTGCCCAGCTCAGATGCTTTTGTGTCATACTTAAAACACTGCTGGCTCCCTCCTGGTCAGGAGCGCAGGAGCGCAGCATGTAAAAGAAAAAAAATTGTGGGGTGAGGGGGCTTGTAGCAACCATTTTTAAATGTCAACATTAATTTGGGAAGCTGGGAACATTACCGAGTGTCCCCAGTGCACAGAGAGTTATAGTCAGCCTGAGTTCAGCTTCTATTCCATAATCTCTGTATACTGCACTATACAATAAGAGTTGCCACCTTTTGAAGAATATTTCTTCTCCCTATGGGACCGAAAAAAACCTAGGTAGTGGAGCAGTGGAAGGATGTGCTGTGTCTGTCCTGCCTGAGCACTAATCAAGGTTTGGAGAGTGAATGCAGGCTCCATGACAATCAGATTGGCGTGCTGCAAAATTCATGTGCTGAGGGCAGCTGTTCCCAAGTTGGGTGACAGGGAATGCTCAGGATTGGGGAGGAGGAAATGCAGAGCAGCTGAAAGCCAGTACTAAGGCTGCCCGTATGTTCTTTCCCCAGTACGCTGCAGAATTGCTGGCAGTGGTCCGCCTACCCTTCATCCATCCCAGTTATCTGCTAAACGTTGTTGACAATGAGGAGTTGATAAAGTCTTCAGAGGCCTGCCGGGATCTAGTGAATGAAGCAAAACGTTATCACATGCTGCCGCATGCCCGACAAGAGATGCAGACACCAAGAACCCGGCCCAGGCTATCAGCAGGTAAAGCAAAGCTAGCTTCAAAGACAGATATTTCTGATCTGACGTTTTCAATAGCTGTTGACAGAGTGATACAGACTGTCTAGAGTTTGCATGTGAATGGAAGTGGAAATAACTTTTCTCTTCCTTTTACTAGAGTTTTCCCAGAAGCTAGGGACAGACGTTACACACAAACCAGTTTAAGCAATCAAAAACTGGTTTAAACCTGTAACAGAACAGCTGTTCAGTGCACGTAAACCAGTTTGAACATGGCTGAAACCGGTTTGAGATAAACCTGGTTGAATGCAGTATCAGACTTAGCCAGTTTGGGTCAAACCAGTTTATGCAATGTGTGTCCCAGACCCCTTGCTGGTTGAAAATAAACCAGATTCCCACAGCATCCCAGCAGGTTCTCTGGGCTGGGCGGGGCTCTCTGCTCCACAGCAGGGCTGGCCCCTCCCCTCTGCTCCCTGGCTGGAGCTCCAGCAGAGATTGTGGGCTGCTTTCCCCCTCCTCCTCACCACTCCCTGCTATACAGGAATTCCCCCCTTCCCTCTGCCTTGCAGAGAGTTGTCTGTGTATTCGCTAGTAGACCACATGCTAGCAATGATCTGTGCTGAGTCAGCAGGTAGAGTCAACAGGCAGAATCACCAGGTAGCTGGTAATGTCCCTCTGTTGTTTTTTTAAGGGGGTGATAAACACTGAGTTTGGGGTGATAAACACTGTTATCAATTCCCTGCTGGGCTAATTGGAGCATGCTGCCAGGGCCTGGCCATGCACGCCTCAGCACGGTGCTGTGGAAGGAAAGGGAGGGCTGCTCTAGCACCCCCCAGATTCTAACCTGAGCCACTGCAGGCATGTCTCTGCATGTCTAGGATGTCTGTGCAGTTACAACGTGATTTACCCTAGCCGGGTTAGACTAACCTGCAAAGATTTGATCGATTCAGGCTCAGGCTTTTTGAATGTCTGTCCCTAGCCAGAGAGAACAGATGTGGTCAGAAAAGTCCTGAGCTTGAATGTGAGCTTAAGCTCTCTGCACAGGCCTGTGCAAGGCACTGAAGGGCCAAAATTTCAAGCGGTCTCTCTTGGCTTCCTCTGCTTTGGGATTTCGTGGCCTTTGAGGTACCTAAACCAAAATGATTGACCTTGCGTCCTTTAATCTAGAGACCTGAATCAGTGTTTAGGCCTTTAATTCAGTGGCCTGATTTTCAGGAATGAATAACTTCAGTCATTTCTAAAGAGGAGACCATTTTTTTAAAGTGATGTACGCACAATTCAGCGATGCTTTGACGAGGGCCCTTGTTGTCTGTGCCTCAGTTTCTCTAGCTATAAAATATAACCAATATAATTTTCTTATAATCCACTCATGTTGTGGAAAGGTTGAGCTGGTTAATATTTGTAACCTGCTTTTCACATTCACAGTACTGTGTAAATATATTAATATTTTGGCTACATGAATCTTAAAATAGTAGGTCTGGCTGTTTGTTGAATCCAAAACAAGTGGGTCACAGAACAGATGTTACATTTTTACATTACCAAGCAACTATGGAAAATAGTAACATTTCAAGAATCTTTCCACCTGGGAAATACTTGTTTTATTTCTAGGAAAAATAAATGAAGAAGCTAGTCTCCAGTGTAAAGCATCAGTCTGTCCCATAGCAGCTTTAAAAATGTTCCAAGCACTTGTTTAACTGGAAGTTAGCAAAGTAGCATGCATCAAACTGCAACAAGAAGCAACCAGATGTGGAAGAAATACATGAAACTTTCCAATGCATTGTTCCTGCTGTTCCTTCCTAGCCCATGCAATTACAGAGCTAAGCGAACTTTCTGATATGGGTTGCTTGTGAAACTAGTATGATGTATGGATGCTAAATCAAGGTGAATCCTTTGCAGCTGGGGACAACTGTCTAACCAAGGCACTTTTCAGAAATACGAACTATAGAGAACTTTCACTCATGCTCCTCACTAAAAAAAAATCTTCAGCTACCAAAGGCTAATGGTGTATGTTGGAATGGATTTTTTTGAAAAGTGCTTATTTTATGTTTATGCCTAAAATTGTAGGTATAACACAAGCCATTTTTAAGGAGCTTGTTGATTAGGGGAAAATAATTCTCTTGGGGTAAGAGAGGGTGATTATAGTTTTTTAGGTCAGAGTCTAATTATATGGAATCATGTTATTTTGCATATTGCCTACATTCATGTGTTTACAAAGGCTCTCTAAATACCTTTTGTGGGTCTGCTGCAGTGTGTTAGGTGCCCTCTTGAGGTCATTTGTTATAATCAAGCTATCTCTGCTTCAGGTGATTAGATTTTCATACACATACTGAAAGTAATGTTCTTATTACCAAGAAATAGTTATTTAAAACTGTGCAGAATTTGTAAGATTAATACTATGTGAAGGTCATCATTTTGCATGACATTTAAATATGAAAAATTCAAATTCTAGATGGTGACGGGCGAGGAGAGTCCAATATACTGAGCAAATATTTCCTCACTTTGGGCATGCTATTGCAGCCACGATTGAAAATTTTCAGAACTTGCTTATACTAAGCACTAAATCCAAAGCATCACAACCACCTGCCAGCGAGAGCTGTTGCCAGCAGGTGCTGCGGAGTTAGGTTGTGCCGTACTGTAGGAATAATGTTGCCAAGTCCTAACGTTCCCTTCTCAGTCTTGACCCAGTTTTAACTTTTATGGTGTTTCACACCTCACCAGCAGAGCATTTAGCTTCTTGTACTCCCAAGACTGCACAGGTAAAGGATAAATGTAAATCAATGAGTCCCCAAAGCAAAGAACATCTTTTTACAGCACCTAGCACAGCGGGGCCTTGATCTGTGATTGAGCTCTCCAGTGCTACCATAATGCATTTAATTAATGATTAATAGCATGCAGGCTGGGTTTAAGAAGACCATGTTCATCTAGGATATGTGAAGAGATACTTCATAAAGGGCCCCCTTAGCAGGATTAATGGGAGAGGAATTGAAAGGCTGAAGAAACATAACCAGGAGAAAGAAAGCCTCAAGCCTCTCCATACATCAGTATTCATCATTCATGAAGGATACATTAATCAGCTTGAAAACCGGAAGGTACCTTACCTGGGTAAAGACAAATCCGGGGCACCATGGAGTTAACAACATAGTCCCCATTGTCTTCAATAGGACTAGACTTTCCCTTGCTGGAGCTCGGTCCAAAACCCGTGGAAATCAATGAGCAGCTTTCCCTGGAGAGGGCTTTATACATCCTTCCCCTTTAGTCTTGCATGTCCCAGTACAGTGGCTCGTGTAATCCTCCCAACTAAACTCTTCTATACTGACATTGCTTCCCCAACACAGTTACCAAATGTGCCTCTTCACCTCCTCCCAGGGTTGCCAACCCAAGACAGTTTTTTTTTACTGGCAGTCTGCAAAGTTATCACTAACAATAAAACATTTTACTGACATATGTTTCACATAATGTAAATGTGAGCCTTCTCCTGGACCGTGGGTAAGGGGCAGGTTCAAATCATAGTAAAAAAGATTTGGAGATTATCAGTAAAAAAATGTTCTTGGATTAGAGACCCTATTTGACTGACCATGCTCAGGGGACCCCCTTCTCACCCCCACACCCTGCTACCCCCAAATGCACCCTCCACCACGATGCCCCTGCCAGCCCCACTCTCCCCAGCCCAGCATAAACCACCAAAGGAGGACCACAGTTTGTCCACCTTCCACCCAAGCAGATAAGAGGCAGTGCCATGCAGCGCTGCTGTGCTCCAGCTGCACTTCAACAGTGCTTTCACGCTGCTTATTTTGCAGCTTTGTTTTTGCTTTGTGATTTACAGGTGGCGCACGTTTTTTACAGACTTTACAGATAGGTGCTTTTAGCCTAGTTATTTACGGAGCGTCCATAAATTGACAGACAGTTGGCAACCCTGCCTCCTACCAACCTCTCCATTTGATTGTACAGCACACAACATCTCTCTTACGCGAGCCTTTATAAGCATCTGAACAGCACCACTCTCAAAGCACCAGAGCTTAAATGATTCACCAGACTGAAAAATGGCTTGTTTTCTCTAGTTGTGTTTTCCAATGGGGGCTGAAAAGCTGGCTTTACCATGAGTTTTATGATAGACTACTGCCCAAATGAGAAGCATGCCTTTTCTAACAAACATGATTTGCTTAATTGACTCCTAGGTGTAGCCGAAGTAATAGTCTTAGTGGGAGGCCGCCAAATGATTGGCATGAATCAGCGAGCTTTAACAGCTGTCACTTGCTTAAATCCACAAAACAATAAGTGGTACCCGTTGGCCAGCCTGCCCTTCTACGATCGGGAGTTTTTCAGTGTTGTCAGCGCTGGGGACAACATCTATCTCTCAGGTAAGTGGCATACCAGTTGGGCATAGAGAAGGGCTGGCCCCTCGCAAAAATACATTGTGCAGCGCAAGCAGGGAAGAGGATGTGCTAGTCTTATCCAGCTGTCACTAAAAGGAAGGATGGGCAGAGGGGAACTTGCTTTCACCATTCTCCATTTCACTTCAGCCTTAATTTCCTTGCAGAGCAGTCAACAGCCCATTCTGCAGTTTTAACGTGCAGAGAATAGGTTTGACAACCATCAAGCGTGCAAAGAGGTTTCCCTACTATAACAACACAATTTAAAAGACTGGCTGGAGTCGAGCCTAAATGGTGGGTTACTGCATTCAAGACAGATCAGCTGAGCTGCTTGAATATGCGACCTACACTTACAATATTTGCTTACAAGAGCGTTCACGTTTGGTACCTGTTCTTTAAATCTCTCTTTTGACAGTAGTCTGTAGCCCTATAATCTTGTTAGCTTCAATGAAACTGAGCCCACACTCCCAAAGAGGGTTTAACTGAAAGAGTTACTGACTACAGCTTGGACGTGTAGTATAAAGGTGTCCGTTTATATTCAACCGTGTGATACTTCTCCGATTGAGGAAAGAAAGCCGTCTCTACTGGGTGGAGGTAAAGATCCCCCTGGTGGTCACGGAGAGTAAGTTTGATGGCAAGAGGAGAAGGACTTGTAGATGAGAAGTGTTTACACAACTTTAAATTCCCCTATCATCTTACTTGTGCTGACTAGAGGCCCCTGGAGCTGAATAAAAGTTATCGAGATCAATGTAGCTTCATCCCTTTGTTTTGTTACTGGAGGTCAGGTCCTCAGTGGAGGTCTTTATGCAGTGCTGGCTATTTTGTTCATTGGAGTGCAAAGGTTTCCCACTACGATTCCCTACTCCAGGCTCCGTGGTGTCTGACAGATGAACAAAACCCAACCCCTCAGTTTATTTCAACCCCTTCCTGTGAACTCGTGCCAGGTTTCAAGGGGATCTGGGCCAATTTATAGTCCTGGATGGAAAGTATATTCAAGTCAAGAGTCTCACAAGATTTCTATGCCAGACTAGCTGTATACTACTTTATTCTGTTTGCTTTACTCAAACCTGGAACACAAAGGAAAAAATGATCTCCTGCAAACTGAAATGGGGGCATTTCACACTGCACAGTGCGGGGAGGGAATGAAATATCCTTACGCAAAGCAAATACCAAGGAGGAAGGATGGTTTTATCATTAGCGTGCAGAACTGAGACTCTGGCTCAGCTGCTGACTCCTAGTGTGGTCTCGGATAAATCATTTCACCTTTCTGTTCTTCAGTTTCCTGTTCTGTAAAATGAACATAATAATCCTCACCCCGACTCTGGAGTGTGGGAAGCTAAACGCTTTGTGAGCCCCAGTTGGATGCAGCTACACGGTTGTCCAGTATTAGCATCTTGCTTCATCAGTGCTGTGGCTGTAGCGCTGCACTGTAATGTAGCAGAACGAAACAGCCAAGTGATGCCGGAGCATTAGGAGTTAAACCTTGAGTTCTTATCTACTTATTTTAATCTCACCGTTCACCAAGTTGTTTTCTATCTTTTAGTCAGCAGTCTAGATTTCAAACCAGGCAGTATCTATTAAGCCAGGCACTCTCTGCCTCGTGACACCTTCTTGCAAGTGCTGCAGTAATTTAATAGATTGGATGTTATTTATGGATGTTGGAAGGGTATATTCCCTTATGCACATGTCCCTCTTAGTCTGACATCTTGATTTCCTTGTGTCATCTTAAAAAAAAAACCAAAAACCTTTGGGACACATGAATAAATGACACAGATCTGCATCATCGGAACAGATGCTCAGTATCGAGGGTGATTTATTTTAATTAGTCAAATGTCATTTGAAGAGTTTTTACTTTGTAACTGGCTTTGATTGCAACATGCGGCGAACTGCCGGCGTTCCAAGAGCTCACTTAATTCTCTCCTTTCCTCTCCTCTCGCTCACACATTGACGGCAGGTGGCATGGAGTCTGGTGTCACGCTCTCTGATGTCTGGTGTTACATGTCCTTACTTGATAACTGGAATCTTGTATCCCGAATGACAGTCCCGAGGTGTCGACATAACAGCCTGGTGTACGATGGGAAAATCTACACCATCGGAGGTGTTGGTGTGGCAGGAAATGTCGACCATGTGGAAAGGTAAGGTTCAGCTCCCAGAGAAACCGTCTGATATGTTGTGATTTTGGCTGCGTGTGATTTAAAGGGACGCTGTCAACTCCAGTTTACCACAAGATTCAGGTTTTGTCACAACAAGTTTTTCCAGCAGCCTCGAACATAGAATTATATTGAGTATTTTTTTTAACGCATCAATGGAAATCGTTGTTTTAAAACAAACAGCTGCCAAGTTGTTTGTGACATTTTATTCAATCATTTAATAAACCTGTGCTTTAGAAGTTGTGAGGATTTGGGGCTAGCAAAAGATGGAGAGCACCGATGCACAAACTCTCCTGTCCACCTACAACGGTGCAGCCAAGGCGAGCTTCTCTTACCCTCGGCTCTTGCAAACCCCTGCAGGCAAGATCCGGCTGGAGGAAGGATTGCCCTCAAGTGTATGGGTTTTCTGAGAAGCTGCCGGTCTGAGCAACACACGAGGATGAGCTTGGTGTCTGGAAACAAATAGGCATCTGCAAGAAGGAAACAGTTTTTCAGTCCCTACTGAGATGGGCTGAACAGAACAGAGTGGCAGCCACAGGGTTTTATTTTGTAAGAGACTCTGTGATTTCAAACATTTTTTTTGTTCTGAAAGGGGGGCAACAACCCTAATTTCCCATGGAAACAAAGTAATAAAGTAAATTCTTATTGGACCAGTAGAAATAGGTCATGTTGATAAAATGCAAATGTTTCATTAAGAGTTCAGTTTTTCCGTGTAGAAATGGAAAGCCCTTTTGAAACCAGCAAATTAAAACCTTCCCTTCCAGACACTGGACACTAAGAACCAAGGACTTAACAGTGATACTGGTTTTCTGGCTCATTATAACCTACCTGACCCCTGAATTCACCCCAGACATGGAAGGTGAGAAGAATCCTCCACCTTTTTGATAGGCCTCAGTCTCCCAGTAATCCGCCTCTTTTCTTTTGCTGTTTGTTTGTCTGCTACCCTTGGGGATTTCTCTCCCCCTGTTACAACTCTTTTCTTTTACTAGGCTGTGTTGGCTTTCACTGCTCAGACCTGAAGAAGCATGTTAGGTGTTCGAAAGCTTGTCTAATCCAGCCCAGCTATACAGTTGGTCCAAGAAAATTAATCCTTGCTGGGCCATCATGGCTACAACGTGTCCGGGACCCTAACACTACCAGAAATGATCACAACAGCTTCAGCCTTGTTGAGATATATTTTTCCCCAGCTGGTTCCTGCGAGACAAACTTTCATCAGAACTGATAGATTTTTTATTTGCAAAAAGCAAATTGTTTCACAGCATTTTCTGGCAGATGCACGTTCTGCCTGCAGAGCTTTGACTAGGTCTAGTGCTGACTTCAAATTCCTGACTCAGAGGTAGACCACTCCCTTAGCAATAGCTTCGGTAGAAGAAGGTTTCAGAGTTTTTTCTCCCCAGAGCAGGAGGGCTGGACCCGATGATCCCACAAGGTCCCTTCCAGCCCTAAGCTTCTATGAATCTGTGAGATAGCTAGTCCCAGTAAATGGTATCTTAACGTGGGATCATATCTCTTTATGCCAGAATTAAAGATGCCTAGAGTTATTGTGTGAATAAGATGCAAAAATGAAATAGGATTCAGGTTTCCCAGCTCTCCTTAGTTCTAGATTTTCCAACTGTTGCACACTTGACCTTGCAATATTAACATGCTGTTAATATAGCATAATATAGATGATACGTGAAATCATCTGTGCAATTACTGCCTACAAATAGATACATGAAAAGACCGTTGAGATTGCAGAATCAAGGACTTGGAATTTGGGAAGTGCTAGGAATTTAGGAAATAACTGTTGTCTAAACTGTTTCCAGAGGGACCTTTCCCAGTGCACAGAAGGGACCTTTTCTGGGGACTGACTGGGGTTGGGATTGAAGGGGTATGCCTGCATGACCTATCTCACTGGTTGTAGTGGTTGGAAGGTGTTGCAAGAATGAAGCAAGGAATTGGAGAAGGAAAAGAGGCAGTCTCGTGGCTAAGGGAGTTGAATACTGCCTTGGAAAATGAAATTGTATTCCTATCTGCCTCCCAGAGCTTGTGCGTGATGCTGGGCAAACCTCTTATACTAGTCTCACAAACACAACTTAATAATAGATGGTGTTTTATACCAAACATGAAAGTCCTAGAGTTGTTGAAGGAAAAGGCCACCTGAACTGCTTCTTGTGGGCAAAGTATGGTTTTTGTCTCTAACCACTTTCAGAAATAGTGGACCTCTTTGGCTAAAGATTTTCTCCCAAATCCAAGCAGGCCCAAGCCATGTAACTGTTGAAGTTTGGGAAAATTATAAAATCTGAAAATGGAATATTTCTAATGGGAACATCAGGTGAACTTTATTATCGGTGATCAGGAAATGTTACCTTTGCGGTCTTGACCTCTTTATGCTTACCTGTTAGGCTCATGTAATAATGGCATGATTGCATCCTCCTTCCCACCCTGAAGGATCTAAACTTTCAGCTGATTACCCTCAGTGTGAAGCAGTGTAAAGGTGATCACACATACAGGTACGCACAGTTCATCAGTGGTTGCGCAGCCCCTTGTGACATTGTAGTGGTACTTGGTGAATCAGACTCCCAGGCTCTGCGCCAGAGTGTGTGCAGTTCCAGAAATGGTTCCTGAGGGTAGAGCCAAGTACGCAGACGTGGGTCATTCATTGTGAAACCCGAGGGACAGTCCAGGTGGTACCACATTTGAGGTTCTCTTCACTGTTCTGCTAAAGTGGCCATGTACAACTTCTCCGTTACTTTAAGTGTAAGGTGGGAGATTGGTATTTGCGCACCTCCTTGTTTTCATATGGAGAGTGGATCTGTAACAAGGGCTTTGAATTGTAGGGAAGTATTAACAACAGTCTGTGGAGCTCCTGGCTGCGAGGTCAGGGCACTTTCCCTTTGCCGGAGGGGTATCATCTGTGAGGCTTTTGCTCTCTGACTCTCTCTGATCCTTTGACGTTCCACCTAAGATGCAACCAGAAATTACAGATGTTGAATGGCCCACAGGATATGTAGCCTGGGGCAAATGGGCACATAAATCTTTTTTTTCCGGCATTTGCTGCCTAAATATGGCAGAGCTGAAATGGGCTAAGATCAAATATTAAACTGACTTCACTGATTGTGTCAGCGAGTTAGGGAAATTCAGGAAGTAAAATGGCAGCAAAAATAATGAAAAGCAAATGGGATTAGCTAGCACTGGGCCCACTCCAGGCTGATAGTGGGTAGGCTGCAGACTTGTTCAGTGAGCCGCTCACTCTTTTCTGGGTTCAGGACATTACTTCAAGTTCCCAAGTATTTTCTGCTATAATTTAAAGTCAGGCTTTTTTTTTTTTTACAGAGGAGGCTAAATGTTTTTTAATCCTCCTTCTAGTTGAAAAAGCACATCCAGTAAATGACAATGACACAAGCAACTTTTTTGTAGTAGTAGTTGGTTTTCAGTAAAGTACGTCTGTTCCCCCAGAGTGTCTCTTTCTTTCCCTGCTTTGATTCGTTCGCTTGCTCTTCAACAGAACATCCGGGGGGAAAAAGAGCGTGTCTGATCAAGACCAGCAGTTGTATAAACACAGAAGTAAACCTAGTTTCTCACTTTTCCATCATCTCTGTCTATAAAGGCAATACCCTCATGTCTGCAACAACAGGGGTGCCAGTTCTTGTGACTGTCTCGTGCACCTCACAATAGTTGTTGATTTTCTGTGGTCCCCATGTCTTGTGCTTACAGGAGAATATCAGTTTAAATTTGGTTGCTTGGTTTTTTGCAGAGAGCTCTTTGGCCAGTGGAGACCAATGATCGTTTCATTGGTGTCAAGTTTCTCATGCTTATCGAACTAGAGAAAAATCTTGAAAACAAGAATCTTAAAAAAGGCACAAAAATCAGAAGGCAAATAAGAGAACAGCCAACCTATTCTTTTTAATCTCAGGATTTTCAAGTGAATCTCATGAGTTTTGAACACTCGGGATTAGCGGCACTGAAGACTTTAACTCACCACTCTGTAGTGCCTGCGTGAGCACAAGTGTGATCTGACAGACAAGCCTTCAACTCAGTGAATGCATCTACGATCCCTGTCTACCCTTAAATTTGGGACATAGCATAGGCCTTTTATGTATGCTTATCAACAAGTAGGCTATCTCCATGTCCTCTGACTGTATTCTGCCTCTGCAGGGATAGGTAAACCCTTGTGATGGGGATTTGTTAAACTCTCAGTTATAATTAATCTGCTATTATCTATTAAATGACTTCTGAGAAGTAACAACAGAGGAGAGCGTATGCCTAGATTGTGTGTCCCTTTTGGGTTATGCTGGGATATCGGAGGGTTTTAAAAATTAAAATGAAGTTTGGGGATTAAGGAATGTGTTCATTTCATTGCTTAAATCCTTTGTTTTGCAGGGGGTGGTTTGTCTTGGTTTTAGCATTGGTTTTCTGGATCTTCGCATTAGAAGAGCAGGCAGAGAAAAAGATCATTTTAAAAACTGCACCCCACAGGTCTGCTCCTATTCCAACAGAAACATGCCCCAGCTGGCCCAATATCCTAATTTTAGCCAGTATTCAGAAAATTAAATAGATGGGATGACTGATCCTAGGCTTGGGAGCAATGAGGCATTCTGAATGTGGGTCATCTCTTTCAGAAGAATCATTAATGTGCAGAATAATGTTAATTTAATTGCTCAATTGTCTGATGTCATATGCTCAATTAAAACTCAACTCAGCTCAGAACTTCCCAGTACCTCTTCTTAGTGTGCATGTGTGCGCGCGTGCACACACACACCCCCATGCAGGTTTGACCTCCATTAGTAAACAAATCACGTTTTCCATTTATATGTGGATGGGCCATTGCTCTTGCTTTGGAAGGGGTCTAGGAACGCAGTCTTTCAGAAGATAGGAATGCATCGGTGTGTCTAGACCGTCTGACTGTTTGCATTAAAAGAGTGGCATGGGTGCAAAGGCAAGTATTTAGATTTAGGAATGCAATTTAAATTTGGTCCCTTTATAAATATGCATTTAACACCACCTTTAGCTGCTTGATCTCATACTGTTCATTTTTTTTCATTCTGTTTAATTGCTGGATCTCATACTCACACTCGCAGAAGCTTCCGATTTTGCCAGATTAAGCTGGATTTCCATGGGAATGGCAAAAGGCACATTGAACTGAGACCAGGCAACATCCCCCTCTCCCCCTGCCAGTTATTAATTCCTTGCCTCTAAGCATGGCTGTAGTGAAGCACTGATGGTGAAATGTTTACAATACTTTTTAAACTCAAGAAAACAACTTATTTTCCCCTAAGCTCATTCTAAAAAGTTGCTGAGCTGTTTTTGGTGAAATGTTCATTTTGCGCAGGATGAAAAATAAAGCCCTGAATGGTCAAAATGTGACAGAAGTCATTGAAATAAAATGTATAGGGCAACTTTCATTACCCATTTGTTATCTCTACTGCCTCCAGTGCATCCATGTGTGACTGGCCATTTGTTGAATGCCCATGTTGCTATTGGAAAGCACAAATCAATACCTCCTCTCCCCGACTCACACACACACACACACACACACGCTACAGAAAGGATGTGGACAAATTGGAGAGAGTTCAGCGTAGGGAAGAAAGACTGAGAGAACTGGGCTTATTTAGTCTAGGGAAGAGGAGACTGAGAGAGGACTTAATAGCAGCCTTCAGCTACCTGAACGGGGGTCCAAAGAGGATGGAGCTGAACTGTTCTCAGTGGGGGCAGATGACAGAACGAGGAGCAAAGGGCTCAAGTTGCAACAAGGGAAGTTTAGGTTGGATAATAGGAAGAATTTTCTCACTGGGAGGGTAGTAAAACACTGGAGCAGGTCACCCAGAGAGGTGGGGGAAGCTCCATCCTTGGAGGTTTTCAACACCTGGCTAGCCAAAGCTTCAGCTGGGATGATCTAGTTGGGGCTGGTCCTGCTTTGAGCAGGGGGCTGGACTGGATGTGACCTCCTGAGGTCCCTTCCAACCCTTATTTTCTATGACTCGATGTCTGTAAATGCAGCTAGGTGGCGTTTTCTGTGGAGTCTGTAGAGTGAGGTTAGGAGAAGAACCCATCCTTCCTTGTTCCTTGTCTGTACTTCATCTATAGAAGCAATGCAGTAGACCAAGCCCTGGGAAATTTTGGGGCCAGTGAAGTCAAGCACCATTTAAAGAGCTCACATCTCTTTAAAGAGCTCAGCAGATCCAATGATGATGGGTAACGTTATGAAAACTTGAATATATAAAAAGACACCTATTGTTGTAGTTTAAAATAATGTTATGTGCCTGCTGAGCTGAATCACACGCTCACTCGGTGAAATGGATGTATTGTTGGGCTATGTTTTTGGAGCAGGTTTTCAGGGAAATAGCAATGTGACTGCAGTTCTCAATCAAGTTTGTCTGTGACAGGAAAAAAAAGTCCCTAGGTATTTAGTTGAGAGATTATCATGCCTTTCCATCTGCCTCTGCAGCTTGTGTACAGTTAGGATATGGAGGAATGAAGTGAATCTATGACCAAGGCTTCCACATAATGGATGACGGGCCTCCTCAAATGTGTGTGTGGAGAACTTAGAAGCCTGCATATGCTGACAAGACAATATATATGACTAAATGTTTGTGGATCTGGGTATTTCATAGTAATTATCTGTCTGAAGGGTGTGGGAAGATGAAGCTTACGGTTCTGATAGCATTTGCACAGCCAAGCCTCTCAAGTTTATCTAAAATTGGCTGACTGCTTCAGTTTATATTGTGCACTTGAAAGACAGTCTAAAAAATTAAATGTAAAAATAACCTGTATCTGTCTCTCTACAAACTGCTTCAGAATGAACTGTGTTATTGATGTTTTAACAAATTATTTACATATATCCTTGTCCAAGAACAGTTCATTAAGTTCCTCAGAACAATCGGTGGGGGGGGCAAAATGCAGTCCAGTAATAAGATGTGAGCCATTTGAAAAGCAGTTCAATACTAGACAATACAGTTATATTCTGAATAGCATCTTCCCTGCAAAGTGTATTCCAGAGTTAAATAATGTATAAAAAAGGTGGGTGGTGTGCGTATATAAACTCCTGATAATGGCTGGCAGAAAGACTATTTACTATCTAATGTAAATAAATTATTCACTCATAAGGCTGTTTAACCTAGAATGAGAGAAATTAAGAGAATGAAGCAATGTGTTTTCAGGCATGAGAAAAGAGATAGAAAAAGGCTGATCTAGGTGGCATGAGCTCCAAAGGAAAAGGCTTTCTTATCAATAATAATAAGGATGCTGGAAAAGATTGAGAGAGAAACCAGGGGCATCTTTACACGTGCTCTGGTGTGTGTATGTGTGTTGCGGGGGGGGGGGGACACTTTAATTTGAGTGGCTCTGAGAGCCACCCTAACTAAAGTACCCACTGCATCATGTATATTCAGCGTCCCATGGCAGGGACACTGTAACTAAAGCTCATTCAATGACCTTTAGTTAAAGCGCCCCCACTGTCATTTTGAAGTGTGGGGACACTGATACAAGTGACGCTTAGGCTGTGCTGGATTGAGCTTTCTAATTAGCACGTGTTGGAGCAGACGTCTGGCACGTGTGTAAGTGTCCAGATGCTGAATGAGATGAATGAGGTGAGAGAGAGATCAGGTCCACGAGTCAAAGCTGGAGAACGACCGTGTAGGGACAAGCCCGGGCGCCCCAGGCGAAGCAGAAACAGTAACTTCCAGTTTACACCACATTCACAGTTGTGAATGCGTAGCTGCCATCAGCAGCCACTTTTCTCATCGTTCCCGTCCGCCCCACCACCAACCACTTCCAAGGCAGTTGTACCTATCAGTCTGCTTCCTTCCCCCCACCCACGTCATGCTACCGCTGGAGGATAAGCAGGCTTAATTTTAAAAGTAGTCTGCGGAGTACTGACCGTGTTGTCTTCTATATTTGGAAAGCATCTAGCATGTTTAAAGCATCGTAGGAATATCACTGATACCCGTATCAGAGTTTCCAAAGTGCACAGTGTTGAAGTGATGTCCTGGCACTTAGTATTTGTGAAATGACAGGGCGAGACTGCGAAGGACGGGGTTGTAATAGCCAAGCTGAGAGGAAATTCAGGCATGCGTGATGTTTGAAGAAACATAGCTGCATCGACGGTGTAGAAGGCTGCAGTATAGGTAGTCTATAGATTTACAGACAAAGGAGATGAACAACAACAACACTGAGGTTACTGATATCGTAAAATAAAGTATCTTCCATGAATTTGGCAGGCCCAAGACCTTGGCTAGAAATAGACACTAGACTCACAAGGTTTAGGTAAGCCTGTCCCAGAGAAAGCTGTTATCTAGCCTAGATACAGGGGGCTTTGAGGTAGTACTGGTTTGGTAGGAGTGCTATACACATTTCTGCAGAAAGAAAAACCTTTGGTTAGATTAGATTCAGGTCCCACTAAGTATTCATTTGCGGCTGCTAAAACCAGACTCAAATATGAGTTTTGGGTGGAGGCAAGAGACCAAAGAAGGTATCTGAGGCCACGTCTTTTAATTGTGAACGTGATAGCAGAAGATGGAGGCAAGAGGATGGAGAGTAAGAATGGAAATAGTAAGAGCAGAGAGGTAGGAAGTGAACTGGCTGGGATTATTCTCTACGTAAGAAAATTGCACCAAGTCAACGGTTTTTAAACCAATTTAGATAATCTGGTACAAACCTGGGTGTGAACACACGAGGAGTCAAGTGAAACCAAAACAATTTACTGTGTGGAAAACGTGCCTTTCAGGGAGAGACTAAAGAAGCTTAAGCTACTTAGTTTATCCAAGGAAAGCTTAAGAGGTTGCTTTATTATGTTCTACAAAAATATACATGGGGAGAGATATGTGATAGTAGACGACTCTTGTAATCTAACAGAAAAAGGCTTGTGATCCAGGGGTAGGAAGCTGAGGGTGGATAAATTGAGATTAGCAACAAGGCACATATTTTTACAGTGAAGGTAATTTGGCACTAGAAGAACCTAGTCACGGCTGTTGTAGATCCTCTATCACTTGAAGGCGTTCAAGACCAGATTTCTTTCTAAAAGCTATGCTAAAATTCAACGCACTGTATGGGCAGAAAACATCAAGTAAGCATAATGCATAATACATAGGAGGTTGTGGTACTAGGACATACTGGATCTTTCTATGCTTAATTTCCATGAGTCCATGGAGACAAAGATGACTTCCAGTATGGCAAATGGGGGTTTGGAGTAGACTAACATCACTCTTTTGTTGAAATCGGTCCACCTTTAGACGAGTCCGCGTGCATAGAGGTTCTGGGCCACAGGTAGAGCCAACACCAGATAGCAATGCTACTTCTTACTCGTTCAGAGAAGGGTCTTGACACTGAAGGATGCTTGAAACTGGGACAAGAGCATTTGATTTAAGCAGCACTATTTGCACCTCTATGCGGTAGATTTGCAGCCTTCGGCTTTGCAGACAAAGTGAAACTATTTAGTCATTTCTGGTTCCCTGTGGCAGTCAGAGGGAGATTAATTCCTTCACTCGCTCATGCAGCAAATAAACAGAGAACAGTGGAAGTCGGTGAAAAAAATGATGGGTGACCCAGAATGGTGGTAGTGAGATTTACCATCCCTTTTAGTGCGAGACTCGCTGCCACATGCACACCCCTGCTGCGCCCACCAAACCCCACCTACAGAACATCTGGGTGGCATAATCCGCCTGTATTTTGATAAACTATTACACGGGAGAACTGGCAAGCAGTTGACTACAATCTGTGTCCCTCTCGAGCAGCCTACCACCAAGGAAGGCATGAGCACGCCTACTCACCTTCACGGGTTGATATGCCATTCAGATGCACTGGCCGCAAACATCATCAGAGATTGAAGTCCAGTAGTGACACTAAATCACTGTGGGCTTTGTTAGAAAACATATATTGGATGACAACTCTCAATTGTATCCCAGAAGCTGATAGATTAGAAGGGCGAGTTAGATCAGTTCCAGTCTAATAACTGTATTCCTTTGACTGTTAATCATTTTTTATTATAAAATGACAGATGTTGACAGATAAATTACCAAAGCTTGACTTATTGGGGGATGCTTGTTGGTTAAGTGTGTCCCAAGAGCAATGTACCAAACTGTTTATATTACATGATTTTTCCCCATATCAATATTAGGATGAGAGTGAGAATTGCCACGAGTCTTGCATACAAATAGGAGGCACATCTTGCTTTGTGCCTTGCGCTGTTAGTTTAGAAATGAGTAATCCAATTCAGATTTGTAATCTTATTTTTGGCCTCAAAGTGTAAAGTGGGCCCAATATATGATTGTGCCCATTTATATATTCCTGAAACCACATTGTTTAATTTCTTCTGTCTGAAGTTAATTCTCAGTAAAGAATCTAGAGCGGTGGTTTCCAGCCTGTGGTCCGCAGACTCCTGGGGGTCTGCAGACTATGTCTAAGGGGCTCCATGAAAGATAACTATGATTAATCAAAAGTATGTGAATACCCACACTTACAATGCAAAGGGGTCTGCACCTCCATTCAGAATGTTTTAAGGGTCTGCAAATGAAAAAAAGGTTGAAAACCACTGATTTAAAGTATACAAAAATCACTAGAAAATACATTTCTCCCTGCTCTTTCTAAGGAACTTATCCCATTTTAGCTGGCTAAAATTTGCTTCCATTTTGTTTCTTCCATTTCTGCTTTCCATTTATCAACACCTCTCAGCTATATCTACTGACATTTTTTAAGGCAGATGAAGTCGGGTATATTAAGTACGTTATTTTATGTCCCTTGCCTTGTATCCTTTATTTTGTCCCACTTTTGGATTTTGGCAAGTGGGAAACTTTACAAATGATGTCTCTCACAAGATACGTTCATTTCAGAAGGGATTTGAGGGCCCGAGTTCAGGAATCCTCGAGTGTTGGAATAGTGATAGATTTCATCCTAATCTCAGGAGACAAAGCTCTGAGCGGCTGATGAGGGCTTGCATCCTTTTAATCCCCCATTGTGAATAATCATTACTCAGGTAACTATTACTTGCCTGAGTGCAATATTACCTGGAAACATTGAAACCTAAAAACCATATCATTTTTTGACTGTCTCCAAGACTCATTTTACAGGAGCTATTTGGATCACTGCCACATTATCTTAAAAAATAAATGCCTGTACTTATGACATTGTTGAAAATGAATCTTCACCCACAGTTTATTAACTGCACATCCTCACGGTCAATGGCTTAATTAAATCCGATACTGATGACCTGAAAACTAATTTAGTGCTTTAATGCATATTTTTTTCTGTTGTGCTGTGTGTCAGATGTGGATGCAATGGGGAAATCTAACTCCAGCAGCAAACCCCCCATTACCTTTGGCTACCTCCTCCATTGAAGTGCAGTAGCTTGGTCCACACAATGAAAACTGAATGAAGGGACGTGCAACCTGTGCACTGATGACTAATTGACTTCAGTAAAAGGAGCTATCGCATTGCATTATGTTTGATGATGAGATGAGTTTCGCAAGCTAAACAATTTAAGAACATTAATAGTTGCCTGCCTACGGTTGCTATTGGATATCACTGTGCTGATACGCGAGAAGAATTTCACTGTATTCTAATTAATAGAAATTAATTAGTGGAAGTTTCCTTGACAAAGGTGTCCTGAGTTTCTTTAGCTCACACTATAATTAACTTTGAGAGGTATATGAAGAAAACAGATCTATTTTTCTTCATTTCTCTATTACTATCTGCTTTAAAGGATTGAAAGAGGCATTCATTACATGATTTGCCAACTGTTGACTCGTGGTGTTAGAAGATACATTGACACATCTGTTTTATCTGTCTGTCTAACTGCCTATTATATCTCAGTCTGTTTTATCTGTTTGTCTATCTGTCTGTCATGCACTTACAGTTCACCCAGCTTGGTATTATCTGGGCTTGTTCTTATCACTTTTGTCTTAGGTATGACACGATCACCAATCAGTGGGAGACAATAGCTCCTCTGCCAAAGGCCGTGCATTCTGCAGCTGCTACCGTCTGCGGTGGTAAGGTCTATGTGTTTGGTGGGGTGAACGAAGCCGGCCGTGCTGCTGGGGTCTTGCAGTCCTATGTCCCTCAGACAAATTCATGGAGTTTTATAGAGTCTCCTATGATAGGTAAGTGATCCGTATTACAGTTAAGTAACTAAAGTATATAAATGCCTATACTAGAGGTATGTTTAAATGCCCATGTTGAAAAGAAATAAACCAAGGGGTCTGAATGAAAATGTGTCAGATAAGAGGCTGGGGGAAGATGTAAGAGACTGGCAGCAATATGTAGCATATTATACTGGAAGTGCCGTTGGCAGGATCCGTTACTCAGGATGGTCGTCATGCAGTATTGCTCTTGGTTATTAGCTAAGAACGGTGATTTCAAGGTGGGTGAGATGGAAAAACAAGTGAGAAGTGGATACTCCATAAAATAGACCAGACATTCATAATCTGCATTGAGACTTTTTTGGAGTATCAGCCGTTTCTTGTGCTTAAGACCATACTATTCAGTTAACAGAATATTGTTAATGTTACTAAGATGCCGCTTCTCCTGCTGGCAAGACAGTCTTTTTTACAGGGATTTACCAGTGTCATTCAATGGAATTCACCCTTCCCATAGGAAGTCACCAACAAGAGAAGCTAAACTATTAAGAAGCCAGTGCCCAGGAGCAAGCATGATACTTTCCAGAACAAACAGAGAGACAGGGGCAAATTTTCAAAAGCACCTAAGTGACTTTGTACTCTCGGGCCCATTGTCAAAAGTGCTGGAGATCCTGAAGAGCTTTAGCCATAATGACTGAAAATAGGATTTGGCTCCTGAATCTCTTGGGCACTTCTGAAAATTTAAACCACAATCCCTTGCCCAAAGACTCTGTAATCTCAATATGAGCTACGGTGCAGTAAGAACAGATAACACAGGCTGTAGAGTACAGCGCATTCAGCACACAGGGTTCAGGTTAGGCCCAAGCACATCTGGATGGCTAAAATAAGCTGTCCCTCTTACTTCTGGTGTGATTCTGCTCTTCACGCCTCCTGGAAGAATCAAGCCTTAGGGAATCAGTACGCACTGTATATGAGATGCTATGGGACAAACTATGGCGACATAGCATTGGTGGGCACAAACCGTGACACCACCACTGCTGTGCAGTAGCAACGAACAGAAACAACCCAGGCAGTGCCGAGACTGTGCGGAAATGACCCACATGGCGCTGGGATGGCTTTAGCAAGTACTAAATGACTGCGCAATAACAACTGCACAGTTGGGCGCAGGTGTAGACGCGCCCAGCTATAACATCCATGCTCACCTCTTCCCTTGTAAAGATTGTCTTTTCCGGGGCTGCTCTTTGTGTCCAGCCTAACATAACATGACATCCATACGATGTAGCATGAAGCGCCCAGCGGGAGGGCGTTAACCAGCCGCAGTCATGTTTATGTATTACAGCAGAGCAAACAAACCTATTTCTTGGCTTTCTCCATCGTATGGGCACGACTGCTGCTGTTCCTGTAATCTGCTGAGTGACAGCATGAGGTTTTCCTGTACTCAGAGCATACCACAAAAATGAATGTATTATGCAAAGTGGTATCCGTCGTCCTTATGAAAACAGTACAAATGCCACAGGAGCTATGAATTTATTCCCTGGGCTCATTATACTGTCTAGTACGTGTCAAGGCCATGCATTTTGGGAAAAATGATCTTACCCCATCCAGAGATGGGTGCATTTCAAATATATTGTGTCATTTCCTCACAAAAATACTTCAAAGCTATTCATTGGGTTGGGGGGAAGGTATTGGTGCTTTCTCAGTGTAAAGGTCATTAATTTCTCCATTGGTGTGCAACGTTTTGGCGGTGGAACACACCATGCGATGGAGTTGTGTAGGGCTTATGCTGGGAAATAAATAATGTCAATTTATTGCAAATGTATGGAGTAATTTAGCACAAAAATGGAAAAAAAAAAACCAGAGGATGCTTGTGATACTTAACCAGAGGGCCCTGAGACCTTTGAACGTGCACTTTATTTGTGCAACTGGAAAGAACAAAATGGCAGTCCAGATTCAATAACAACCGTAAAGCAAACCAAACGAAACCCAGAAGGCAAGACCAGGAAACCTTTTTATAAAATAGAAATGAAATGATCTCCAAGAGAGATCACTGTCTTCCATTTGAGCCTTGGCCAACACTAATGAACGAAGCCTCAGGCGGTCACTGTGAGGTAAGTAAACTGAGGCAAAGAACTACCACTTTGTTTCTCGGGGCACACAAGAGGCATACGGATGCTGTTGATCCCGGACAAGATGATGGCCTCTTGAAATGTGTGAAGTGTGCTCAAATACATCGCTGTGCAGCCGCTCTTGAGTGCAAACAAGATGAACCCTGTAAATGGATTAGCAGCACTCATTTAAAACCTATCTGCTGTTTTAAGAAAGAGCATACAGGAAGGCTTGTGGTAGCTCAGACAAAATAAGTCTGTCACATACCAGGAAGTCTGGTGCCAATATGGGTTTAAAGAGGAGGTTGAAAGCAGTTTTAGCGCTAGTGAAACAAGCCAGAAACGACTTTGCCATAGACCAGCCAGAGTGAGAGTCCTCCCAGGCAGCGCCGCTCTCTTCCCCTTGGGTTTCTTCTGGAATAAGTCCCTGTCTTCTCGGCTAAACCCGCTGCTAAGGGTACCAGTGGGAACGCAGATGCCTGTGCATGGGGAACGGGTGGACCCGTGATTCCTCACACACGTCACAGGAGTCACAACGTGGCCGTGAGGCAGGAATAGCTTTTAATGACTGCAGACCCGGAAATCGGCTCTGAAGAGTCAATAGAGTCTCTCAGTACCTTAATGGTGTTGATTGGAAGGAGCCTATAGTCTCACATCCCACTGGTCCATAGCCCATGGCAGCTCTGCTGCTGTTTAGTAAAAGTTTTACTGCCACTAAGCGAACAAAGCATTCCTGTTTGTGGTGCCTGTGTTTTTGTCTCTTGTTACACAGCTCTTAAAAGCACTGCAGAAAATGTATTTCATGCACAACCTCCTAAGGCTTGTCTCATTTAACGAGACGGCTGCAGACATGCTGAAGTCAGTGATTGTAAGCAAGCGTAATTATCTTGTCACTTTGTGTTTTAGTTCACTTTGTGCCTAACGCTGGGGCGCTAAAATATACCTTTTATGGTATATCAAATAACCGGTTGCCTGCATTAACTGAATTATAAGTTTTGATCAGCGTTTCTGAATTGGTTTTCCATTTGCAGGTGCCCATGCAAGAGTTTTTATTCATCACCATAGTGAAATTTCAAAATATCTAGAGGTGTCATGGGGATATGCAGAGCAGGGATCCCTGAATGTTTCTCTCAATCCAGGTTAAATCCAGTATATTATACAATGCCCCACACTGGTTTCATTCGCTTCTCCTTCATCTTCACCTCACATCATCGTGAGAGGCTAGGTGCATTTTATTTCCTGTTAAGTGCCCACCATCAGCTTTCCAGCCCCCCTCACTGATGGAGACCTTCCTTCAAGGGCAAGTAGGTCTCCACCTGGCTGCACAAGCTCTCCCCAAATGGGGGTGGAGAAGGGTCTCCCCAGGCTGTGTACTACCAAGACCTTCCCAATGCCAGCTCTTCTGCCCAGACAGGTAGGCACTGGCGGGAAGGGAGGGAAGAGGCAGGGACGCCAGGCAGTGTAGCAGCAGACCAGCCTCCTCTTGCAGCGTGCTGCTGCAGCACAGGAGGGAAAGCGAGGGGGCTACGCCGTCTTATGTCTCCTCTGTGTGCCTGAAAGTGCTTGTGGCGGCAGGGACATTGTAATGGCTGTCTAGCTGCTGCCTTGCCAGACCTCTGGAGCGACCTCCAGAGCAGCCGGTGCCCGAGGGAGCAGTCCCTGCCTCAGACGGGCCAGTCTTGGCATCTGCAGTCAGGCCTATCAAACCAGGCTTTTTACCTGCTCCTGTAGCACACTTATGGGCAGGTCTGATGGAAGGACATTGGGGAAGGACACGCATGATCATTCTTTGCTTGCATACATGTTCAGCTGTCTCCTTTTTACACACACAGTTCTTGGATTGAGCTCCCTTCATTAGCAGCCCCTGCCTCCCTACCCCCTGCCCTCGCACACGCATGTGTACCCACACCCCGTCCTGTCCATTCTCCTGCTGCACCTTCCTGCATTAGCACTTGACGTTTTGCCAGGAAGGATTGGGCGCCTCCCTTTTGCTAGAAGAGAAGCTTAAATTCTCCATGTGTGGCTTCCAGAAGCTATCCCTGGCAGCAAGGGACGTATGCAAGTCCATATAGCTCCTCCGTGTTGTGACTTGGTGGACATTTTTGTCTGGGCGAAGGCAGCGATGCACTGTTAAAATGCTTTCAGAAAGGTCAGAGAAGGAAAGGCTTTGGGGACCTTAAGGGCATGCCAGCTTATAATTTCAATTTGTCTCTGCCTCTCTCAAGAGGGTCTCAGGTATACAGGGTTGTGTCATTCACCCTTGGGCCTCAGAAAGGGCAGACAGGCCACTAACTAGAGGCATTTGCATGTAAGCTGAAGATGCATTTGGCATCCTTCACTCCCGCAGCGGGTATCAGTGCGTCCTGGAATATGCTGAGACAGTGCCTGGTAAAGAGGAATTCAGATCCCGGGGAAAGATCTAAGGCCAGGTCTCCGAGGCCTCCATCACCACTTCTTACAAATGCCTGAGAGAACGAACTGGCTAATTATGTGCCCAAACTAAGTGCTCGGTCACAGCGCCACGGCTGTAAAGAACACTTTGAGGACAAGCTTAACCAGGTCGTTACAGGTCTGCTTCAGGACGCTGCGGCTTTATTTCAGCTCATTTTGCTTAAAAGGAGGGATTTTTAGTTTAAACATTGAAAACCAGCAACGTGAAAGGCGGGGGCACAGAGTAGGCAGCCTGCTCCATCCTTTGTCTGTGCCAGATTGTTCCCTACAGCTCATTTTCTGACTTGTCCAGCTTAGAGTTAAGTATCCCGGGCAGTGGGTCTTCTACAGCTGCTCGGAAAACTGTTCTGGCTCTCGGAATATTTTTCCCTAGCGTCAGATCTAAACTTACCTGGTTTTTTTTCACTTCACCAACTTCCTCTAGCTCTACTCCATGGGCTCATCTCCTTCCTTGATGTGTACCTCCTTCAGCTATGTATTAGACACCCTACATAGCAGAGTCATGAACGCTTCAGGCCTTCTGTTCATGCCTCAGCAGTTGGTCCTGCCTGAGGTTTCCACCCTGTTTTCTTGCCCTCCTCTGCATCTCCTCAAGCTCATCAATATGTTCCTGATTAAAGCCGTGTCAAGAATTGAACCAAGTGTTCTAGGTGTGGCCTCGTGCTTCTGGAAGAAATATAAGAATAATTTCCTGCATGCAGGAAAGCCTCCGCAGAATACTGCAACTGAAGGCAGAGGTCACTGGGGCCTCTTGATGAATGTTCATTTAAGTGCCTCTGATGCAGGGCTGGCCCACAAGTTTTTGGGGCCCCCTGCAAGATATAGTTTTGGAGCCCCCGACCCATCGGAAAATGAAAATTGCTGTTAATGGCAACATAAACTCACTGAAATAAAATAGTCGGGGCTGGGCTGCACCCACGTGGGCTGCACTGTGGGAGGTGGAGGGTGGGGGCAGCATGGGTTGGGGATGCCTGGCTTCCCTCCCCAGGACCGGGGCCAGGGCAGGAGCGGAGTTGGAAACTCCTCCCCCACTCAGCCGGGAAGGGGCTCCCTGCCTCCATCGAGCCTTTTAAACATGGTGCAGGGGGCAGGCGGGGCACGGCCCCTTGGCTGTGGGGCCCCGTGAGGCTACAGGTTGCATAGGACAGGACGGGCCGGCCCTGTTCTGGTGTATTTCCTGCCTGCTGAATTTATAGACTAAAACAACCTACTGTATGACATTCTATGATTGTGCATGAGAGAAAGAGCAGGTGCCCAACATCTATTTGGTTTCCATGAGCATAGAGTGTCTCTTATCGTCAGGTCACTCTCTCCCATCCTCCTCCTTTGTCAGTGCACTGAACATAGAGGTGAAGTGGGCATGGGCCTGGCAGTGGTATACATTATCCTTCTTTCATCTTCCTTCCTTGTTCCCTGGAGCGCACTGGCTTCAAGATGCTGTGACAGCACCTTGCCATATGGCTGAAATCAGAGAACTGGCTGCTAATTACGGTATCCACAGTCCAGCCCTCACACGGTATATTAAGAATCAGGCTCCAGGCTCCTAAAGGCATCTGATCCCATTACTGTGTGTTACATTGCTACACCAGGCCTGAGCACATCTCTCTGAGGTATGCAGGGAGAGGTGGAGCATATTTGGTTTCTATTAACTACTTTGCTCTTTTCCAAGCCATTCCACCAGGCTCTTGCTATGTGCCTCATCAAGAATGCAGAGGACACGTTAGTAGGAGTAAGAGCTGAGCAGTCACATGTGTGGCCTGCCAGCTTCGCTCTGGAAAAATGTTTTGACTGGTGCAGTTTCAATAAACTGTTGACAATAGGAACTCTTCCTGCCATTCATTTCAATACCATTTTGGGCCCTGACCGAGCTTTGCTTTGGAATGTAATGCAGGATCCTCAAGCAGCTGCCAGGAGCAAGGCCGGCATGCACCAGCTCAGCATTATTTAACTATTCAGTTTGCTGATGTGAGGCTGTAGCCCTGAGCTATGACAGAGGTAGCATATTGTTGTTATTAGGTTACGGTTGCAGGCCTCTGTTGGGCTAGATTTCCTAGCCACCCAAGAAGTCCACGCCCCATTGTGGCATGGCTCTTTGTTAGCCAGAAATAATTCACCGAGCCCAAATTCCATTTTCTAAATAGCAGCAATAGAAGGGAATGTTACCCAGTGTGGCCTTTAATGCTGAAAAATACAGCTTGCCCTGACTTTTTGTGCTAGATTTCTCATCCTACCTCTCCTCTGCTTTCAAAGCCTCAGCTGACTTGCTGTCAAAGCTGCATTTGGAGTATTGGACAGTCCTTAATTTAGATTATCCAGCAAGAGGAAGGTTAAAGTGTCCCAAAGGTAATGCTGAAGGAGTTTTTAGGAAAAAGAGGTCATTTTCTTTTCCCTCCCTTTCCACACTCCTCTCTCTCCTTATATAGACCCAGTAGCCATTCCTGACAGCAAGTATTCTGGGTTTGTTCCACAGTCAAAACATCTGGGCAAGAGCATGAACACACAGTGGCGATAGGTAGGGGGTGCACGGGTTTGCATGTGCACCCCCTGAGAGTGCTTAAGCACCCCCTGACAGGCCACACTCGCTGCTTAGGCGACAGGCAGGGGGGTCAGGTAAGAGTGCCAGCCGGGGAGTGGGAACCACCCCCCACCCATTGGTGAGATTGGCCCTGGGGGACCCCCCACCCTACACGTCGGTGAGATTGGCTGTGAGTTGCTGACCGGTCACTGGGGGGGCACGTGCCCCCCCGACTAATGTGGCACCAGTCACCCACGTGAACCCAACTGGTGTCCTCACCAAAACCCATAGTTTCATTGGGGTATTTATCAGTAACCTGCTAGTGACAAAACGTAGGGTCTGTGGAGTTTTTAAACAAGGTTCTCAAACCTAAGAAAGGAAAAACTGCACAAGGGAAGTAAAATTGATGTCACCTCGTTGAAGTGAAAACTGAGGATTGATGATGTTCATCCCTTAGGAAAGCCCTAATGGGAAATCCAGCAGTGAAGTATAGGGGGAGACTGCAGGTCTGGAGATGGACCAGGGGCTCCTGTGAGTATTTACTGCATTCACAGAAAAGGTGCTGATTTCTATCTTTTCAAACCTCTGTCTCTGGGGCAGTTCCCCTAAGTCCTTGTGGAGTATATTCTTGCTGTGGCTTTCTCCCTTCCTGATAGCACCAGCCGTTATATCTCCCTCTCAAACATACTTCATACTTTATTAAGAAAGTGTGACCAAAACAAAAAGCAACAAATGACAATGAATGTGTGAAACCATGAACATAGTGATGAGTCCAAATTGATTGTCTCTAGAAACCAGCCTGCCTGATTATTAAAAAAAAAAGGAAAAAAGAAAAAAACTGTCACTATTAAAATAGGCAAGGTGGTTTTCTTCTCTTCCTTTGATAAAAATGAATCTGAAGGCAAGGATTCAACCTCTTGAGAAATTATTGCTTCTGCCTTGAGGAAGCCCAGAATAATTTCCCCGAGAGCTTTGAGAATTAAATTCTGAGTTCTTTTCTGTGGAGTGGGTGTACCCAACTGCAGAATATCATTAATCAGAAGGAAAAAAACCCTGAAAAAGTATAATAATTAAATATGGAAGCTTCCCAGTGAGGGCCTTCCTGGGAAAAAACCCCACAAAGTTGATTTTAAGAGAGATGAGATAAGAGCTATTAGAACAGGAAAATCTTTGAGCTGTATAATAGTGGCTTAGTGCAGATGAGAAGAAGCTGAACACTCGTTTTCTTGTTTTTTCTAATCCTAAAGATTAAGGAAATTTCGTCAGGATCCACTGGTGAAGACCTTTGTCAAATATGTATTGATACTTAGTGTAGCAGGAGACTGGCCTTTCGCAGTAACTTGTTTTAACCATTTTAATACTTTCTACCTTCCTCGTCACCCCACCCTTACGTCCCCAAACAGCATGGAACTGTGTTGACTCTCCGTGGCTGCTTAACAACATTGGGATTTTAAGATCTGCAGCACAGTCCGCTCCCATCAGCGAGCTAATTCAATCACTGCTAGCAGTAGGAAGTAGATATGCCTGCTGCTGGAGAGACAGACACAAGTTTCAAGTGTTTGCTGGTAATAAAGGATCATTAAAATTTAGGCTTCTTTGGTTCATGTTCAAGTCCTGTGTATGGTGGTTTCATAGCTTTGCATCCCTTCTCCTTCCACACATCCACACAGACTAGGAACAGAAATTACACATAAACCAGTAGAAGTGATCAGAAAGCAGTTAAAATCTGTAACACAACAGAAGGTCAATGCACATAAACTGCTTTCAAAATGGCTGAAACCAGCTTAAGATAAACTTGGATGCACGTAGTATCAGACTTAATTGATTTAGGTTAAATTGGTTTATTGAACTTCTGTTTCAGAGCCCCTCCAGATTCAAATTAACTCATAGTCCCCCATCTCTCGCAGGGTGGGTGGGCTAGCCTTGGCCCAAGCTGTCTTCTCCAACCGAGCAGGGAGGCATGCTCTGGCACCCCCTTGCTTCTGGCCTGGGCCACATGGGCCACTGCAGGCAGGCGGCTGCATTTTCAGAATCAAAAGTGAATGTCTGTTCACTTGCTTATCAGTTCAATCTGCACAGTTTAGACTAAACAGCAAAGACTGAATTAATTCAGCCTCGGGGTTTTTAACTGTCTATACTTAGCCACAGTCCCCTTCTCATCTTAGCTTCACTTCTGCAGCTGTGGTCATGTTTTCTCCTCCTGTTTCTGTACATTTCCTCCCTTTCTTCCCCTCTTTTCTTCTCCTTGCCTGATGCATCACTCACGCATTCCCTCACGACCACAAAATCTCTCTCTTGTCCTTCCCCACCTGCCCGTTCCTTCCCCCACCTTGGCAGCCTCTCTTCTCTCTTGCCCTGCTGCATTTGGTTGCCAGCAGGAGGGGTGCAATACCAGACAGAGTCTGGTATCCAGCCTTACCACACTCCAGTGCTGGGGAAAACAATTGCAAAGCAATTCCCACTCATTCTCTGCAGCCCTGGGCTCCCATACACTTAGCCACTCTGTAGGGGTGGTCCATATGCTGTCTGATTATACAAGGAAACGATGAGAATTTAGAGCATGCTCAAATGCCAGTTGAGTCTTCTGAGAACTTAGTTGCCAAGCTAACAAACCCGTACTGAGTCTGTACAAGCTGAGATTTTTCAGAAGCTTAAAGCCTGGTAGGATTTGGGCAGGTGTTCACAGCAGTGGCAAAAGGTCTGTCCTAGGGAATGGCCCAAAAATGTCCAAGTCCTGGAGTCTAGGCATGGAGACATGGGAGCTGCTCAGAAATACAACTGTACATGTTTAACACGGGCAAAACAACGTGTTTTTTCTCCATTCCCAGAAACTGCTCAAATGTCACAACCAAAATCTCTAACAATCTACCAGGTGCAAATAGATGCCTGGTATGGGATACTTCACCGAAACGATTAAGTATACGATAAGCATTTGTACCTGCCTGCCATATTGTGTAATGGGTCTAAGGGACAAGGCCGCTAGCTCACTTGCACTTATATTGTAATTTCATGGCTAACTCTAGTAGAGATCTTACAGTAACTCTGCAGTTAACGCAGTGATGTGAACAGCATCCCTGGAAGGTGACAGCACTCCAGCGACGACGTTAGGGACTCGGTGCATCTGAAATGCTGAGAGTGCACAGCTCCAGTTGAAGTAAATGGCAGCTGCAGATACTTAGCATCCCAAAAATTAAGCTTTAGGTGTAGTAGAGAGAAAACTTAGGCCTCAGAAAATATGCTTGGATCTGTGGGGACCTGCCCACAAGTAAAAGTGGGATATACAAAAGAAGCTATTTTTGAATATTGTTAAGTGGCTCTCTGTGCTCCAGGAGCCTTCTGCACTGAGCTGCTGCTCAGAAATGAAGAGTGAGTTAAAATTTTGCAGCAATTCAAAACTCTGCAACAACTTGACACATTAATTTCAGATATAAGAGCAGAGCTTTCACTGTGGCTCCATTAGGCTTCAGAGAGGATAATTGTACTTCAGCAGTTTAGAAGGGAGGTGTGTACCGGGGAACGAAGGGCTGATGAACTTTAAAAGTGCCTTTGAGAACTTTAGGAAGAAAGAACAAAAAACAGAAACAAAGGGATGTCCTCGTTTTTCTTTCCCTAGCCTTGGAGGTTTAGAGAAACGTGACTCATCTGTAAATAAGTGGAATGTATAAATAAAAAACAGATGCCAAACCTGAGCCTAGAAACTGATCTCCGTGTTGCTTTCCATTGACAGATAACAAATACGCTCCTGCAGTCACTCTCAATGGGTTCATCTTTATTCTTGGAGGAGCTTATGCAAGAGCAACCACCATCTATGACCCAGAGAAAGGCAATATTAAAGCAGGTCCCAACATGAACCACTCCAGGCAGTTCTGCAGGTGAGAAAAACCATTAAGATTGAATTACCAGTGCCTCTGAGTTTTCTACTGAAAATAAACTTGTTATCAGAGAAAGGGGGCAGGGGGAAGAAGGGAGATGGGAGATACATACAGTATGTTTTTGCCTCATCTTTTTCCTGTATGTTTAGGGGTGGAACGTTTTCCAGGGTGTGCTTGTGGGAGTCTCTCTTTAATGCCTTTGTGCATGACATTGTCACTTGTCCCTTAATATTAAAGTGCCATAGTTCACAGTGGCCAGCTGGGAGTGGCAGGACTTTGGGATAGGCTCCCCACCTTACCTTTGCCTGCAGGGATTTTTTTGCCTCAGTTGTCAAACGAAGATTGGAAGTTTTTAAGGTCGAGTTAGGCAAACATTTGTCGGGGACACCTTTAGGTAGGGATGATCCTGCCCTGAGTAGGGGGGTTGAATTAGATGTCCACCTGAGGTCTGTTCTGACCACCTCTTCCCCCGGCTCTATGATAAAGCTCACATTACATGAGCCTGCTGGAAGGTGAAATGGGAATGAACTAGTCAAGGATTTCTTTGAGCACTAACTTTAAACTACTGCTCGCTCTCTGGCTCAGTGCTCATGTCTGTGGTCCTGGCCCAGGTATACACACGTTGTAATCACCTTGAAAAAGAAAATGCTATGTGCTGGCAGAGCTCTGCTGGCATTTCTAAAGCATTACATTCAAAATGAGAGAGACCAAGACTGACCCTTCTGCGGCTTAGCTCAACATAAAATCACCCGTTGTAGCACCGGGCAGCTGCACCTCTCTGGGATCGCTGCAGTGGGTGCACCTCAATCGCATGAAAACAGACACAGTAACAGAGACTCGGCCTAGCCAAGGGGTTGTATTTTTTTCTCTGTTTTGACTAGACAGTACCAGTGAGCCCCAGTGAAAATCAGGATCCTATTGCAATAGGCATTGTACAGATCTTTATGTTTTTTTGTGACTGTCTGTGCCCTAAACAACTTGCAGGCTGAGTGACTGACAAAGGGTGCAGGAGAAAAGAGAAGTGATGCAACTTGTTCGCGAGTTGATGGCACAGCCATAACCAGGGCCGGGTTTCCAGCACGCTGATCCTGTCTCTTAGTCCCCACATCACGCTGGGTCTTCACAAGCACCCGTTTTCTCCCTCAGCAAGCCCTGCTTTATTTTGGTTTATTTTATTGTGAATAAGAAAACTTTTGAAAAACATGTCAGTCCCCGTATTTTTTTTTTTCCATTGAAAGAGTGCCCTCTTTTGGCTGCCGGACTGAATTTTGTCTGCAGCAAAGAGTGGGAAGAAAACAGACCAGCTCCCAGCCGACACCACTGTCCTTTCTGCTCCTGTGCTAATTACCGATTTCCATTGTTGCTCCATACTAACAAGAGTGAAATTGAATTGAGGAGACCCCCACTGTGTTCAGACAGGAGTTAATGATATTTTTTTCTCTGAAGATTGTAAACCAGAAATAAAGGGTATGATGTAGTTGATATAATTGTTACAGACAATTCAGAATCACAGAACCTTGATGCTTATGGATTAAAGTTCCAACTAGTAAAGCCAAAGATGGGAGCTGGCAAACATGTATTGCAGACCGTCCAGGCCCACTTGAGAACAGGACTAACTGCTTCTTAATTATTTGTCCATATTCTATTGGAAGACAAACTCTGCTAACAGGGATGATTTGCAGCTCGGGGAGGTTTCATGTAGACAGTAAGAAAGCGTTGTTGCATTTCTCAAAATAATAGATATAAAGTTTGTCACAGAAAGTCCTGCACTCACTGCACTTAATCCTGTTCTGAGAGACCCAGAAGTTTATTGCTGACGAAAACTTCAGCGATTCTCCAGGTATCAGGGATCATGTTCCAACTGAGTTTGACTCAGTTCAACTTTGTTTAAAGAGAAGATGGCACCAGTCAGTAATGCGTGAACATACGACTTAGAGAGAGCCTACTTTTGCAAAGCTTAAAGCCGTTGTTGGCATAACGGCTTGGGAATCTAAATTTAAAGCATGGAGTGGAAATGAAAACTATGGTTTTTCAGGTGGGAAAAAGAGGAAATTAATAGCAATTAATTAGTTACAAATTAAAGTGCAGAGAGCTGATAAACGGTAGCTAAAGGATTCAAGGAAATAACTTGATTGGCCATCAATAAGAAGCCATTGTAAGTCTGTTGCTATTGGGAGAATTGTAAATAGTGCTATAGAAGGGTAGAAATTAGGGCTGTGCCAAGCTTTGGTCCTTGATTCAATTGGGCAGAAATTTGGCCTGATTTGGTGGCCGAATCTCCAAATCTGAATCAAATCAGGAGACCCTTTAATCTCTCTGAATCCAAGTGGAACCCTCCAAGTTGATTCAGAGAGATTCAGAAAGATTCGGTGATTCGTACATAGGCACAGCTTTAAATGCATTTTCTACATACCTCAAGGTACCAGGCGGCTCGTGAATGCTGCGATGGTGGGGTGTATAGAGCATCCCATGGGAACACAGGGGGCTTCCCAGCGCGGTCGGCACCAGACCCAGAAGTGGACCAGAAGCACTTCCAGTCCACTTCTGGGTCCACTGGGGAGTGTGCTGGGAGCCCCCCCCCCCGACCCCCTCGGCTCAGCGACTGGTGCCTCACAGGACTGGGAGGGCACCTGGGGTCCCCCTGCAACCGATCGGAAATACTTTGGGCCCACTTCTGGGTTTGCTGCCAAGCACGCGGGACACTCCATCTGCCCCAGCATCACGAGCCATGCCTGGTACCGCGAGGTATGTAGAAAAAACATTTAAAGCTGTGTCTGTGGCCAAATCACTGATTCTCCGAATCAGCATCGAATCTTCAGATTCAGCCAAATCAAATCAGGGACAGTGATCCAAATCAACGAATCAAGTCACTGTCCCTGATCTGGGCCAAATCCAAATCCACACTGAATACGGCCCGTTTCGCACACCCCTAGTATAAATGCTAGTTGTTTCTCTTCTGTGTTTAAAAAGCATTGGGAGGACGTAGTCATTTCATGTGAGGCTGCGGATGGAACAAAGAATTTACCATCTGTGACAAAGGAGCATCTAAAGCAGCATCTGCTAAAATTAAACCTTTCAAAATCAAGCAGGCTGCATCTTAAAGGAACTTGCTGAATCAGTAATGTTAAAAATTAACAAATCTTGGAAACAGGGAAAATGCCAAAGAATTGGAAACAGTCAACATCATTCCAGTATTTAAAAACGCTGAAAAAAAGCACTATGCAAGATATAAGAGACCAGTTAGTCCTGTTTTACAACACAGTACAGTTAATGCTTTATCAACAAAGAATCAGAGACTAAAACTAGTAATATAGTTTTCTGAAAAATCTTGTCAAAAAGCTATTATCTTTTTTTAATAAGTTATGTGTCTGATTGACAAAAGCAAGTGTATACTTGGATTTCTCTTTGGATTTGACTTAGTACCATATAACATTGTGATTAAAAACCCCATATGTTACATAAAATTAAAAGGGCACATGTGAGACAGGTTTGATGTGGCTCACTGATTGGCTGGGCCCTACAAGGATTGGTTTTTGGTTCATAGCTAATCTGTATTTTTATCAACAATTTAGATAATATCTCTTTTCTGGTAAAAGTTGTCTGTGATATGAAGATCAGTGAGGGAGTAAATAATGAAGACAGGTTTCTATTACACAGTAGTTTGGATTTCCTAGTTAAATGGTCACAATCCAACAGGATGTGCTTTAGTACAATCCAATACAAGGTAACACACCTGAGACCAAGGAATTCAGGCAATATTTATAGGGCAGATGGGACTCATAGTTTCTAGGGTCGGAAGGGACCTGAGCAAATCATCGAGTTCGACCCCCTGCCATGGCAGGAAAGAGTACTGGGGTCAAATGACCCCAGCAAGGTGTTCATCCAGCCTCCTCTTAAACACCCCCAGGGTAGGAGCCAGCACCACTTCTCTTGGAAGTTGGTTCCAGATCCTAGCCACCCTGACCTGAAGTCGCGCCTCCTGATGTCTAGCCTAAATCTCCCCTCTGCCAGCTTGTGACCATTATTCCTGGTCACTCCTGGCAGTGCTCGGGGGAACAGGGACTTCCCCAGTGCCTGCTGATCCCCCCTGACTAGTTTGTAACAGGCCACTAGATCCCCCTCAGCCTTCTCTTGTGGAGGCCGAACAGGTTCAGGTCCCGTAGCCTCTCCTCGTAGGGCCTGCCCTGCTGCCCCCTGATCATGCAAGTGGCCTCCTCTGGACCCTCTCCACGCTGTCCACATCCCTCTTGAAGTGTGGCACCCAGACCTGTACGCAGTACTCCAGCTGTGGCCTGACCAGTGCCACGTAGAGGAAAAGGATCACCTCCTTGGACCTGCTCGAGATGCACCTGTGGATGCATGCCAAGGTGCAGTCGGCCTTCCTGACTGCATCCCCACATTGCCAGCCCATGTTCATCTTGGCATCCATGATGACTCCAAGATGCTTTTCTGCCTCTGCACTGACGAGAAGGGAGTTCCCCAGCCTGTAGGTATGGTGCCGGTTGTTCCTCCCCAGGTGCAGCACCTTGCACTTGTCAGTGTTGAATCCCATCCTATTCTCGTCCGCCCACCCCTGTAACCTGTCTAGGTCTGATTGCAGCCTATTCCTCCCTTCTAGCGTGCCCACATCCCCCCACATCTTAGTGTCATCTGTGAATTTGAACAGGGTGCTATTTACCCCCTCGTCCAAGTCGTTGATGAAGATGTTGAACAGCGCGGGCCCGAGGACCGAGCCCAGGGGGGACCCCACTGCCCACATCCCTCCAGGTCGAAAATGACCCGTGCACCACCACTCTCTGGGTGCGGCCCTCCAGCCAGTTGGCGACACATTTGACTCTGTGGGTATCGACACCACAGTCCCCCAGTTTCTTAATGAGAACGGGGTGAGAGGCAGTGTCGAAGGCCTTCCGAAAGTCCAGAAAGACTATGTCCACTGCTACCCTTGCATCTAAGGATTTGGTGACCTAGTCGTAGAAGGTCACCAGGTTGGTCTGACAGGACCTGCCTCTAATGAACCTGAGTTGGTTGCCCCTAAGCGTAATCTCCCTGCTGGCCCCTCGTGGACACGCACCACAATAATTCTCTCAAAAAGCTTATAATTCTCTCCAGGACTCTTGTCCTGGAAAGCAGTGACTTTTAAACAGTAGTGTGGCTTAAAGGGCCAGTGTGATCTATAAATATATAACAAGGTCATTGCAAGTTGTGATCTTGGCTCTGTATGCCACATTGGTAAGACCAATGGCTACTGTGTCAATTCTGATTTTTTACGTTTCAAAAAGGACATTAAAATACTGAAGAGAGTACAAAGGATAGCCACAAAAATGCTTCAGGGGGATAGTAAGCAAACCTTAGGATGTGAGATTTAAGGAGGGTATAAAAAAAAAAAGGCTGAGAGAGAACTTTTTAAACTGCTGTACAGAGGTGCTTACATATGGAAAAGATTCCTGTGAGTGGGGAACTTTTCAGCCTTGCAGGTGAAGGTGTAACAGGATCTAATAGTTAGAAGTCCACAGAGAGCACTAAGAGAAGACAAAACTCTCTAGCAGGGCAGGCAGTTAAATACTGGAACTGCTTCCTCAGGAGGGACGGTGAGCTTGCCACCACTTGGAAATCTTTCCCAAAGATAGATTTGAATCCTGGGGAATTTTCTCTGGGGAAATTCTATGTGCACATGTGGTCAGACAAGATGAGTGTAGTGACCCCTTCTGGCCACCATGTTATGACTCTTTGAGTGCATCTACACATGAATGCTAATACAACACAACAAACTCCAGTACAGTCCGTGCTGGAGTTTATTGCTCCTGTGCTGGAGTGTATTGCTCCTGGGCACAGCATTTACCTATGCGCCTGGGAATGCAGCATAGTGAGCCAGGGTAGCGCAGCCCCAACTGGCAGGAGCCCCAGGGTCAGCCTGCCAGCACAGGACTGCCCCAACTTGGCTCAGTGTACTACAGAGAGACTGGCTGGGGCACGAGGGTGCTTCAGGGTAGGGCTAGCTGGCAGGCAGCTCCTACACTGAAGCACATTTGTGTGCCAGCCAGCCCCATCAGCATCTACATGGATCACGGCAGAGTAAATAACTCTGAAGCAGGATAGTATTCATCTCAGGCAGCATTAACCTACAGCGGAGTGGAGTAGTTTATTCCAGATTAGTAGGTCTGCACGTGTAGAATGGTGATGCTTTACTGTGGAGCTAATTATCCTACTCCACAGTAAGCGTCTCATGTAGATGCACCCTGTAAGTTGCCCTGCGACCTATCCCACTCATTACTCCAGCTCACCACAAAAGTTTAAGGATAAGATATTATGAAGCAACAAATAGCTGCATGCTAATGAACTTCCTTTAATGCGAACGTTCACTTTATAGATCTCCACTAGCATTCATCGAACTAGCTTGTGCGATTGCCTTAACCATATAGCGTGAAAAGTTGCAGGCACAGAACACGTGGAAATTGTGACGGCCGATTAAAATGTTTTTAATGAAAATTTAAAATCAGTTGCTCAAGTCCCCAAATCATGATCACAAGCAGTTTAAGATGCTTTGGGGACAAAGCCTGGTCTCACAAGTCAGTGGGATTCTGTTCGTGACCTGGATTTAACCCTCTGAGGCAGCTTTTCAAAGGCACTAAGCGCAGTTGTGTCCCTGACATGCTGTGAAAGTCAGTGGGTGCTCGGTATAAAAGCGGCCTTTCTAACCCACCATATGGTTAGTACAGACAGTGTATTTCAGGTTCCCCAAACAGCATGGAAATGTGTCATGTTTGGCCTCCATGAAGGTGGCCTCATTTTTCAATGACTCAGGTATTTGAAGGGACTGGCCAGCTACAGTCATGGATGACAGCAACAGATGGGGACTAGGAGCTCTGCCGTGCTGGACACTTCCCCCAGGCTGCAAAAGCAGGTCTCCTCCTCCAGAGCTGTGAATTCCTCCCTGCTCCCTTTCCAGGATGCCCTTCAACATTTTTTCCCCTTCTCCCAGCAGAAAGAATACAGAATGTGCTCCTGTGTATGATTAAAAAGTCCATATTCCTGCCTGCTTCGAATCCAGGCAGTATGCAAAAAGGATGGTGCTACACGGCTTCTCCGCAGGCACGATGGTGCCAGGAATGATTCCAGAGAAGCTAATTTAGTACCAGCAATTCCCACGAGGCACCCACAAAGCAGTTCTCCCCCCATCCTTTGACAGTAGTAAGATTTGTTATTGGGCTCTGCTGAATGGAAACCTTTAATAAAACTTAGATTCAGGCTGAACAGCACAGCAAAAACAGGGCAGGTTGTGGAGTTGTTTTTCTTTTTAAATAAGCTCTTGAACAGCAAGCTCAATGACTTCGCTGCTTAACTAGTAGGTATTGCTAATGTTTGGCACTGGCCGTGAATCCCCAGCTGCTTCATTTCCTCCATATGAAGTTAGTGTAAACTTCAGGCAGGGAAATGGGCTAGAGCACAGCTTGTTTGGAGAGAAATTCCCAGGTGGCGCCTGTTATGGAGCATGGTTTCTTAATGGTTGCGCACAAGTGTAAAGGCTGGCCTTTTAGCATACAACGTCAATTCTCATTTTGCAGCTAGGAGATAATGTGATAGAAAGGAAGACGGTCTTCTAGGACACCTGGAAAAGAGTGTGCAGTGAGCAGTTGATTAGAATCACACCCTCAAACTAGTAATAAGCTGTCATACATATTGTACTTCACAACTGCAACAAAGTTTAAACAGTGCACTTCGGTGGTTATTGGGATACGTGGAAATTGTGACGGCCAATTCAAATGCTTTTAATGAAAATTTAAAATCAGTTGCTCAAGTCCCCAAATCACGATCACAAGAAGTTGCAGTTTAATATGCTTTGGGGACAAAGCCTGGTCTTACAAAAGTCAGTGGGATTCTGGGTTGAAATGTGACGGCTGTTCAACCATCTGTGATCAGTATTCAGTTTAAACTGCTTGTAAAATATATTTTGGTAGAACCTATGTATTTTCTTGCAAACAACATGCACTTCTTTTTCCCCGAAACCCGGATGCTTGAAATTGGAACATGCATTACATGCAAGGAAATACAGTAAAAGTTGCTTACTGGGGAAAGTGAAGTAAATGATGTACATGATCCACAGGGGGCAGAGCAATGAATAGGCTTGGCTCCCTTGCTGCTGCTACTCAGTTCCTGCAAAGAAAGGGGTTTTTTAATTGCATTCTGCCTTCCAAAAACAAGGTGTGCTTCTTATTCCAGGGGTGCTGCATGCAAAAAAATACGGTAAATCTAATTTTGCAAAGGCACTGACACTAAAAATGCAAATACAGGGTGCTGTGGTACCATCTTTAGTGACCACGAACTGCTTGGATCATGATTTTCTCTCTCATTTGAAAGCCAGTGTCTGTAGCCCAGGGAACCCTAATAAAATCTGGGGTAAACATTGACATTGCACCTTGAGCAATGCAACCTGGCTTCCAAACATCTGTGAATATGCATGGAGCTAGCTCCCTCAGCTGCCAAATTCATAAAAGGACTTTTGGAGATTGGCATCCACTAAGCTCCAGTCTCCACATGACATGGCAGGGGTTGGGGTTCCACTTCCATCGTGCAAAGCCTCAGGCAGGTTTTGTTTGCAAACTCCATTCAAACCAAAGCATGTGGGATGACAGCAGTTTCATCCCTACCACCAGCCACCAGGTCCCATGTACCCCTATACTTACCGAGCCCAGTTTGTGAGCATCTTTCTGCTGCCCTTGCTTTCTATAGTCAGACTTTTCTGAAACCTGAATTACAAGAAGAGAATTAATCCTCAGATAAATACAGAAAAGGGTTTTTTTTTTGCAGGAAATCTGTTTCTGTATATTTACATAATAATCCTTAATGGCCTTTCTTAAGAGCTGTTCCAGTTAACTCAGCGAGTGTGGACCCACATCCGTTCTCAGTATCTCCGTGTACTAAAAATGTTCTGAAACATTCAGTTGAACAGGAATCGAGGCACAAGAGCAACCTAATTTAGCCACTGAAAGAATCTTTTTATAGCCTCAAAAACTGCTAAAGAGATTTTTTTTCTCTCTCTCCAAATTTTGTGACTTTCCAGCCAAGATTGAATACTTAAGACTGAATGATGCTGAAAATACAAATGAGTCTCAAAATTATACCAACCTGTCATCACACCACCTGGTACTACCATCCTACCTGACCCCCCACAAACTGAGTAAAGTTGGGCTGCGTTGGTACTTGAATGGGCAACTTCAGAGCTAAACAAAGCCCATCTGCCATAGAAGGAGGCGAAACCAATTCAGTAGGTGACAATCTCTGCTGAGCGCACGGCCCATCACAAAGTTAGGGCATGCTGCCGCAGGATTTGTTCAGTCTCAGATGAGAAGTGAAAGGCCTATAGCAATCTGTGAGCGCATGGCTGTCATCACCACAGTCCCAGCCAAATTCCAGCGTGGGTATTTTGCCTAACGAGGCCCTGACTATGGAAAGCATCCAGCCTGTACGCTCTTGAACCAAGAGGGACTCAAGCATATGTTCAAGTGCTTCCCTGAAGTGGGACCAACATCCCCATCCTTCTGAACCTGCCGGAGGATAAAAAAAAGCCTTTGTTTCCTGTCCTAAACATTATGCAGTTTCAGCATCATGTTCTCAGTGGCAATGTCAGCATGGGATCTGGAAGAGAAGGACCGGAGGGGGGGGAAGAGGGTGTGATGAAATGCATGGGGCCTACACATCTCATTGACTGTGGTCCGGGTTGTGGCAGGTGAGCTTTACTATCCATGGTTTCATAGTTTCATAGTAGCTAGAGTCGGAAGGGACCTAGGTAGATCATCTAGTCCGACCCCCTGCCTTGGCAGGAAAGAGCACCGGGGTCAGATGACCCCGGCAAGGTGCTCATCTAACTTCCTTTTAAAAATCCCCAGGCTAGGAGCCTGCACCACTTCCCCTGGAAGCTGGTTCCAGGCCCTAGCCGCCCTGACTGTGAAGTAGCGCCTCCTAATATCTAATCTAAACTTACCCTCCGCCAGCTTGTGACCGTTATTCCTGGTCACTCCTGGCAGCGCACGGGGGAACAGGGACTCCCCCAATACCTGCTGATCCCCCCTGACCAGTTTGTAGCAGGCCACAAGGTCCCCCCTTAACCTTCTCTTGTGGAGGCTAAACAGGTTCAGGTCCCGTAGCCTCTCCTCATAAGGCCTGCCCTGCTGACCCCTGATCATACGAGTGGCCCTCCTCTGGACTCTTTCCATATCGTCCACGTCCCTCTTGAAGTGTGGCGCCCAGAACTGGACGCAGTACTCCAGCTGCGGCCTGACCAGTGCCACATAGAGGGGGAGGATCACCTCCCTGGACCTGCTTGAGATGCATCTGTGGATGCATGACAGGGTACGGTTGGCCTTCTTGACTGCCTCCCCACACTGCCGGCCCATGTTCATCGTGGAGTCAATGACGACTCCAAGATCCTTTTCCGTCTCCGTGCTGGCAAGAGGGGAGTTCCCCAACCTGTAAGTGTGGTGCCGGTTCTTCCTCCTCATGTGCAACACCTTGCACTTATCAGTGTTAAACCCCATCCTATTCTCATCCGCCCACCGTTGCAACCTGTCAAGGTCAGCTTGTAGCCTATTGCACCCTTCTAGTGCACCCACATCCCCCCACATCTTAGTGTCATCAGCAAACTTGAACAGGGTGCTTTCTACCCCGTCATCCAAGTCACTGATGAAGATGTTGAACAGTGCGGGCCCGAGGACCGAGCCCTGGGGGACCCCACTGCCCACGTCCTTCCAGGTCGAGAAGAACCCATCCACTACCACCCTCTGGGTGCGGCCCTCCAACCAGTTGGCGACCCATTTGACTGTGTGGGCATCGACACCACAGTCTCCCAGCTTTTTGATGAGGACAGGGTGAGAGACAATGTCAAAAGCCTTCCGGAAGTCCAGAAAGACTACATCCACAGCAACCCCTGCGTCTAATGATTTGGTGACCTGATCGTAAAAGGCCACCAGGTTGGTCTGACAAGAGCTGCCACTGATGAACCCATGTTGGTTGCCCCTGAGCATGCATTCCCCCGCAAGGCCCTCCTGGATGTGTGCCAGGAGAATTTTTTCAAAGAGCTTACCCGGGATTGAGGTAAGACTAACTGGCCTGTAATTTCCCGGGTCCTCTTTTTTTCCCTTTTTGAAGATAGGGACCATATTGGCCCTCTTCCAGTCCTCCGGCACCTCGCCAGAGCACCACGAGTGCTCATAGAGCCGCGCCAGGGGTCCCGCAATGACCTCGGCCAGTTCCTGTAGAACCCTAGGGTGAAGATCGTCCGGACCAGCGGACTTGAACACGTCCAGCCTCTCCAGAAGTACCCTAACTAACTCCTCGCTAACCCCTGGCCCAGGCGTGTCTCTCCCGGGGCCCGAGGCGGGCCCAGCAGGGAGGTGGCTGAACTGGTCCCTACTTAGGAAGACAGAGGCAAAGAAATCGTTAAATATGTTAGCTTTGTCATCTGGCGTGATGACTAAGTTGCCTATCGTGTCCTGCAGGGGCCCCACATTACCCGGGACCCTCTTTTTACCCCCTATGTATTTGAAGAAGGACTTCTTATTGTCCTTAATCCGGGAAGCTAGTCCTATCTCCATCTCTGCCTTGGCCCTCCTGACTGCCCCCCTACATCCTCGGGCGACTGTAACATAGTCCTTCTTGGTGATGACCCCATCTCTCCATTGGGTATATGCCTCCGTTTTAGCAAGGAGACATTCCCGGATGCTCTTAGTGAGCCATGGGGGTTTATGTGCCCTCCTGCTCCCTTTGACCCTTGTTGGGATTACCTCCCTTTGGGCATGGAGGATCGTCTCCTTAAGGAGCAACCACTCACCTTCAACATCTGATTCCCTTCCCCTCTGGGTCCTCAGCGCTTCCCCAACAATCCTCCTTAGCTTGTTGAAGTCAGCCCTCCTAAAGTCTAGGGCTGTTGCCTTGCTGCAGCCCTTTGCCACCTTACGCTGGATGGTGAATTCCAGCAAGCGATGATCACTGTCTCCCAGGTGGCCCATCACCCGCAGCCCCCTCACCAGGTCATCACCCGTGGCCAGCACCAGGTCCAACAAGGCGTCTCCCCTGGTGGGACTGTGCACCTCCTGGGTTAGATGGAGGTCCTGCACTCTGGCTAAGAACCGACGTGAGCGATCAGACTTGGCTGACTGCTCCTCCCAGCAGATGTCTGGGAAGTTCAGGTCCCCCATGATGACCACATCCTTAGCCCTCACTGCCTCTGTGAGCTGACCTAAGAATTCCTGGTCGAGCTCTTCTCCCTGGTTGGGAGGTCTATAGTAGACTCCCACCGTTAAGTCTCTCTCCCCTGGACTGCCTTTTACTCTAACCCAGAGCACCTCAGAGTGGTACCATAAAGCAAGAGATGGACACTTTTAACAAAAGGAAATAAAAAGTTTCCAGCGAGCCAAGAGATTGGGAACAGTTTTAGCAGAGCCATTCGCCCATCAGCAATGAACTAAGTAAAAATTGCAGAAAATATCCCCTTTGAAAGAGGTTAATTTACCTCGGTTATGGACATAATTGCTCCTAGCCCTGGATACAGGTCACTCCAAGCTCAGCTCCTCTTTGGCAGGGGCAGCATCCCACAAGGCAGGCTCAGAGGTGGCCTCATCTCCAGAAAGGCCGTTGAGCTTGCTACTTTCTTCCTTTTCGGGTTCTGAGAGCACGTGATCTTTTCCTCTCTCAGCATGAACGGCACAAAGCAATGAACTTGCAGTTATCTCTTTCTTCGTGCGCTAGTTTTAGCAATGTCATTTTTACAGCTCAAGGGGGAAGCAGGAGCGAGACAAGGATTGTCGTAGTAACAGAGAAAGCAGTGACCACCCCTCTTCCCTGCAGGTTGTAGAATACGCTCTGTTCCCCGGGGTCAGAGAGGTTAGCCATGGCTGGGAGATTAGTTACATGAATCTTGAATTCTTTGCACCCAAAGGAATGGCTGAGACACCTGTGGGCAAGAAGCAGGTTTGAGGGCTGCGAAGGCGAGAACACCCTGGTGCCCAACACAGACCTGCAGGCAGGTGCCTGACCTGAGAGAGGCTGTATTTTAGACGCATTCAAAAACACTTCCTGCTAGGCTGCACCCTGCTCAGCACACCGAGTGCTGTGAATCCCAGTTGCGGGCCCTTAATTCACTGTGCTGGAAACTCGGGTGCCTAGCTCAGGTTTGTGACTTCCTAGGCACAGCTTCCCAAGGCTGGAGGGCTCCAAGTGCCCATATCTCCTGCTGGAGCATGGGCAGGAGTGCTCCCTTGCTATCCTCTGCAGAATCTGATCCCAGGGGGCCTGCGTGGAGCCCATACAAGAGGGAGGAGGTGGTGCTGGTAGATGTTTCCCTGCCTCTCCCCTCAGCATTACCTACTGGCTAGGTTCACCCTCTTGCTTTCTGGGAACCTCATTCTTTAGGTGCCTGAAGTATCATACGAGGAGCCTATGGCTGTGAATATTGGTGGCAAGCACCTACAGATCCTTTCTGACAGTGTTCAGCTTTGCAAAGCCTCAATGGCTCTTGGGAATTTGGCCCTCAGATGCCAAAGCCACTTCGAAAGATGGGACTTAAGCTCCTAAGTCACTTAGAGGTTATTGAAAATGTTACCCCGGACCTATACAGGCATTTGCCTCCAGTTTATTTTCCTGCTTTGAATTCCATTTTATTTCTTGCTCCTGTTGCTCACCCCTTAAAAGTCCCCTTATGCCAATTATTTTTCTGTCCTCACTACTACTAGTGGAAACACCTCCCAATTTAGTATAATTTGAAATTTTAATTTAATGGGCTGTTTACATCTTCTTCCAGATCATTAATAATGAGGTTAAATAAAATAAGACCGGAACAGCTCCCTCTCCTTCAAATATTGCCTCTTTTAATTACCTTTATTTATAATCCTTCAACTTTTTGGTTGGGTTTTTTTGTTGTTGTTGAGGGGGTTTTGTTTTGTTTTGTTTTTAACAACCTGAAATAAAATGCTTCCATTCAGATCAATATGAATTAATTTTTTTAAGTAAGATCATGTAGGGCCTTGTGCAAAAATATTTTATTGGAGAAAACAGATACCGTGGACACTATGCTTCGTGCTCAAGCCCAGATCATTGTTTTCGTCTCTTCTACCTGGCAGATCTGGACTAGCACCCTAGTTGATGCATGGGCAGTACACAGCTTTTTTTTTTGCAAAAAAGTGACTGCTCCAGCCACCAGTGCGATTTAGTTTAGCATTGCCTCTACGATAACCTCACTTCAGTCAGCATTTTGTAACCGTATCAGATGGCAGGGTAAAGATGCACCTTACTGGCTAAATAAATTAGATACAGAGAGAGCATAAGCTTTCGTAAAGGTGAGCTCACTTCATCAGATGCGGTAAAAGGACAGCACGGTACTGAGTGGAGTGAGTGATTTCAATAAAAGGTAGGAAAAGGGAAGGGAAAGGAAAAGGGGGAGAGGAGGAGAGGGACAATGCCAAGAGAGGCATAGGACAAAGAGGGTCACAGAAGCTAATGCAGGTCATGGGATGTGAATCCACCATAGTCCCCGTTCAACCCATACCTAATACAGTGGAGTTCGTGGCTGGTTTCGTGTTCTAAGCCAGCATACATTTTAAAAACCAGCATGAACAGGAAATTGCGGAACAAGAAAACAGCCGTAGACTGGATTGTGTCAAGTATATAAAAGGTTGTAATGCTGCTAATAAATCATGGCTCTGAACTTACCCCCAAGTCCAATTTATGCCAGTAGTACAATAATAAAATTACGGTGTAGCATCTATTCCGTTAGAGCTCATAAGGTTGAGATCAGCTTTTCAGTCTGGTAATTAGTATATAGCAGTGGAGTTCAAGTAGTATCCAGAGATACCAGTCAAGATGGGGATGCTGTTGTATCGGACTGTGCACAGGTGCATGGTAAGAGACAATCCGTGCTCCAAAGCACTTACTGCTTTGAACATGTTCTGTGCATCAACAGAGCTATTCACAGCATTGTTACAGCAGCATGGCTAGACGGGTCCTTCACAAGCAATGGCTGAGTGTAGTTAAAAAAAGCAGATGGAGGGGCAGGGGTATTGTGAACATGCCACTAAATAAATCATTTGCTTGATTTGAAGTCTCCTGCTGACCTTTTTTGCTAAGGCTATAAAGGACACTAATGATCTAGGTGCTCCCTGCTGGTCCCCTGCCTAGCCAGGGTCAGTCAGTATTGTAGGATGACGAGTCTTCCTTTTCAACATATTAGGACAATTTGGGTTTATTCAAATTGCTGCGCTTCCCAGTGTCTGTGATTTTTCAAAATTAATTACCAGTTCAGGAAGTTCATTAGCGAATTCCCTTAAGACAATGGGTGGCATATCATCCAGCCCTGTTGATTTGTGTCTGTGTGCTAATCAGACATTTCACGTACTCCTTCCTTACTCTGCCTTTCTGATTAGTTGGGAGAAAAAAAAAAGCCAGGATTTGCTTTATTTCCTACTTACACGTATGGGAAACCAGCACCTAGCTTGTCTAGTCTTTCCCTTCATTTTTTTTTTGCTCCCAGCTTATTTTTCTCTTTAACCCCTCCCACCCCCAATTCCTTACCAGGACATCAGCTACTTCTCGTTTTTCACCTTCTTGTTCTTTTCAGAGATGGTTGGTCCGTTTCTAGTTCATCTGATTCTTCAGTCCCTCCATCCTTATAGGGCTGTAGGTTTTCTACTGCTCCCAAAATTAGCTTCAAGAAGCTTGAATTTCTTTCTGTGCTAAAGTCTCCTTACCCTGCAGTTAGTCAGACCTCTTGCTCATCACCTTTATTTGTAACAGGTTTGCTCTTTACAAATGAGTTTTGAAGTGTCCCATTTTTGTTTTGTTTTTTATACACACACACACACACACACACGTGCAAGCAGATGTTGACCATAGCATCACACCTTTGTTCTATAAAAGAGCTCCCTGTATGTACGTGTATATGACAAGGACACCCCGGTGCCCCTTGTTCAGTAGACAAAGCAGATCGATGGATAGGCATGTGCTCTAAAGGGCTTTCATGCTAACTTTACAAATAGGGCCAGGCAGCGGGACAAGAGAATGCTGTGCGGGGAGCGGGGAGTCGGGTATGGGTACGGGGGTGTGATATCAGCCTTTGCAGTGAAAGAGCCAGTTGATTATTGGAAGGGGTTAAGCCTGTGCAAAGAGCACTGAATCATAGGAGGCAAAGATCAAAGCAGGCTCTGTACACAGCAGTGGGAAGTAGGATGGTCCTAAACAGGAGCTGGAGTTGTTTAGGGCTTCTCTGTAGGGCGACAGACACATGACTGGTTGTCATACATTTCTGTAATGACTGTGTTGCTGACTTCACACATGAGTTAGAGTAAAACCTGTCTTCCCCAGCCTCCCTATTGTGTGTTTAAACTCTGGCCAGCTCAGCTACCTGGCAAGGGTGGTGTGAAGGCGCGTACTGCTTTACAAATGAAGAAGAGTGCTTTTTATTTTTTTAAATCGTCTTAAGCACGGCGATGCAGACTTTGCTACACCAAAGGACACTAAGCTACAAGGCCACACTAACCAAAACTGTTCTTTTCTTTCAGTGCTGTGGTTCTTGATGGAAAAATTTATGCTACTGGTGGAATTGTTAGCAGCGAAGGACCTGCACTGGGAAACATGGAAGCTTATGACCCCAAGACAAACACATGGACACTTCTGCCAAACATGCCATGCCCTGTGTTTCGGCATGGCTGTGTAGTAATCAAAAAGTACATCCAGAGTGGTTGATGTGAAGAAGTTGGATGGAGAACTGACTTTGGCTGTCAAAAGCAAGGAAGGAAAACAAAAAACAAAAAACTACTACTACAAAAAAAAGCCCACAAAAAGCAAGCAAAGGCAACCAATGAACATCTTGCTCTAATGTTTGAATATTCTCTACATTGAATGTAGAAAATCATCCTCACCTTTTGGTGAACAAGGAGCAGAGAGCTCCGTGTTATGTAAGATAGTGTAACTTAATAATACAAGCGTGTCACTAGATGTCGTAGTGGCACTTGTTATGGACGTAGGCTTTTGGTCAACCCAGGTGCAATAGAGTTTCACATATTTTTTAACTGGGGAGGGAAGAGAAAAATCTGCATTTTAATTCTAGCAAGCAAGCTTGATTCTTAAAATAACCGTGCAGATTAGTTTTACAATTACACATTAGGCATCAGGCTATTCGAAAGAAGGTCAAAGTGTCCTTACCACTTTGATTCCTACATTTGTTTTTAATAAATACATGCTTTTCAATACCAATGACAGATAAATCTTGTGTGACAGATGGCCTAGGTTGAAGTCAGTCTTCCATCAGATCAAATGAATATTCCAGTTCTCTAGAGCAGAGCCAAAAAAGGGAGAAAGAGTGAAAAAGAGGAGGAGCGTGTTTGTAATAGAATTCTGTGTAATACGATGATAGAGGTTTCTTGTGTTGAATGGATTTCTACCCCCGATGGTAGCATGCGTGTGCTGGGATGGGTGAGGGTGGTTTCTGCCGTTCTACCCCATTTTCTACTGTATGAGCAAAAACTTTACAGCGTAGAATTCCTGTAAAGCAATATGAATTTGGTTAAATTCCTGAGGCATTTTCTTGATTACATTAAGTATTTTGAATTGTCATGATTGGAACCCAAGTAATAAAATAAACAGCGTACTGTGGGGTTTCCACATTTCCAGCCAGTTAGTTAAGAAGATGCCTCAGGTGTTGCACACATTTTTTGATCACTTAACCAAAATTTCCTTACCTTGGGATATATCCTACTATCTTCTTATTTTTTTAAACCACATCTACGAGGACACCTTTGTTGCTTTAAACGGAAGATGGGGAAGTCTTACCATACATTAAACTTCTCTCCTTAAGGGGTATCAATAGCTTCTTGGTCAAGTAAAAACATTTACAGGTTTTAACACACAAGATTAAATTCCATGATAGAAAATGCATAGAAGTAAGCCCAATATAAGACTTAAAATTATTACTATGTAGAGTTGTAAGTATATTCACAGCACAGGGGTTATATTTTTATATATATTAAAATATTGTCTATCCAGAGATGCATTGTGATGTGGAAATTCTTTATAAATTTATACATCGAATGATCAACGGGAGATGATTGGAGTGGTATGGTGGGGAGGCGGGAGGAGGGAATTTTCATAATTAGTAAATGGAAAATTGCCCTTACATCAAAGGATTACCCAATTTCTTTCCAAGGAGACCGGCAAGAAGGAGAAGTGTTACCATTCTTACCTTCGCAGTTCCAAATGGTCTGGGATCATTCCACAGGGAGATCCTTTACAGAACTAAGGTGTGACACTATGGTCAATATCTAGTTGGATTTGATACCAAATACATTAACCTTTTTATAATGCGAAAGGTCTGGCTACAACTTTGGGGAAAATATTGCAAATGGTTAGCCAATTACCTTGAAGTTATTTTACTAATAATTGTTTATAAAAGAAAATAGTATGAAATTTGTATCTTGCAGTATTTAAAAAAAAAAGCGTGCTCAATCCGGCAGTGACTCATTTTCATGATGAGGTTCCCACCTTTGTTATGCAGTTGTTTTATTTATTCTTTAAAGGAAAAAAATAAGCACAACAATATTATATACGTAGTATGTCATTTAAAGTATTTATGTCCAACAGGGTGCAAGTGTGAACCTACAGATTGGAGCACAAGTTTCTAACTGCCTGAGGCAGGACTAATTTTAGTGTTGGTGTGTGTCTGCCTCCAAAGGAGGTGCTAGCTGTCAAGAAGACCTAACACATGCAACATTTTCCAATTTAGCTTATTTCTTCATTTCTCACACTGGAGCAAAACTGACTATTTCTGTGAATAATATAAAAAACAGGGTTCTCTGTAATGGCATTGTATATAGTTTATGTTTACTGTTAAGTTCTTGTTATATTATAATAAATATATTTATAGATCTAGATTCAACCTAGAGATTGGATTAATTTTGTCAAGAGCGAACAAGAGACAGTGCCATGATAATGCTTATGTTAGTTTTCCTTTCAGCCATGGATGAAAACCCTTCTGTTCTTTGACCCAAAATTTCTTGCCAGCACTGAAGTGACTAGTAATAGCCAAAATAGGTGCATTATAGTTTCAAAATAATTCTTAGAAATGGCTCTAGGATCTGTCTGTTCCTGTTTCCCTTTCTATCACACTCCTCCAAACCTCTGTTAAGTAAAGAGAACCAGAGAGCTCAGCTTGCTTTGCATCAGAGCTTATCATCTTGAAATCACAGTAACAGCTCTATTTAAGTAAATCAGGAGTTGTGCTACTGTGTTGGTATGTTTTCTAAGAGTTGAAACCCACTTCTGCCTTTGGTCAATTCCTTTGCATCTCCAAGTGCAAGTTCAGCAATGCACAGAAGGACACTTCTCTCCAAGAGTATTAAAATGTAACAGTTCGTGGTTCCTTTGATGCTCCATTGCATGACATCTGTTAGCTGTAAAACACTGGATGGGGAACAAATGGTGAGCCAAATACAATAACTAGTCCCCAAATACCTCTCCAGTAAGAGATGTAGTATGCTGCAGTGGAACATTTCAGACATATTAGGAGCAACATTTCAGACATATTAGGAGCTAATGTCTGTGATATGCATTAGCAGAAATAATATAACAAAATAACTGAGATTGTCTCAACTTCTTAGCATGTGCAACTCTGCAAGTATTTAAGCGCTTGACTGGAGCTGTTAAACTTTTTTTTTTTTTTTTTTTAGGCGTAGTGGATCAGGTTGAACAGCCTGCTAAGATTACCAAAAGCCTGACAATTCAATATTATGCAGCCATCCTGCAACAATCCAGCTCCAACAGGAAGAGTTGCCTAGCTTTTCATCAATGCTGTGGAAAGGATCTCGTACTCAACACCAGTCAATAACACTGGCCAGGATAAGCAAGACACAACCTATTTGCTTTACTTGCATGTGAAAAATTATTCTAGTTTCCTTCTGTGAAGTTGGCATTAAATGAATCGTGTGCACAGGCCTGCTAAGAGGGTTTTGTCCTTAAAAAGCATTAGGAAAGCCTAGGGAGAGGTAGGTACGGTGGGGTAGTGAAAGGGACAGGTGGGTAATGCTACAGACCCTTTCCCCTCGTTTCCTTGACTCAAACCCAGCTCACTAGGGAATGAAAAGGATCATCTGAGAGACCGCTTATGTATGGCTTTCACAGACACCATGTATTCCCACACTTCCACCGTCTCCTGCTGCCTCTCACCTGTTGTTTCCTCTAGTAGTAAAACTTGCTGTGTTAGTAAAGCCTCAGCTAGAAACAGGGTGCACATAATTGATTGCAGCGGTGCTCAGACCAGTCTTAGCCCGGCACAACTGGGGCAACCTAATTAGTATGTTCATTACCCTTCTGCTTACTCCTGGAGCAGCCAAAACAAACCAAGCATCACCCTGGCAAGACTAGCTCAGCGCAGGGGCCTGCAAGTCTTACCACCTGCCTGACATCCATAGATGTGTCTAGCAAACGCATGCAGGCCTCAAACTACCTACTCAGCCTGAAGCTACTGAAGAATTTGGTCTTAAAACTCAACCTAGTTTTCAGTGCACTTCAGAAAGCATCCTAAAGGCCGGACCCCAAACCTTCCAGAACAGCTTTTAAAGTTACCTCTGGTGGGGATGGGTTGGCAGCAGCATATTACTGCATTGCTCAAGAACCTTCCTCATGTTCCATTATGATACCAAACATTAATCAGAGCAGCCTCCTGCAACAATCATCTGTGCACAAATTTCATTCAGCAAAAATTCATAGAAGGTTGCTCTTTGTAATCGCTTCTCAGCTCTGCCCCCCACCTTCCCCTCAACTCATAACCCATCCGATCCACAGCCTGGACATCTTCTAGAAGCATTACAAGATGTTTGGGCAGATTTAAGCAGGCGAGGTTAAGCTTTGGAGCATTACCTGGCAGGATTTACTACGTTTTTTTCATATTTTTATCTTGGATCTGAAGCATATTTCAACACCCCTTGCAGCAGCAGAACATTGGCCACTGTCCCCGTTTTGCCTGTGAAAGGCTAGGGCACTGTACTTTGTGGTTGTGTGGCAGAGTAGCTTGTGTAGATTTAGCAATAGATTCGACAAGGATTTGCTTGGGATAATTTTGATAAGGATGATCCTGTCTCTGGCAGGGTTTGGACCAGATGACCCCTAGAGGTCCCTTCCAAACCCTACTTCTCTATGATTCAATGATCTATTGAGGCTGTTATTGTAGGCTGCCCTGAGCCTTTTCTGAGGACAACATAGCTAAATGACTGATGATGAAGACATAAAGGAAGTGACCCCTTGAAATGGACCACTTCGTGCCTTTCTACAGAGCCGGTGGTTGTTTTGTAGCAACAAGAGGTCAAGCCACAGTGGGTGTGGTGCTGTCCTAGGCTGGCTGCACTACTGTCTGCCGGATCCCTGAAAGGAGAAGGGGGAAGGCTATTTTGTTTGTTTTCAGTAGTTTCACACCATTTGTATAAGTTGTCACACTAATAAAAAGCTTGAATTAAATAAGTGATCCTTAACCTAGGCCCTCACCATTCTGTTCCACTTTCTAGAGCAGTTATTTTAGAAGCAGAAGCTGAAACCACCTTTCAGCTAAAATTAAGATACTGTATACCAGAAAAACATTAACTTTTGACATTCCTGTTTTCCTCATTGAAGGGCTTCATGAAGAGGCAGAAAGAGAATCGACCTAAAAGGTATTAAGACAGACGGATACAGCCCCACACAGTGGCTGCATCCCTCACCGCATTAAGCCAGGGCATGAAGATAACCAAGGAGGAAACGCCACTTTTCTTCCAGGAGCTGTTTTGAGTGAGGCCTAACAAAGCACTGTCTCAGTCTACACTTCTTAGAAACAAGTGCTGATCTTGGGGCAGGAAAGACGTGTAACTAGACTTCTTGGCAAAACTGTCCCAAACAACAGAAGTGACTTTGTAAGTATGGGACAGACCAACAGACATTGCCCCCAGCTGCTAGAGACAGGAAACAAATAGAAAGTGGCAGACAAGTGAAAACAACCTGCTCTCAATCAGCCTCCTTGAGCCAACCCGCTCCGTGGTGTTCTCGCAGATAACATATTGTGTGTTTAGAGTCCAGGGCTTCCCTTGGGGAAAGGTTGCTCAGCCCAGGAATTGTATTTCAATCAACCATACCAGCTTTATATGAGAAACTACAAGTTTTGGCTCCGCTTGTACCTAGCAAAAGGAAGCTTCAAATACTGACATTTAGCCAAATGTACCTATTTCTTCCTAGAGAAATGAATGGAAAAAAAGCATCAGGCTGCCCACGGTTTTTAAATGTTGTCATTTTTTTCACTCTTCTCCCTTCACAGTTCACATTTCAGTTTACAACAAGGACCAATCTCTTTTTCAGCCTAGCTGGTGGACAGTGCTGGTTACCCAGCTGTTTTAATACCTGCTTTTGCCAAAGAATCAGGCTGGCAGCCTAACAAAATATTATCTGTTTTGTAAATCATAAAGCTGTTATTAAACCCAGGGTTTGTGACTTAGGACCCATCTAAAATCAGCCCTGAGCTTATGTCTACCATAGGCTATGTAGGCTCTTCAGCATGTACGACCTTCAAAACACATGAACATCTATGTTTTTAAATGCAAGTTGGACATTTTTGTCCTATCTAAACTGTCTCTCAAAGTCCCTTATTTGTGTGTGATTCTGCAAAGACAGCTAGTGACTGCAAGCTATAGACGTCAACCAGAGAAGTCCTTGCACTTTTCTGTGTTCTCTGTGGAAAATACAGATGCATAGAAACAGTGGGTCTCAAGGGGCTTGGGGTAAAGAGGAGGGAGAGGAATTGGCACCTTCTTTTCTGTTTAAGTGTTGTGTGTGTTGGTTTAAGTATAGTATCCAAGTCGATGTATTCTAACCAGGGGGGATGCCTTGTTGGACTTAGTGCTGGCCACAGGTGATGACCTGATGAGGGGGCTGCGGGTGCTCGGCCACCTGGGCGACAGCGATCATCGCCTGCTGGAATTTATCACCTAGCGCAAGGTGGCAAGGGCATGAAGTAAGGCAGCAGCCCTAGACTTTAGAAAGGCAAACTTCAGCAAGCTAAGGAGGATAGTTGGGGATGCGCTGAGGTCCTGGAGGAGAGGGGAGCCAGATGTCCAAGGAGAGTGGTTGCTCCTTAAGGGGATGATCCTCCAAGCACAAAGGAAGGTAATCCCAACGAGGATCAAAGGGAGCAGAAGAGCACACAAGCCTCCATGGCTCACCAAAAGCATCCAGGAATGTCTCCTTGCTAAAAAGGAGGCATATACCCAATGGAAGGAAGGGGTCATCACCAGGGATGACTATTCTGCAGTCACTCGGGATTGTAGCGGGTAAGTTAGGAAGGCCAAGGCAAAGATGGAATTAGAACTAGCTTCTCAGATTAAGGACAATAAGAAGTCCTTTTTTAAATACATAGGGGGCAAAAAGACAGTCCCAGGTAATGTGGGGCTCCTTCAGGACACACTAGGAAATTTGGTCGTCACACCAGACGACAAAGCTAACATGTTTAACGATTTCTTTGCCTCTGTCTTCTTAAGTAGGGACCAGAACAGCCACCTCTGGGATGGGCCCCCCTCGGGCCCCAGGGGAGGCACACCTGGGCCAAAGGTTAGCATGGAACTAGTTAGGGGGTTTCTGGAGGGGCTGGATGTGTTTAAGTCAGCCGGCCCGGACAATCTCCACCCTAGAGTCCTTAAGAAATTGGCCGAGGTCATTGCGGGACCCCGGCGCGGCTCTATGAGCACTCGTGGTGCTCTGGTGTGGTCCCAGAGGACTGGAAGAGGGCCAACGTGATTCCCATCTTCAAAAAGGGGAGGAAGGAGGACCCAGGAAACTATACGCTGGTTAGTCTTACCTCGATCCTAGGCAAGCTGTTTGAGAAAATTATGCTGGCACACATCCATGAGGGGCCAGCAGGGGACTGCATGCTTGGGGCAACCAACACGAGTTCATCAGTGGCAGGTCCTGCCAGACCAACCTGGTGGCCTTCTATGATCAGATTACCAGATCATTAGATGCAGGGGCAGCAGTGGACATCGTCTTCCTGGACTTCCGGAAGGCTTTTTGACACTGTCTCTCACCCCGTTCTCATTAAGAAACTGGGGGTCTGTGGTGTAGACACCCACACAGTCAAATGGGTCACCAACTGGCTGGAGGGCCACACCCAGAGGGTGGTAGTGGATGGGTCCTTCTCAACCTGGAAGGACGTGAGCAGTGGGGGTCCACAGGGCTCGGTCCTCGGGCCCGCGCTGTTCAACATCTTCATCAGTGACTTAAACGAGGGGGTAAAAAGCACCCTGTTCAAATTTGCTGACAGGCTACAAGGGTGGGCGGATGTGAATAGGATGGGATTCAACACAGACAAGTGCAAGGTGATGCACCTGGGGAGGAAAAACTGGCACCATACCTACAGGCTGGGGAACTCCCCTCTTGTCAGTACAGAGGCAGAAAAGGATCTTGGAGTCATAACTGACTCCAAGATGAACATGGGCCGGCAGTGTGGGGACGCGGTCAGGAAGGCCAACCGCACCTTGTCCTGCATCCACAGATGCACCTCGAGCAGGTCCAGGGAGGTGATCCTCCCCCTGTATGCGGCACTGGTCAGGTCGCAACTGGAGTACTGCGTCCGGTTCTGGGCGCCGCACTTCAGGAGGGATGTGGACAGCATCGAGAGGGTCCAGAGGAGGGCCACTCGCATGATCAGGGGACAGCAGGGCAGGCCCTATGAGGAGACACGACAGGACCTGAACCTGTTCAGCCTGCAAAAGAGAAGGCTGAGGGGGGATCTAGTGGCCTGTTATAAGCTAGTCAGGGGGGATCAGTGGGCATTGGGGGAGTCACTGTTCCCCCCGAGCACTGCCAGGAGTGACCAGGAATAACGGTCACAAGCTGGCAGAGGGTAAGTTTAGGCTAGACATCAGGAGGCACTACTTCACGGTCAGGGCGGCTAGGATCTGGAACCAACTTCCAAGAGAGGTGGTCCTGGCTCCTAACCTGGGGGTTTTTAAGAGGAGGTTGGATGGGGGGGATGAGGAGGTTGTATGACCCCAGTATTGTTTCCTGCCATGGCGGGGGGGGTCGGACTAGATGATCTACTCAGGTCCCTTCCAACCCTAGAAACTATGAAACTGTGAAACTATAACACTGGTTGAAACCAACCGTGAGATGCTAAAATAATCTTTGGAGTTTTACCTCTTAATCTCACATCTCCCACCCAACGTGTGGATACTACCAGTGGGAAAGAAGAATCAGACTTTGGCAAAGCAGTCCTAGATCCTGATGTGGGCTGAAAATTCAGCAGCCGCTTAACATCTATTTAAAAATATTGTTTTAAATAATTTATTCATGTTCACATTCAATCAGGTGCAGAACCCCCTTACTTATACAGCTCCATCTCGCATTGTCCCCATCTTTTCAGCATGCTGAACTTCTAACATATCAACGTGTAGTTTTCAGGGGAAGCAGGAAGTGCTGGCAGTGTTAGGGGCTACCAGTTTGGGAACAGAAGATATTCTCCAACTCTGTGTTGGAAAGAAGCAAAACAACACCTTCCACAAAGACAATGGCATAGGTTCTAGTCCTTCAGTACAAACCTAACAGACATAAACCTTCTAAAGTTAGCACATCTTGATAACTTCCGTTGAAAAAAATCTCAAGAGCTGGTGGCAATCTGTCCTACTCACATTAACTTTTAATAAACCTCAGGATAACAGGACAAGTCTTGAAGAGTATTGCTAACGTATCAATATTCAAGAGGGCAAATAGGATAACCTTTATTAGGCCAGTTAACCTGAAATCCATCCCAAGTGAAATAATGGAAAAGTTGATGTGGGATTCAACTGAAAAAGAATTAAAAGATACAAATACAATTAACACACTACCCAATATCGTTCTACAGGTGACTGATCTGTTCAAATAAATCTAGTTTAATTCCTGAGATTACAAATTTAGTTGATAAATATGCATGCATGGATGACCTTTATCTGATACAAAAAGTATATGGGCCGACGAGAGGTAAAGTGCTGCTCGACCTCATACTGGCAACCGGGGACAACCTAATCAGTGACCTAAGGATCGAAGGGAAGCTGGGTAACAGTGACCACGAGCTGGTCACTTTCACCATCTGCCCTAAAGCTGGCAAGTCAGTCAGTAATACAGAAGTCCTTGACTTCAGGAAAGCTGACTTGGACAAGCTAAGGAGGCTTCTCAGTGAGGCACTAAAGGGCCACAACCCAAAGGGGCGGGGAGTTCAGGATGGGATGCTCAAGCAAAGTCCATCCTGTCTTGGAGGAAAGGCAGCAAAAGAGCACAGCAGCCCCCTTGGCTCTCCAGGGAACTAGCAGACCTCCTACATCTTAAAAGGAAGACCTACAAAGGATGGAGGACTGGAACCACCACCAAGGAGGAATACTCTGCTCTGGTCCGGACCTGCAGAGAGCAAATCAGGAAAGCCAAGGCTGCAATGGAACTCCAGCTAGCTACAAATATCAAGGACAATAAAAAGTCCTTTTTCAGATAAGAGCCAGAGGAAAAGCATGGGCAACGCTGGGCCCCTGCTAAACTAGATGGGAGAACCGACAACCGATGCCCACGAAAAAACAAACTTGCTTCATGGGTACTTTGTGACAGTTTTTCATCAGTCCCATGAGACACCCCTGCCCACTGTGGGTCAGGGAGTCCTGGGTGAGGGAGATTCTTGACCCTCCATCAAAGCTGGCCTCGTGAAGGAACACCTTCACAGGCTGGATACCTTCAAGTCAGCCGGCCCTGATGTTTACACCCAAGGGTACTCAAGGAGCTGGCAAACATCATAGCTCAGCCCCTGGCACGGATCTTTGAGAACTCCTGGCGCTCTGGTGAAGTGCCCAAAGATTGTAAGAAGGCCAATGTCATGCTGATCTTCAAGAAAGGGAGGAACGTAGATCTGGCAAACTACAGGCCCATCAGCCTGACCTCTATCCCGGGGAAGATCTTGGAAAAGATTAATCAAAAAGAGGCCATCCTTAACAGACTAGCTGACGGCAATATACTGAGGGATACCCAGTATGGTTTTGTTTCGGGTAGGTCTTGCTTGACCAATCTCATTTCCTTTTTACAACCAGGTGAACTATCACCTGGACAAGGGGGAAGAGATTGATGTCATATATCTTGACTTAAAAAAACCCCTTCGACCTGGTATCCCATGATCACTTCTTGGCAAAACTGGCCAACTGCAGCCTCAACCTCACCACGATCCGCTGGCTGGGGAATTGGCTCCACGGTAGGACCCAGAGGGTGGTGGTTGACGGAAGCCAATTGTCTTGGTGCGTGGTCACAAGTGGGGTCCCTCAAGGATCTGTCCTAGGGCCTATACTCTTTAACATCTTCATCAGTGATGTGGACACTGGTGTCAAAAGCAGGCTGGCCAAGTTTGCCAACACCACCAAATTCTGGCATAAAGCATCCACACCCAAATGTCTATGAAATCTATGAAGACAACCATTTAACTGTACCAGACTTCTGTATAAACATCTGACTTGATGCCATAAATCCTGACAAAGGATAGCAGTGTACATGAGCAATACAGCACACATTAAAATGGATAAAGAATGGGTTAACAGACAAATCTCAAACAGGAATCATCAATAGGGAATCATTAATGGCATCATTTCTAGTAGGGTTCAGAAGCGATCGGTACGAATCTCTTTGCTATTCAACATCAAGTTGTGATTTGGAAACATGTACATATCACTGCTCATAAAACTTGTGGATGAAAAAGATTAGCAGAGTAGTAAATAATGAGGAGGACAAGGCAGTAATGGAACCAATTGTGAAGTTGATTAAATGTAGCCAACACTGAGCATGGCTATAAAACAACACAGCCCATTTTGAGCAAACATACCGATGGGAACCTTCTCTCCCCTTTCCCCACACTTCCCATTTCAGTCCTTAAAAAAAAACAAAAAAACAAACAAAAAAAAAAGGGTGGATGTTCCCTCCAGAGGAAACTGGCACTGGCCCTGGAGGTACTGGAATACCAGGCTAGAACTGGGAGAGCCACTATCCTGACACCTTCCCATTGGTGCCCAAAATGGTACCACAATAGGCTAGCATAAATCTTGTTCAGAAGAGCTATGCTAGTGCTCATTGTGTTCAGTCTCCTCAGCACTGACTTTTTCCAAGTCGTCCTCTTCACTCCCACAGCTGAGCTGTGCCTTTATTTCTTATTTCCAATGATTTCTGTTTCTTCACCAGACTTAAATGCCTGGCAAATATCACCAAACGGGGGACCCAAACAATTTACCCAGAATCCATCAGCCCTTTAAGCCTGCCACACGATTAATACACCTCCCCTCTCCCCTTCATGAAGCAGGGCTATACGAGGTTGCCCTGAACCTCATCTGCGTATAAATTTTTGGAGGATCCCAAGACTCATGAGAAGAACACCCTGTTCCAGTCATGACTGGGGGGCACGTGGATCCTTTGTGGAGGGGTATCCAGTTCACACACACACACACACACACACACACACACACCCCCCCCCAAGCAGTGCTGAGCTGTGGAGTCACCATGACTTGAAACACTGCTGACTCTGCTGGGACCCAGCCCAATGAAGCATGTAGTAAATCATGAACCTTTTGGCTTTCAACCAATACCTATTTTGTACGGGAGAAATACCATAGTGATGGTTTTGGCGCAGGCGGTGTTATGTACCTGAGAGGGGAGATCCCCTTCTTCCTGGCTTTGAATGACTTGGTGTAGTCAAGGGTGGAGACCTGTCCACTGCACTGCAGAAGGGCACTACTGCAAAAGTCTACTATAGCCTCCCAATGGGAGGATCTCAGCTACACAACTTACCAGGATGGGGGATTGCTCTTGGGCACTCTCTCTAGCCTGTTCCTATGGCCTTTTGGCACAAGACAAACAAATCTATGGAGCATCTGAACCCCAAGGCCTCCAGGCTTGGGGATTGCATGTAGGATGCATGCCATGGATTTGTGAGTATCTGAATCCCCAGGCTGAAGCACCACTGGGACTTGAACGATTGCGCTCTGCTCAGTTGACAGAATTCAGAATTGATTTGGCTACTTTGGCCCAAGACACAAATTTAATAAAAAGAAAAAGTTTGTTCTATATATAAAGTACATTCAAAAGTGCTGCTTAGAAGTTATAGACTGTCTGCTAAAACTTGCAGCAGTTTCAAAAAAGGTAAAAGGCATCAATTTTGGATGAACTAAGTGTATGGGTACCCATGGTAATTTACCCATATGCAAATTACTACAGGCATGTTCATTTCAAGGTCAGCATTTTCAAATTTGGCCTTCACTTCCATGTACTCAGGGAAAACAGGTTCTGACAGTAATGGGGTAGAGAAGGGAGGGGCAGGCAGAGAGTAAGTAGGTTTTTCCTTTTCAAGTGGCCCATTTTCCCTGCTGTAGCGGTGTACAAATGCATGACAAACCTCCAATAAATTAGATTCTATACCTAGAAAATTGTAACAAATTTATTAAAAATTCCATATATAGAACCTAATGGGGGGCATTGTCTTGTATTCAAAGTCATCTTACATTCAAGTAAATACAGTATTTTAATACAGGCAAATGTATTCGTAAATCTGGGAGCAAGGAATTTAGGCCATGTCTACAGAATAGGAGCTTGTACCCTGAAAAGCAGCGACTCTGAAAAGGATTTACACAAGCAACTAAACATCAGATCCCAGTGCAAAATAATGACAAAAAGAACTAAAGCAATCTTCAGATGCACAAGCAGAGGTGTCCAGATGTGGTTTTTCTACAGTCTGGTGTGCACATGTTAAAAAGGGTGTTGAAACATTGATTTGATGAGTTGAGAAAATTCTTTATGGTTAAGAAACTCAGAGCTCTCTACATTTAGTGAAAAGAAGATAGAGAAGTGACCAGATCACCTGCCTAAGTATCTTCACAGATAGGAAATACAGGCTGCATTTACACGAGATAACAACACACAGTTGTTACTGTGTAGTAATTTAATACTTATATAAACAAGTACTAAATGACTGCAGTAATCTGAGTTACTGCATTGTAGTGCCAACACTTTTGTGATGCTACTGCTCAGTAGTCTAATACTACTGTGTATTAGCATCGTGTCACAGTGTTCGCCATGTGATGCTACTGCGCAATAGTACTGGGCTCGTGTACATGCCGCCGCTGAGTACTAAATGGCTCTTGAAGCTAGCCAAGAAAAGCATAAGGAGAAGCAGGAGATGGAGGCTGAAGTCAAAGATGTTCACATAAAAAAGGGCCCATTTCTAAGAGAAAGTTTGACTAATACTAGGACAAACTATGAAAAGAAGAACAAGATTCTCCATTTCCATTTTTGCCTCTTCAACTATCTGGAAATTCTTTCAAAGCACAAATTACTGGGCTCAATATGGAAGTAACAAGGTGAAGTGACAAAGGCAGTCAGAAAAGAACAGAAAAATTAAGGGTCCCTTCAAACCTCATATTTTGAATGGACCTAATGTTGATGCTTAACCCCAAAACCTAATGACATTTGAATGAGTTAATGAGTTCCCTTCTCTTAAACCTATTCTTGGATGCTGAAAATGACAACACTGCAGCAGCCCCTCAGTTTCTGTTTTCATAACCTTGAAGAGATTTTTTTTTAAAATAAAAAGCAAAACTGAGTTTCTAGAGCAAAACCCTAAAGCAAGAAGTAGATTGTCAAGCAAATCCTACAGCCCTGATACAGGCTGCTCCTTTTTACTCTACTATACACTGCTGTGCATGGAAATTATTGGATATATTTGCATTTCCAATACTTAAAAACACATTATACAAAATAACCATTTGCTATGAAAGAGATGTTCCTCAATATTCACACATGTAAGAGAGCTATGCCTTTCCTGTCATCTTCCAAATCCTCTTATGTTTTACTGGTAAAGAATGCAATGGGCACATCTAATATCATTTAAAATTTTATCTGTTCAGCATCCCACAGTTTGCCCTTGACTGTCCCAAAAATCACTATATATTTGTTTCTCTTCAAGGTAGTTTCTGCCTCTTCCTACTGATAGAACACCACCTACTGAGCAGGAAGATGCAAGCCCCCTGCTACAGAGACACAGCTGGGATGCTATTGGAAAGCTGATTTTGAAGGTTCATGATTGACTCCATCGTTAAGGCTACATTAAGATCTGAACTTAAAGCAAGATGAAAGTTACCCCATTTCACACTGTCGTGATTGAATTTACGCTACATTTAACACACTAACTCTTCCCAAGACAAATTAATTTTCTAAATTTTTTGGCTCAGCTTAACTAATATTGCTAGAGGTTTTTCTTACATGAGGTCTTTTCAAAAAACCTCCTCTAAGATTCTTATTCCCATTTCCTCCTGCACAAGATTCACAAAGCTAGAGAGCTATACAGCACCTACACACCCCTAATTTCAAACACACACGCACTTCAGTCTAATGCAGAGATAAAACAGCTACCATATGTCATACCATAGCAAACAGCTTTTTTCTCCCTTATTCAACATAAGCAAAATTAGCTCCATAATGATCAGCTGACAGGCTGCCAAGTAGTTGGTTTGACTTGACCTGCACTCAGACACCTGCACTGCCTCAGTGATATTCCACTGCACTTCTCACATAAACCCCAATAGTTTCTTGAGCCCAAGGTGCTACAACAGTAGCCTAACCAGCCTAACCCACTGCAATGCAACCATAACTCTCCTGATGCATCAGCATGCTAGGGACGCTTGCAGTGTTGATGCCTCAAATGTAAAGATGCTGAACTCCCTGCTACACTCTTCTGATCAGTCCCACTATCTTTTTGCACTCCCCTGCCCTACTGCACAAAAAAGGAGCTGCGTGCTCTGACAAATCCACTGTTCTTGCTCATAAGGGGACTGTGAAAATTGAGCATGTGCTGTCAGAGAAACCACTGCCTTTGTTTCATCAGAAAAGAGCCTGCTCCCACACCCTCTGATACAGGACTGTGTATGTATGCGATCTGATAGGTGTTTCACAGGAGCTATCCCTCAATAAACACTACACATGGGCACTTATCAGAACAGTTACTCCTGAATAGTCCTCTGCTTTAAATTCAGACCCTACTTTAATTCAAAGAAATCTTCAATGTAGACAAGCCCTAAATAAGTGGTGCAATAGCTTTCTCTTTCCTGGGATGCTGCAGCGGTTAAACGACCATCCTACTTAGACAAGAAAGCTGCTTTTTCATTTTTCTTAGCAACTTCAGCACTTGAAAAATAGCCCTAAAAAGTCCCTATTATTAACATACCATCTGGTGAAGCGTTAATCAGATGTGCCCCAGTGTAAGTGGCATTTAGCCGCAGACATTCTCATTCGTCGTCATTGGGTTTAATTGAAATACATTTCCTGGCAGGTGCCTGTTTAAGTGAGCCCCTGTATAGTAAGCCTAAGTTTAAGAAAAATAAATTATTCATACAGAAATGGAACATGGCTGGATTAACAGCTATTCAAACTTTAAATTTTTCAGTTCCTGATTTATTTATTTTTTACATTTTAATTTTACAGCCATAATGACATATTACATTGAGGATTTTTTTAAAAACATTTTTTAAGGAAAAAAAAAAAAAACTCAGGTATTTGGCATCACTGGTTTATTACCATCTTGTTCTAGCTCTCTCTCTCACACACATACACCTCAGTTTACACACATGCGTGCACATGGTACAACCCAGGCCAGCCTGAATCTGCAGACAACTTAAAACAATAGAGCCAAAAGGCCCAAATTGCTCCATTCAACTTAACATGGAAAGGCTGCTCCTGGAGACCAGGGAAGGAAGTGTGTAGCTAGCAGCATCGAACTGGGGCTTGGAGGTAAGGGGGCCATTACTGAAGCCTTCCAATCATGTTCCTCCACCCTCCTGCTCGATGGATAAATATTAAGGCCCCCTTTCTGTGGAGGGCTGCCAAAGAGTCAGAGAGAACTAGGGCTGGAAGGAGACAGGATCATCCCCATCTAAACACACTACGCAAATGAACTGTCTAACCTCAAAGCAAAACCACAGAATCAACCCCGACATAACACAGACAAAACACTCTAACTTGCACGGGTAAAACAGAGGGACCATGGTGGCCAACATCCTGCAGCTACAAAGGCTGTTAAAATATACTGTAGATCCCAGGAGGAGAGTCATGCCCCCCACTACAGAAGGTAAAAACCCCCACAGCCCATACCTATGGGGTAAAATTCCTTCCTGACCATAAATATGGTGCTTGGTCTGACCCTGAGCAGAGGGGCAAGATTCTCTAGACGTGACCCTCTAAGTTTAAGTCCCAGCAGAAGCACTGGCACACGCCAGTCAGTCCCCAGCACTGGCTGCAGCCAACACCCAACACCTCAGAGGAACACTTAAAAAATAAAAAACTCTGGCATGTAGTTGAAGGGAGAGCAAATTCCCTCCCAGGCCCACGTGGCAAGCCACAAAGCCCAGAAGCATGGGAAATAGCCACAGAAAACCTAGTTATAGCTACATCTAGATCATCCCTGACCACCAGCTGTCCAACCTCTTACTGAGCATCTCAAGTGATGGAGTCTGAATAAGCCCATTTCCTTCAACCTCTCCTCATACAACTTGTTTTCCAAGCCCTTTATCATATTTCTCACCCACCTCTTGGCCCTCAACTTCTCCATGTCTTTTTTACAATGTGGAGTCCAAAATTGCACACAATACACTAGATGAGGCCTAACCCGTGTTGAATAGAGAGGCACTACCACCTATCCTGGGTCTTGCATTTAGTGCTTCTCTTGATGCATCCCAAAACTGTATTCACCTTTTGTGCAGCTTCATCACCCTCCAGATTCTTCTTGAATCTACCAAGACTCCCAGATCCTTCTCAGCAGCACTGCCATCCAACCAGGTGTTACCCGTTTTGTATTTGTATTTATGATTCTTCCTGAAGTAAAGCACATTGCATTTATCAACTTCATCCTGTTAACTCCAGCCAAGCTTTCCAATCTGTTGAGATCCTTCTAAATTGAACTCCTGTCCACCAACATGTTTGCAATCTTTCCCAGTTTACTGTCATCTGCAAATTCACTCAAGAAGATTTCTATGCCATCATTCAAATAATTAACAACACACAATGAACAGCACTGGGTGTGGGACAGACCCCTCTGGGACTCTACTCGAAACCTCCTGCCATTCTGACAGGAACCCATTTATAACTACCCTTTGCTTGAGGCTACTGAGCCAGCTGTCTATCCTGGTAGTAGCCCACATTTCTCCAATTTGTTCATGAAAAGTTCATATAGAACCCTGTGAAAAGCCTTGCCCCCCAGTGTACTATATCCGCTTGATCATAGAGCATCGTTGTCCTATGGCAGCCCCAGTAAGCCTAAGGAGAGTGATGCCAGGCCCCTCATAGTAACAACCACTAGGGATCCAAATTACTTTAATCTGATCCTGTATACATGGGACTTGTTTTAGGATATTCAGTGCACACTGGTAGGTTCACAGGAGTAAGTGCCTGGCCTGTAAAATAGATGGAAGTTCTGACACTGAATTCTGAGAGAGGCTAGGTTCACGTACCGTCATATTCTATTGCTCCTGCTTGGTATATGGTTTTCAAGCAGTGATCTTTACTCAGTTTACTGGATACCAGAATCACTAGCTCCAATTTAAAATGTATGCTTCCTGCCCTGAAGAGTGTGCAATACAAACAGTGGAGGAAAAGAGAAAGAACAGCAGCTTTCATGCATCTGGTCTTCTTCATGACATCAGTGGCAAGTAATTTCGTTTAAAATGTTCCTCTTTTAGTTTTAGTTAATGTTCCTTCACAAGGGGTTATATGCATTTAAAAAAGGCTTGAAGGCAGCAATGGTAAAGGAACAGCATGCACATTCAGGGAGTCAGACTTCAAAAACATGAGCAAGGAACTTTACTCCAGAGAGAGACCAGAAACAGAAAAGTGCAGCTCAAACTGTGAAAGTGACAGGTATGAACACACAACGAATTTAACTCACAACCATTTTACAGCTTAACTTGAGCAGACCCAACAAAGGGTCCTGGACCAATGTTACATTTATTGCATGATAAATTGTAACAAGCTACACAATCAGGCAATTTATAATGCAGTAAAATAGCAAACCAGCCAAAACAATGTTCCATATTAAATATGTTTAAATGTGGAACAACTGTGTTTAGTCTGCATTGCACCTTAAATTGAATGTATAACATGCCCCAGACCCAGGGCTGCCTGTGCTTAAATCTGAACAATCAGCCAATCATGAGAATCACAGCGCTGGAATCCAGGACAGTATTTGTATCTGTCCCAAGAACATGACATGCAACCATCTAACTCCTTCATTCATCTAACAAACAAGTTTGACAACCCTGGACTAAAGCAATCCAATGCCATGAAAATAAAGACATACTTATTCCACACAACAGGAAGACTACAGCCTTACTTTGATGCTGATAAACTGCAAGCACCACTGGTCATTTTCCTCCAGTTTAACGCAGAACACTTTCTTAAAGCATAAAGACGTTTTTCATCAGGTTATTTCATTATTAATGCAAGGCAACTTTCACATCTTTACCTGAAATTAAAAGCAAAGATACCAACTAAACCACCAAGCCGTGAGATCCAAGAGTTATAATGTGTCTACTGCAACATCAGTGAGGTCCATTTCTAAAAAGGCTGGAATTAGCTAAGGGATTATCATTTCATGTAAATGCAACAACATCTTACTAGTAGAGTAAACCATGTTTTTCTTGTCATCTTTATTCAAGTATTTCACAGCAGTTATATTACAAATTACAGTAAAATGTTCAAAAATTTCCAGAAGTTCAAAAAAATTAAATAACTTACTTCAAACTAATGCAAAAGAAAGTCAAAATGCAAAATATCAATTTAAACACAATTCTGAATAAAACTATAGAATCCAAAATATACCATAGTTGATGAAAGAAGCCTACTCAATCCACAGAGTAGACGCACATGAATAAAACCAAACAACAGGATTCCCCGATGTCTAAATAACCCAATGTACAAGATATAAAAGATGCAAGTACAAGCCCAAATTCAAGCTTATGTTGTGATTACAAAAAAATAAAATAAAATAATGACTATCAGCTGCAGGACCTGCCATTCAAGCTACTGAAGGAGAAGCCAGCACTGACCCACCAACTTAATCAAAAAATGGGAAGACAAGATATTACAAAAAACAGTAATCCTATAAATACATTGTTGGCATATGAAAAAAAAAATCAAGTAACAATACATAGGACACCAACAAAAAAAATAATCACAGGTGAAATTCAAGCTTGCAAATACAATTAACTCCACAGCCATCTACTTCACCCAAGAACAGTTCTACTATCTCCATACCTCTGCCCCACAGAGAAGCTTACTTCAGTCTGGCTGAGCCATACTTTATTGACCCGACAACAAGGCCTTGCACAGGAGTTTATTTGCAATTTTCACAACAGGAAACAAGGAACAGAGGTCAATTTGTACAAATTCTTGCCAATACTAGATGGCAAAAAAAAAATTAAAGAATCATACAAGAGTAAACAAGTTTAGACCACATGGATAGATTAACAGCTGCTTTAACTCTATAACCATCAGACATCTGTAAAGGAAAAAAAAAAACACCTGATGAAGTGTTGTTATTTGGGCCAGAAAAAAGTGAGTATATAGTTTTACCCAAGTTGTCCACTAAAATATACTTAAATTGGCTAATTCTTTCCAAAAGACCTCAACTGTTAAAGTGGCAGCTCCTTGATTAGTAAAGATGCCTCTTTCAGTTTTCAAATCAATATTACTGACTAAAGGTTGTTTTTTCCAAAAAGAACCTGACCTTTTAGAACCATTTTAATGCTAGGCATGAGCTTAAATTTGCTTGTCACACTCACTGATGACTAAAATCTCAATGGTTTAATTCAAACAAACTTTGCAACCTGTTAAAAATGTATGCAGTTTTATCTTTCACAAGTGCTGCTGCTACTTGAACAAAAAATTTTTTATGCAAGTGAAACTGGAATAAATATTTTTAAAAAATGCTGCAGCAAGAACCTGAGACTTGCAAAAAACCCTTTTATCAGAAGCTTGCTACAAAAAATCTGCTACATTTTATTTAATCAAATCTTTACGTTTGTAACAATTTTCATCAAAATACAAAATGCTTTTAATGCACCAGAGAGCAAAATATTTTAAACAGGTATGATGGTAATAAATACTAAAGAAAACATGAAAAAAAATCCCCATAATCAAAATCTGAGATCAAAGAACCTCTTGTTTAAAATGTGTTTTCTATTATTTTTAATCGCACTTTCCCACCTAAAAAATACAGTGTCTCTACACGGGTTGCATTTAGAGTAGTGTAACTAGATGCATACTAAGACTTGTTTTTTCCCCTATTAACATATTAAGAAACCAAGTGGCATTTAGGGGGAGAAGAAGGTCAAGTTAGAATTATGATGCTTAAACATAAAATATAAAGAAGCACTTTGGATTACTGCAGTAGCCCAAGTTTGTTTTTCTGCAGTGGCATACTACTAATAGCCATAGACATGGAGACAAGTACCTTAGCTTCAGCATGTAAACGGTAGCAGAGTGATTACAGTCCTCCGTAAACACTGTTGGTAACTAAAATACAAAAAGCTGAGGTAGCTCAGTATCTCTGCAGTAGTCCAAGACTGTTTTCTCTAATTAAAAACAAATCACATTGTGTTGCATATTTTGGAAAGACATTCCTGCAGCTACATGTAACAGTTATAATGAATGGTAAAACGTAGCAACACCACAGCCTTTCTACAACATTTTCCACTAACTTGCCTGATAGAAATCAGCCCGGGGAATATTTTAACATTGAGCTTGTGATAAAGACTTTTCACTGCAACATGTTTTGCCTCTTGAAACTGCCTAGACGGTCTCGCCCCGATTTCCAGAAAGGAAAGGTTCTGAACTACACAATTCAGATCCAGAGAACTGCAGTCGGCACAGACCAATTCAGAGGTTCACCTTTCACCTTTTTCCCCCAACGTTAATACTGCTATACATGGACTGAGTTGTGGGAGCGGAAGCCTAGTTAGGTTGTCCTTAAAGTGAACAAGGACTCCAGATTTTCTGAGTAACCACCTCTCCCTTTTACATCCATTCAGCAAGTCCAAGCTTTAATTAACACAGAATTGAGAAAGAGACCTGCCAGAATTAAACCTCTTTTATTTCTAAGAAAATGGACAACAAATAAATAGAGCGGCAGGGAAAAAAAAAGTAAGAGAACAGCCCCCTTCAAACAGTATTTTCTCCTCTTCATTTTATCAACACAGGAAATTTCCACTGTGTAATTTGCTTCAAAAACAAATACACTGATGGAATAAACAAATTTCACCATTTTGGTAAAATATGTGGCTTTTTTAGTGTGTCTTAGTTTAGTTCTGTAGAGTAAGACAGGCATGTTAGAACCATAATACTAGTTGCCATTCAATGACAAGGGAACACATTTCACCCATCTGGAGCTTCTCTCTGAAGACAGCTTTCTAACTGTCATCCACTATAATCCCAACCATCTGAGTAGCCTTATCTTTCTCAATTGACTAAAAAGGCACATTAAAGGCAGTTCTAGAGAGCCTCATCTTCAAATTAATGTACATCCAGTTACTCAAGCTATCTACCACAATGCATCGTTCCCATTGTTAAAACAGGTTTCTGTCCATTACCCCAGAGAACAAGAGAAGAATCTGACGAGAAAAAAAAAACTGGAAAAAAATGTTGCCTGTTTAAAAAAGTTCATCATTGTTATATCTGCTCTATCCAGTTTTCTTGTTTTTATTTGTCTCCTCCACTGTTTGAAGTTTCCCAAAAGACAATGCATGTAGAGAGAACAAGAGCAGAAATGAGAACAGTTTCTGTAGCACCAAAAATCTCCAAGCTGTGGCGTTGTATTCTTTATTTATACCGATACAACTCTATGAAGTTCCGTTTGGTTCTTGTAGGCTGGTTGGTTTCAGGTACCTGAGACAATAGCACCAAATTCAACAGAAAGAGAGAAAGGGAGAGAGAGAGCACTTAAGACTAAGGCTCTGCACGTACTTGGTGCAAATGGAAATTGAATGGCTCAGAGGACTGCTCTCCCTGGAGCAGTTTGAGAGAGGATAAACCCACCCATCTTGAGTTCACAGGAATGTTTCAAACACATGAACTGTTCTTTCCATCTCCTGCAAGAGAGACACAAGATGTTAATTATACACAGATAAGGAGAAATGAATATAGTTACTGTTACACAATCCTATCTACAGTGCTTTTTTTTTTTTTTTCGGGGGGGAGGCACCTGGGGGAGGGAGGAGCCTGAATAAAAATTGTATTAGGAATTGGCTGGCAAGATGAAATAAACAGGTGCTTAAGTAAAAACTCTCAAATGAGTTATGTGACAATCTAGGTCATATCTGCAATTGATGTATCCCATCAGTATCAGAAAGGGATGCGGTCAAAGCGTCTCACTACGGATCAAGAAGCATCTGGACTCTCTGCGCTCACACCAATGCACAACATCTGCTTAAAGTCATTTAGGCTGGAGAGTCAAGAGAGGCCAGATATTAGGCAAGATCTCTCCCTGAGGTATAACTGGCCACACAAACTAGTATTCCATAGTCACCCTAGTCCAGGGGTGGGCAATTATTTCAGCTGGATGGCCACTTAATGAGTTTTGGTAACCTGTTCAGGGCCACATCCATCTCTTTCTACCTCCATCTCCCCTTTCCTCCATTCCTCCCCACAGAACCGGGCTGGAGCTGTAGTTCACAAGCAGCATCAGCCGTGGACCCAGTCAGGGACTTCTGCTGCAGCAAGCGAGCGGTGGCATCAGTTGTGGAAGCAGTCAGCAGGATCCAGAGCCCAACGTGCAACCTTCCAGCAATGTCCGAAGCTGAAGCTGAAACCGACCTGAAGTGGCAGAAGCGCCTTCCTGTGTCCAGAACTGATGCCACCAGCATATTCCAGGTCAGGGCTCCAGGCAGGAGCTTTGGCTTCACTGGGAGGGCAATGCTGTAAGCTGTGGGCATCACTAGCAGATTTTGTGTTGGGGCTCCTAAGCCTGCTGGCAGCATCCACAGCCGATGCCCACCAGCTGCAGTGGAAGCCCTAGCCCAGGGCCACAGCTGATGCCACTGCATCAAAAGCTGAAGCTCCTGGGTGGAAGCAGCCCTGCCCAGCATGATGGCAACAGCTCTACCTGCCTACCTGACACCACACAGACCAGATCCAATGAGGTGGTGGCTGCCACTGGCAGGCTGGAGCAAGTCTGTTGGTGGTCTGTATTTTGCCCATCCCTGCCCTAGCCCAACCTAGTACCACCTAGCCTCAGAATGGACCTTTGACATGCATTAAAAATGCATGAAAGTTGAAGGTCGGGGCAAATTTATCACAAAATATTTTTAAAGCTAGTCTTTTACTGTGCTCCACTTGTAAGGATATTCTTCAGTCATAGAAAATTAGGGTTCAAAGGGACCTTAGGAGATCATGTAGTTCAGCAGTCACCAACCTCAGGAGATCATTTAGTCCAGTGGTCAATCGTGGAGCCTCTCACAGTGGATCTCAGTTTGTCAGAGGCTCCACGATAGGAAGTCGCAGGATACACGTGGCTGAGCTGAGCCGAGCCATGTCCTCTGCCACCCGGGCTGGCCTGGGTGAGAAAGGTCAGAGCCCAGACAGCTTGTCTGGGAGGCAGGGGGGCAGATCCTTGGGTACCCTTTACTTACAAAAAATGATCTTCACCATACAAGGGTCGGAGACCACTCATCTAGTCCAACCCCCTGCTCAAAGCAGGACCATCCGCATCTACATCACCCTGGGCAAGGCTTTGTCTAGCCAGGTCTTTAAAACCTCCAAGGGTGGAGATTCTACCACCTCTCTGGGTAGCCTGTTCCAGTGCTTCACTACCCTCCTAGTGAGAAAGATTTTCCTGATATCCAACGTAAAGCTCCCTTGCTGCAACTTGAGACCACTGCTCCTTGTTCTGTCATCTGTCACCACTGAGAACAGTTCAGCTTTGTCCTGAATCACCCTTCAGGTAGTTAAAGTCTACTATCAAATCCCTCCCTCACTCATCCCTTCTGCAGACTAAATAAACCCAGGTTCCTCAGACTCTTCTCAGAAGTCATGTCGTTGAGCCCCTGAACCATTTTCACTGCCCTCCTCTGAACTCTCTCCAATTTTTCCACATACTTTCTATAGTGGGGGGACCAAAACTGGACATAGTATGCCAGATGTGGCCTCACCAGTGCAGAATAGATCAGAATAATCACTTTGGAAAGAGCCAAAGCAACTACTTGAAAGCTCCTGCCTCTCAGCCACATTCTCAGTTCACTAGCACGTTTTCTCACTGTTAGCTCTTTGTCCTCTCTCTCCTACACTCATAAGGACTACAGTCTTTACCAGCCTTAAAATATGAATCTTATGGCTTTTGTCATTTATATCCTTTAGAGACCAGAATTAGATGAACAGAAAGATACCCACGGTTAGGTTTGTTCTTCTGCAGAAAAGAGATTGGAGCAAAGGGTCATCTCAGAAACTAATGACCCTGGTGATTTTTATATCATTGCTGATCTAAGGTTCTTTTTATTGTTAGTAAATACAGTTCTCAAAGAGGGCTTCAGATGTGTACTAGTTACCACAGTTAGCCATTGACAAACATTTTAATAAGTGTTTAGTGAAAATCAGGTGAGAAGTTAGAGGAGCCGTAGTGCTTTACCTCTACAAGTTGTGATTTGTCATAATCCTTACGATGCCGGTAGATGCATTGACTAAGAAGTGAGTACAACCTCTCAAGTTGGTCAACAGTAAGGTTGTCACTTTTCTTAACCAACAGATCAAGTAGTTTCTGTTGAAATAAAAAAAATACATATACATGTAAATTACGAAATCAAGATTAACATGTAATCATTCTTGAAATCCATTTGAGATTTTATTACAGTTTATCACTGTTCAAGAATAAAACAGAAGTGTGCTGGAAGGATTTTTACATTACAAACAAAAATGTGATCTAGCATGTAAATAATATCATTGTCATAATCAGTCATCAAACCAAACAACTGTAAATAGGTCTTCCACACACATTTATTTCAGTATATAAACTGTATATCACTGATAAAATTATGAATGCATGTTCTTACCAGGAAGACACTCCCTATACACATCTACAAAGATACTTCATGTTTTTCCTTCAAAGTGATGCCTACCTAAATACAAAAAGCTTTACCCAAGTGGTGTGCTGAGATCTCTGCTATCATGCTATCATTTCTTTCTACTCTCCCATCTGTGTCCTATTGTAAACTAAAGTTCAGGGGACGAGGAGCATCTTTTCATTCCAAACTTGTACAATAGTTAGCACAACTTGGTCCACGACTAAAACCCCTGGCAGATGTTACATATAAGACGTGATTAACCAGTTAATTGAGTCTTAAATAGTAACTGGCCACATGCTCAGAAAATGGCATAAGAAAATGTACAACAAGCCAATCCACAAAATGAATCCACAAAGCACGTAAAAATTTTGTGGTTGTTTCCATCGTGACTTAAACTAAACATATGGCAGAGTCCCTGCCATGCAGCCTGATGCTGGCTGCATGGTGGCACCTGGTTGACAGCTCCCCCCGTGCCTTGGCAGGCTGGCAGTCACGTGGGACAGCACCCCGCTGTTTTCAGGGTGTCAAGTCAGGGGAGCTTATCAACTGGATCAGAGGTGCTGGGTCACGGAGAGCCATAGGACCCCCCATGACCTGGCAGGTTGAATGTCTTGCCCTGCAGCTCCAAGGGAGCTGTGGAATAAAATACTTAATGTTTCCTGGCCACAGGGACCCTGAGACAGGGAGAGGTTCCCTGTTCCTGGAGTCCTTGCATGCCAGGACTTTTAAAAACCTGACTTGCCCAGCACACAGTAACCCTGGGCTCATAGATTTCATAGACATTAGGGCTGGAAGGGACCTTGGGAGATCATTGAGTCCAGCCCCCTGCCCAGAGGGCAGGAAGGCAGCTGGGGTCATAGGATCCCAGCAAGATAGGCATCCAATTTACTCTTGAAGGTGTTCAATGTAGGTGCTTGAACCACCTCCGATGGCAGACTGTTCCAGACCTTGGGGGCTCGGACAGTAAAGAAATTCTTCCTTATGTCCAGCCTGAAACGGTCTTGCAGGAGTTTGTGACCGTTCGACCTCGTCATCCCTTGGGGCGCTCTGGTGAACAGACGTTCCCCCAGATCCTGGTGGTCACCCCTGATAAACTTATAGGTGGCCATCAGATCACCCCTGAGCCTGCGCTGTTCCAGGCTAAAGAGTCCCGTGGCTCTCAGCCTTTCATCGTAAGATCTGTTTTCCTGACCTCTGATCATGCACGTGGCTCTCCTCTGGACTCTCTCAAGCTTCTCCACATCCTTTTTGAATTGTGGAGCCCAAAACTGGATGCAGTACTCCAGCTGCGGCCTCACCAAGGCCGAATACAAGGGGAGAATGACGTCCCGGGATTTGCTCGAGAAGCATCTATGGATGCACGCCAGCATTTTGGTCGCTTTACTAGCCGCAGCATCGCATTGCAGGCTCATAGTTTCATAGTAGCTAGAGTCGGAAGGGACCTAGGTAGATCATCTAGTCCGACCCCCTGCCTTAGCAGGAAAGAGCACCGGGGTCAGATGACCCCGGCAAGGTGCTCATCTAACTTCCTCATCTTGTGAACATGATGACCTCAGGTAACCTCTCCTGGATCCTGGGGCCCTAGTGTGCCAGGACCTCAAAAAACCCCATGTTTACAGCTGGGCTACATGTAAGGTTTTCTGACATCCTGGTGCACAGGGCTCAGGGAGCCTGTTGGAGTCTCGTGACATCTCATGGCTGAGACCAACAGGGCTGATTGTCCACTACAGTCTTGAATTCCCACCAGAGTCTCCAACAGTCTCTGGTGCTGTCAAGGCAGAGACTGATAACCAGCTGACAGGAACTACACTAAAAATAAAAATAATAATAATAAAAAAAAAAATGACTAGATAAAGCTAGATGTTTCTAGAAACTGACACAAGAAATGTAGGACCAAACTAGTTTCTAAAAATGTACAATTTCTCCTACGACTAGAAATGCATCTCAGAACTTTTGCTTTATTGTATGTTCTTCAGTACCACACACCCCCAAAAAAGACATGCACTTTGGTTTTGGAGGGCAGAATACAGATGAAAAAAATATCTAGTTATGGCTGATGGATAGAGAATGATATTTAGAGATTTGCTTTTAGGAACTGGCTTCTAGGTATAGTAAATATTGCGTTAGAACAATGGTCTTGTAGAACAGCAAAGGTTAACCGGTTTCTAGAAGTCTGTTTGTGACAAAATTTCATGTTCTCAGCCTTTGAGGCAGACAGGATATCCCAAGCTAACAGACAAGCAGGCACATACATTCTGTGAAATTGAAAACATGCTAACAGTGTACCATAAAAAAAAAAGACAGGACCCTGCAGCATCGGCAGCAGGTCATGCTGACCAGCTGCAGAGCCCTTGGGATTTCCAGTTTGGTGGACTAACCAAATTCGGAGTCTGGGGATGCCTAAATTAAGACACCAGTAAATGACCAAATTAAGATGCATGGGTGTGCTGGGTTTGTGAAAACACAGAATTATGCGGACAGAAGAGAACGTGGACAGTATGTTGACCACAGGGAAACCAATCAACAGTACCTGGAAATGAAAGTTATCCAGGGAGAAAGAATACAAAAAGAGGGACTTTCAAACACACCACCGAGCTGTCTCACCCACCCCATCAGAGGGGGAGGTCAAGGGCCGATGCCCACCAAGACTGCTGACATCTGACATTCAAGCAAAGAAACAAAGGATGACATTCATAGACTGGCCAGGTGTACCGTCTGGCATTCACGGACTGACCAGGTGGACCTCTGTGAAACCCTGGAACTGGCAGATATGTAGGATCGGGGGAGAGCGGGGTTATTTTGTTTGCCTTGCCTGCATTACTCTTATCAGCTATCATTGTGCATCAATAAAATTTGCCTATTATTGAACAGAGTCATCGTGGGTCGGTCTGAGGTTTTGGGTTTGCCCAGAACAAGGCATCAGGACCAAGTCATGAATCCAGTGCCAACAATGATCAAGACCTAGTTGTAAGGGCAGAGTACACTTCAGTACCACTGCTCAGCCAAAAATGATAGTTTGAAACCCTCTCATCTGCAGCCAAGCTGGCATCAGCTTTTGGCTACTCAGCTTTTTGGTTGCAGCTGTATAAGGGTAAAAATTATAGCTCTAATGCTGAAAAGTACGCTCTGCCCCTTCTCTATCGCCAAGAGAGAAGCAGAACCCACAGCAGCCAATACAGAGTTCCCATGCTTTCAGCCCAATTGAGAAATCAGCTTTTCCACTTAAGACGCACACCCCAATTTTGGAGGAGAAAGGTTGATTATATGACGGAAAGTTAATTTCAAGGATTTCTTTTAGTTTTAATACTCAGTAATGTTTCCATCAAGGTCCCTGGCACTCCTTTCCAAAATCCTGTATTCACTGCAAGACTATCTGCTTTCTCAGGTACTCTGGAGGGACAAATTCTTTGTTCCCTCATAGTTTCCCACTAATTAAAACACAATTCTGTACTCTGGGGCTAGGCCAGAGCTACGACCAGGAAAGCAGTAATTCTCATCAGTTTGTGTTTGAATCCTACAGGTTACTTTTACTGAGCAGTGGTATAAAGGTTATGGAAGGCAAAGTATACCCTTCATTCACTTGGCATTTAACAAAACCAGAGCACTTGTCACACCCCTAAAGATGCATATTAATATCTGCACAAACAGCAGTAGAAATAGTGGATGTTATTAAATTATTCAAAAATGACCAATATCAATAAGAGTTTACCAATACCATTAACTTGAATTTATTTAAATAAAAATTGCTGACAAAAGGCACCTTAAAAATAATGCTAACAAATATAATTTCTACAGTCAACATTCTGCATTGGATGTAGCATTATGAAAAGCAGTAGGATAGGTAAATAAGGTAGTTCTCAAGTCTCATTACCTTTAATCTGCTGTGGTCAACAAACACTGGGGGTACAGGATCCAATGTTTCCTCTGGAACCTGTTCCAGACTTGCAGATTTTGGCTGCTCCAGAGTGACTTTTCTAGATTTCTTACCTTTGGATGCACCTGCAGTTTGGACAAAAAAATACCACCATATCAAAAGACAGATGGCAGAAAAATCCGTTACCACTAGACAACAAAAATCTCTATACCTTCAAATGTGATGAAACAAAGTCATGCAACAAACATCTCACAGCATTTTCTATTATTCAAGCGCCGTGTTGTCTAGGCATTCAAATTCAGAAGTGTGTTTGTATTACTACCAACAGACCCAGAATGCATGGACTCATGAGTATCAATTATGTGGCTTATCAACACCTAGCAACTCCCTTACGGTCATACAATTTAAAGCAGAAGGAGCCATTACAGACATGCAGTCCGAAGAGTCTAACTGGCCAGTAAAACCTGTAGCTAGCCCATAACTTCTGGTTGCACTATAGTACATCCAAAGACTTAATCTTGACTTTAAAAAATTAAACTGATAGATAATTCACCATATTCCAAAGTGTAATTCCAGTATTTAATTGAAAAAGGACTTTCCATCTCCAAGCTGATTTTACCAAACCCCAGGCAACTGAGTTTCCAGCTACTGTAACTGCCATAGGTCTAATTCCGCTATTTTTTGTTCACCACTTCTACCTCCAATATATTTTATACCTTTTAGATCCTATGGTATAGCATCCTTCTTCCATGTAGAGGACTGGATGACAGAACTGTCTTTAGAGCCAACACCACTTTCTTAAGGGCCCCCAGAGGGATTAATGTTTGTGCGACTAATTTCTTTATTCTAGCAACATTTTGAACCCCAGAATTTAAAAAAAAGGTTAAAGCCAGAAGAGATTTAATATGCCCAATTCCCAAACATGAGCTACTCAATGCTTCTTTTGTGGAAGTAGTAGTGAATGGTTTTTCAAAATTACTGTCTAGGTTCTCAGGTGCATCTTTACCAAAAACAGCTGGAAAAATCGCTTATAAACTGTTGATTCATTTTTATTTAATTTAATTAAACTCTAGTTTAATTTAAAATTTTTAACTCATGCCTGTTAAGTACTCATACTACAGAGATTAACACTGATTCAAGATCTTTAACTGCTAGTGTCACTGGACATTTCAACTCCATCTGACAAGATGAAACTGACAAAGAGAATTACTTTGGCAGAACTGACTCCGACATGGCTTGGCTCTATTTCTCATGCCGCTCAGCAACGGGCTCACTGGATCAGTTCAGTTCGTTACTCATTTCCCTGGGAGGTGGTGCCCCTGTTAAAAGATCTTAGATCCTCTTGTCTTTCATTTTTACTTGGTTCCATTTTAAACAAGTGTTAAGAGGATTCACTGCTGGGTAGATGGCTCACTGATATGGCAACTACTGACTTATTCAGGTTGCATGTCCAACTCAGGCAAATTCTTTATGTGAAAGAAAGCAATGGATTTGTTAATTTTATTAAATGATAAACAAATAAAGCATTGCCATTAATAAGCTTAAACTAACAACTGAGCAATACCCTGGGCTTTGCAATTTCTATCAGCAATGCTATTGTGACAGCAACATTAAATATAAAGGTCCAGTTAGTCTATCATCGGATGTAATTTCTTATCTTTGGGTTCATTATTGCCTCTGGTTGGCTATGTAAGAAATAACACTATGGTCCCCACTGCTTGAAACAAGAGCCTAATAGCTGCTGGTGTCCTAGGTGGGTTCAATTCTATAAAGATATAGTTTCCTGTTTGCTGGCAACCATCACTTATTACAGGAGAATGTTATTCATCCACAACAAAGCAGCATATATCTTTACAGATAAAAGTCAAAACACCCTGAGCTTAAAAAATTCAGTGAACTTCTCCGTCAGTATTAATGTTCTTTTAACTTTAAAACTTCTGAGGCAGGATTCCAGACTGAATAATCCTTATGTGTTCCATTGTCCCCTTATAGCCCGAGATGACCAATCAACCCACTTACTCCTATCAGAGATTTCTGGTGGACAGAGCAACATTTCATAACTACACACCAAATGTATAGTACATGTTCCTAAAATCCCCAGCTGATACCAGAATTGAACAGTACTTTAAAGAAACCTCTGCTGCAGCTTTTAACCATTCTAAATTACCCATATTCATATAACTGTATTACACTGTACTTCAAGACTTTTAAGAGTGCCTATGTTGAGGATGCATTCTGTCTTCACCCCCTGAAGGAACGCCCAAGCACTCCCAGCAAATGTCTGAAGGGGGTTTACAGAAGGGAGGCCCATACGAGAACACGCAGGATGAGGAACCTCAAGTCCATACCAAAGTGCAAAGCCCTTAGTTTCGTTTACTTGCAGCATTTCTTTTCCCTAAAGTTCCCCAAAAGCCCCTACACTCAGGACACTCAAAATACTACAGTTCCTGGAACCAGAGACAGGGGATAAAATTCTCTTCGCCCTCCAGGGGCCTTATGCATAGGGTCACCACACATTCTGGTTTGGCCAGGACTGTCCTGGATTTTGAAGACCATCCCCAGATGGTTGGGGATAATTAAAATGAGACCTGGGTGTGGGACACAGCCTAATGGAAAGGCAGAGCAGCATGCAAGCCAGGCAGCTCCACCTCCCCACCAGACTGTGCCCACACCCTGCCTGCCTCTGCCTGCAGCAGCATCACTGATGGGAGAGGGGGGAAGCTGGGGAGGAGGGAGGTATCCCAGATTTCTTTATGGTTACTCTACTTATGTGCCACCTCCATGGTTCTCCAAAGCTTTTAACAAGCTCTAGGAACAAGGGGCAATTTGGTTCCGAAGTCACACTACTGTTAACTCAGCTCTGTGCCTCATTTCAAGTTTCCTCCTTCACTTGGCTCTTTCACAACCTGGCAGAGAACTGTACCCACATTCCTGAACAGGATCCTTCCTAGGAGAGATGACAGGAACAACAAAGTGAAAATGCCAACTGCAATCCCCTCCTGCTGGGTCATTAGAGCATCACCCCCACTGCCGCAATGAGCAGCAGACTATTCATTTGTCTCCTCTTCCTTTCCTTTGTCCAAGCACAGATGCAGTTCTCTATAGTGACATTTTTTCATTGGGAAATTTCAAACAACTGGCCCAGGATAGGAAAATATGGAACTGTGTCAATCCCTCACTGAAGCCATGGAAATAATTTACTTAAAAAACAACAACTCCAAAGTGCTTTTGGATGGTCAAACCAAAGAGCATCAGCTGTAGAGGAACACGTCCCACCACAGCTGATTGGGTTATGCGTTCCCTTTGCCAGGTGATTCCCTGCCTCCCCCACTGCCCCATACCTCCTTGCCAGGATTTACACTGACCCATCCCTCTGGGCGAAGCACAAGTCGGCACAGGTACTGGTAAGAAGGTGTGGGGCACTGTGGCACAAAGGCAAGGAAAGGTGACACCTGTTTCCACCCTTTGGGTACCAAGTTCATTTTTTAAACTGATGATCATGAAGATCCCACCAGTGTTCATCTTCAATGTGATTGTTATATAGCTTCCTAAAGGTTTATTTATATCCACAGAAATGCATAGCACAAAGATATACATTGACCTGCTGAGTTTTAACATTAAAAATTACTATGGGGAAGTAAAGATGTAAAGTCACCAAAAAGCAGAAGGGTTTTTGTTGCTCTTGTTGTCATATTTTATACATTAAAGCTGTTGCCCAAAAATACTGTTCCTCTTTCTACAATCTCCAAGATTGATTCCTCTCTCCATCTCATCTCAAGAATTTAAACTACTTTTCTTCCGGCAATTCTGACTGTCAGCAAGGCGGTCTTCAGTCTATCCAGAATTCAAATTGTAAAATTATTTCTTTCTCTAGCACTCAAACCACACTACTACCCCTTCTCCACTTCAATCCCTTCATTGACTGCTCATCTTCCTGCTTAAGTCGAAGATTTTGTTCCTCACCTACAGGCCCTACAAAATCCATTCCTGATGACACCTGTTCTATTTCTCATGCACCGTGCATCTAGAGCATACTCTTCATCTCTTATTTCTTATCACTCATTTATACACATTCTTCTATGCTACCTATCCTTAAAAAACAAATCTCATAATTCAAACCCTCAGCAACGCTCACTTCATTTACAAACAGTAACACGGATCTTTGATATTAAAATACTTAATTTTTGTATATATTAAAACATAATAAACTATCACAGCTTTTACATCTCTTCCCTGAAGAAACTTTGCCCCCCAAAGAAAACTGCCCCTCCTTTTCCTTTTATTCATCGGTGTCTTTCCCTTTCCCTTGTCTTTTTTTTTTGCACATGACATGGTCATTGCATCACAGTCTCTGGAAAATGCTTAAATCAGGAATCTTTACTTGCAGTACTACGAACACCTCACTTACGGCTAGGTAGAAACATGCTGAAACCCCGGGGCTGAACCGATTTAAGTTACAGTTTTCTGTAAGTGGTATAGTTAGGTAAGTAACAAACAGAACACACATTCGTCCTTTGGTGTGTGGGGGGGGGGTATAAATCTTAGACCAGGTACAGCTATTTTTAAACTAGTCTATGCATGCAGAACTTCTATTCTGTTACAGGTATAAACCAGTTTTCTGTGCCAGATTTCCAATCACTTATACCGGTAAAAGGGTAATGTTGGTACCTGGCCTATGAGAGGAACAATTGCTTTTATTCTCAATTTATAAAAACAAGGACTCCTGATAATCTGATTTTACCAGAACCCTACAGATTCATAATAAGATTATAGTCTATTTCACTAGATTCAAACCCAGTGATAGCTGTCCTGTAAATTCTTGGATAAGGAGGCACATGGAGCCACACCACAGTGAACCCTGTCTCAGTGATAGTTTAGAAATACTCCAATTATCCTCAGTATAATATTACCTCAGTATCTGCAATGTTCCCCAGAAAGCTTACAGATGTATACAGAATACTGTTAATAAAGAGATAAACTTATTTATCAAAGATGGTTGTTGTCAACTTTTTTTATATTCAAGGCATGCCTCAGAAAATGCCAGCCAGCTCTTAGTATGCATTTTTTTTTACTACAGAAAAAGTAATACAGCAAATCTTCTGTTGCAAAGAAATTGGAAAGACACAACAGGTTTCTGACACTATGGATTTAGGAATTTCTGGTGTATTTCATGAATCATGTTTGCACATCTAAGCTAACATTGTGAGATCCTCTGGCACCTTTGAAAGGATCTCAAGGTACTTCAGGGTGCCATGGCACCATGGTTGAGAATTACTAATCAAAGGCAACATTAATTTCATAGACATTAGGGCTGGAAGGGACCTCGGAAGATCATTGAGTCCAGCCCCCCACCCGAAGGGCAGGAAGTCAGCTAGGGGTCATAGGATCCCAGCAAGATAAGCATCCAATGTACTCCTGAAGGTGTTCAATGTAGGTGCTTGAACCACCTCCGATGGCAGGCTATTCCAGACCTCAGGGGCTCGGACAGTAAAGAAATTCTTCCTTATGTCCAGCATGAAAAGGTCTTGTAGTAGTTTATGACCATTCAACCTCGTCATCCCTTGGGGCGCTCTGGTGAACAAATGCTCCGCCAGATCCTGGTGGTCACCCCTGATAAACTTGTAGGTGGCCATCAGGTCACCCCTGAGCCTGTGCTTTTCCAGGCTAAAGAGCCCCATGGCTCTCAGCCTGTCGTCGTACAGTCTGTTTTCCTGACCTCTGATCATACGCGTGGCTCTTCTCTGGACTCTCTCAAGCTTCTCCACATCCTTTTTGAATTGTGGGCCCAAAACTGGATGCAGTACTCCAGCAGCGGCCTCGTCAAGGCCGAGTACAAGGGGAGAATGATGTCCCAGCCAGCAACGTAAGAAAAGTTTGTCCACCATATTACCTAAATGGTATTTCATCAGCATTACATGCTAAACGCATAGCTGCCATGTTGTAAGAGCATTAAATGTTCAAAATGCACAGGCTGTGGTTCACAACAGTACCACTACCTATTCCAAAAAGACCCAAAAGATGCCTGGCTACATTACTCTAAAATAAAGTTAGCACTTAAACTAGAACAATTAAAATGTATGCCATACCTTCTTTATCTGGCTCAGCATCTTTAGTCTCAATGTCTGTGTTCTGTAACATCTTCTCATTATTGCTGGATTGTGGTATCTCAGTGTTAGACTCTTTCACCAGATCAGCTCCCTGATTTTCACTGGAAGCTTCATTTTTCTCCTTTGGCTGATCTTCAGATATAGCTTTTTGTTTGTTACTAGATACATCATTGTCAACACAGGGTAAAACTACATCAACTGTTTCCACTTTCCCATTATGACATGCTGAAGCAGGTGTCCCTTTTAAGCTGTGTAGAGATGCTTCTCCATTTATGCACTCCCCTTTAGTTGGAGACTCGTTCCTCAAATCCTTTTCGGCATTCCCTGTAATGTTGTCAGGTACCAACAGGGATTCATTTGAGCTCTCTTCTTCTGTGGATGCAAAGTTGTTTTCTTTTCCTACAGTCCCGTTGTTAAGCCTCTGCTCTGCATCTATATCCATGATATCACAAGAGGACTCATCATTTGTCATCGACAGGTCTCCCGTTTCCTCTCCATTTTCCTCAATGCAGTCTGTACTGATCTCTAGCTCCCCATTCTCTAGCAGCTTGCTATCATCCCCATGATTTTCATCATCAGCAAACTTTGCATCATCATCATCTTTCTTCAAATTGTTGACTTTTCTTTTCTTGATAATTCCTTTGCCCCACTGAGAACGCCGCCTTGACTTTCTTCTTATTCGAACTGAATTAAACAGAGAGGGAAAACATGTCACTTTTAGTCCCAGTAACCCTTTAACATTTATAAGTCGTGTATTAAGATGAAGGAATGAATATTAATATATATGTCTACTCCCTTCTAAATGAGGCCATTCATTTTCAAAAAACACTGAGCACCAATTCATGAGGAAGTCAATGGTAAAATTCCCTGTTTTCAACAGGAGCAGTTAGGATAATAGTGAGGGTTTTCAAAAGTCCCATCAATAAAGGTTTATTTAAAATAAAGCAATTATTCATAGATTATTTCCCATAAATTAATCTATAGGACACTTTGTCACTTTATTCTTTTTTTCCATGTTTCTCATAAAAACCCACTAAAAGAAATCAGTCAAACCAAGTCATACAAAACAATTCAGGGATGACCAATTTTATTTTCCTCTTTTAAACTTCCAGATGATTTAGAACCATTAAATGAACCACTATAATTATGAGAAGCTTGGTACGGTTTAATTTAAAAAAAAAGAATGGAAGGATTAATGTAAATCCAAACTACATAAACACACAATCATAGCTGTGTTAGGTTTGGAAACCCGAGTCCCAGCACTAGTTCTGCTGCAAATTAGCTGTGTTCAACTCAAATCATTATCATTTTGCAGTACTCTAGCTGTTGTGCAGTTTCCTCCATTTTGAAAAATTTGGCTGTACTAGGGGATTTCTCAGGCTTTGGTGTTTGTAACATCTGACAAAACTGAGGAAGCCAGGTACTATCAACATACCTACCCACCTCTACGAGTTGAGGGAGATAAGTGTTTGTAAAATTGTTTTGAAGATACAAGTACTAGCGCAAGGTGTTGTGAATTCTCTCTCAGGAGCTCCAAGAAGTATAATAATTAAATGTAATACTGAGAATTTTTTCCCTGTACCATACTTCCTCTGGTAATTTTACTACTACACTGAGAACAATAAGCCATTAACCTTTTAGTTTTAAAAGTCACCTTGAAAAATCACAATTCCATCTGAAAAGTGCATGGTTATTATTGTTGCAAGCAATCCTAAAGATTATAGAAACTGAAAAATGAGAAAGTGCATCAAATGTACAAAAGGCTGGGGAAAAAGAAACCTTTCTCCACAGCCAGTTTTACTGTTTATTGATGATCAGCTTCATTCCTTTCATGCATAACTTGGCAAGACTTCTTATACATACTTCAATAGCGTCTTCGAGAAGGTTTTCGCCAGTAATAAAACCTGCTGAACTGAAACTGAACATTCAGAAGCACAGAGAGAGCGAGAGAAAGCACAAGTGAGAGCGAGAGAGAAAGAGAGCACGACAGCTAGAGACCCTTTATCACAGGAAATTTTGCTCTCAAGCCTGTTCAAAAGACCTGTATAGAAAAGACAAAGAGGGAACAGAAACTTTATGGGGGGGGGGGCTTATAGAAATATTTAAAATTCAGGACTTACAATTAATATACATCTTTTACTTCTAGCAAAGAACTCATTTCAAAAGGGACAGTATTCTTTAAAAAAAAGAAAAGAAAAGAAAAAAAGACATCAACTTTTGGTTGGAAAAACTTTTATTCATATCTATTCTCAATGATTTGTACCTCTGACATGCTCAGTCTACAAGTAAAATACACCACACCAAGCCTGGGTCAGAGCCCATGATTCAGCAAAACAGCTGAGCATATTCCTAAATTTAAACGTGTGAAAAATCCCATCAAAGGAAAAAGAATTACTCTCACACTTCCACTTAGACATTTTTGTCTGTTTAGAGCTTTGCTGAATCAGGACCAAACAGTCTAGCTGGGTTCTTTTCTTTTTCATTTCCCAGCACCAGAAGTTGCTGGCCAAGCAGGCCTTGTCACACTTGTGCAAGCTGGGCTGCACAGCTGCAAACAATTAAGACACAGTAACTACAAGAACTCCTCCCAGGCTGACTCTCAGCTGTACCATTCCTCCACTGAAGCAGAAGAAATAAACCTATTTTGTTCACTAAAATCAGAGCATACAAAAGCAGCAGATATACTGAATAAGACTATTTTAAACAGTCATTTCTCAGGGTAAAGCTAATTTTATTTTGTTGCTGAAAGTACTTCCGATTGAAAAACAGCACTAAAAAATTAGAATCAAAATAGCCAGGGCATAGGTGATGCACGCCACGTGACAGGAGCCCTTCTCGCTTACATAATTAACAGGTGGTGACAAAAACAAATGGTTAAAACTGAATGCCTTTTCTTCCTTCCCAAACTCACTCCTTTCCCTGTACTGTGATAAAACCACCATGTTTTCAATCCCTCATACTTGTAACCTGGGCATTGTCCAGGCCTCCCCCATTAAACTAGAACTAGACATGCACTTCCATGCAGCATCTCAAAAGCATGGTGTTTCTTTCTCCAAACACTCCCAAGATGCAGACTTTCCTCTCTATCTACACAGCAAAATCTCTCTCCAAGCTTTCATCAGTTCCCATTCTGATACCTTCAACTTCTCTCTCAGGCTCTCATAACACTCTTTAATCTAAGAGATTAGACGAGCACTTGGCTGGGGCTACTCGACCCCAGTGCTCTTTCCTGCCCAGAGCAGGGGGTTGGACTCAGTGATCTAATAGGTCCCGTCCGACCCTAGAACTCTATTAAATCTATGAAACACCCCTCTCCCCATTCATCCTCCCACATGTACTCAACCTACGGTTACTAGACTCAACCTCCTGGACCATTCCTCTGACCTGCCAACCCCAATCTCTGATTCCATTTATTGGCTTCACCATGTTAAAGAAGCTTCTAGGCATTATTTGTATGGTGCCTTCAGATCTTAGCTCTTTCACATTTCTTAAAGGCTGCCCTTTTATACATAGTTAATCTGTAAGGCCACTGCCCTTTTCCATGCAAGTTCCTCAAGAACCACTTTTACTAATACACTTAACAGAAATTAATTAACAACATATAGGTGGCAGGCAAATAAGGGCTAGCATATTAAGTATCTAGACAGTTTGTATTATCTGCTATACCTAAAAATATTCCACTTAAAACCACCTAGTTGCAGTCCTTTTTACTAAAAATTTCTTAAACTATAAACTCTTCATGACAGAGATATGTATAACACATAGCACAACACTGTCCCAAGTCTTGACTGAGGTTTCTGGACACTGTAAGAATGTGAAACAAGAAAATACAGAGACCTGCTTTACAAAGAATTAAAAAAACACTTTTTTTTTTTTTAAACTTCTATAAGAATACTGCAAGGTGTGATTCTGAAAATCTGTCTGATGGTGGCAACATATGCCTCAAATTCTGTATTTTAGGTTCTTAAGTAACATTGAGCTCCAGGTCTCTTCTGCTCATCCCCCAGTAGTAGGTAATGATGTAGCCAGAGGAGAGATACAGGACCCTGGGTATATCCCCACAGTCACAGTGGATGACAGCCAAGAACAGCCCAGCCCTAGGAAGAGTAGAACTGGACATGCTTAAACAAAACAACAGGAAAGAAGAGGCACAAACTTCTGCAGCTTCCCGTGTTCTAGTATCATACTTTCTTTTCCTAAAACTACTTTGAGAACCAATATAATCATCAGAAGCCTGGTGGGTTTCATGTAAAAAGAATGAAAGAATTAATCTCTGAAAAATACTGAACAGTTAAAAGTACAGTCAAACTACAGTAGAAAGTAGTCATCAGAGAATGTGGTCAATAATTGACTGGAAAGGGGAGAGGCCTAGTAGGTGGGTCCTCAACGAGTCTGAGCAAACCTGAGAGCTTTAAGGATAGATATTGTCAGTATGTTGAGTATCTGCTGAAAATCAGAAAGCTGCTCCTATTGTGTCTGGACCATGAAACGTGCCTGCTTCATTGGAATCTGCTGTTTACCAATTCTGCCATAGATAAGAATATTCTGTAACTCAGATGAACAAAGATTAAGCAGAAAGCATCTCTGGCCATAAGATGAGAGAATGGCGAATCCAAAATGGAAAAACCTGTCCTTGTCTTCAGAATATCATGTATTGCTGAGGAGGAAATTAGACTGGAGACTGAACGGAAAGAGTCATCAGGTTTGAGAACCAAAAATGTGTTGGTTGATCTAGTGCTATCATTACCATTCTGTCCAAGGTCTACATGAATGTTTTGGTAACTCATGGGTTCAGCAAAATCAGAGGGTAAAATACAATAGATACTGGAATCAGGGATTCAGGAACACATCACTAATATCCTTTATTCTACTCTCTTCTGAAGAGGAACTTGTAACCTTTTTGTTCTTTTGACAGTGAACAGATCAATGGCTGCACAACCACCCAGATGGATATCCATGTATTCCAGATAAATTTCTAATATTAAAAATTTTCTTAAAAATAGTTGCACACCAACCATGGGGAGTTGCATTCAGGGTTACTACAGCTACAGCTAAACTAGAGCTCTAGCACAGGTTCGGTTTTCTTAAATCCAGAACAGGGCAGCAACTTCTCAGTCCTGGGAATCAAATGCCTACCTCACATTTCTGAAGTACTACTTCTGTTCCCTGAGACTTAAACCTGACTTCGAACTTACAATACAATACGCTCTCACAACAGCAATCCCTGAAAAGGGTTAAGGATACTTTTTGAGGATGGTCTTGACATTAAAGTATATAAAACAAGGGAGAAGCCACTCTATTGCCACTTTTATGATTTCCAGGGCCCAGCATTACGTAGTGACGGAGCTCCATATGCTACAGAAATAAAAACTTAACTTAGGGGAGGAATAAAAAGAGAAGATCCAACAGAAAATATATGACACTTCTGACAACAGAATCAAATGCGTTTTACTGATGAAGATAAGGACTGATACAGTTGGTTTCCAGAGGTATCCTTATTACTGACAGCAGTCAGAATGGTACCAAAAAACCACGCGTCCCTCAGTGCCCCATAGGATTTTGGTATCAAACTGTCTGGTAATATTGACAGGTGAACAAAATGCATCATTACCAGATGTATCCTCTATTGGTGACAGTGGTGTCAAATAGACTGTGACATGTACTAGAAAAGCTAATTTAACGGCACAGTTATCAAGAGTCAGAATAATGGAGGAGGACATGTTTTGGACACTGACTTACCCTTTTCCAAAGCAATCTGTGGGAATTTGGGGGCTTCTCGGGGAAAGACTTGCTAACCGAAACCTCTTCTCCTTAGCCTCTGCTTAGCCCCTGAGGTTTACTGATTGACTGAGATCTGTGAGGAAAGATGTCAGGAGCACTTTTGGAGAAGTGCTCAGGATTTTCAGCCACAACCACTCAAGGGTCTAAATAGGTACTATTACTTTCTCCGAAGGAATCAACTTCAGGCAAGTCTCTCTCTAGCCTTTTGAGTTCCTTTAAACAATTCACAAATATAACATCTGCCTGGTACATTTGCTTCATGAAGATACAATAAGCATCTTGAGTGTCCCTCATGGAGACATGCGACTCCTTTCCTGAAAAATCCTTTTCAAGGGCTAGAGATCTGTATTTAGTCACAACAACTGACCCCAAAAGGAAAGGAATTTTTTTTCTTTGAAGAAAAAAAAGACATTAATCCAAAAAATGCAGGCTTAACCCTAATGGCTAACTGCTAAGTACCTGTTTGCTCACGATACAGTGAGGAAGTCACACAGCAAGAAAAAAAGTCCTAAATTCACAGCCACAGGTGGGCACTGAGAAAGAACAGAGAGACTTGCCATCCATCATGCCCTTCAATGGGAGGCACGAGGTTACTTCAGGGCAAAGACGGTGCTGGCCTAAAGAAGATGAATCGAGTGCCCAGGTAGCAGGCTTACCAACACCAGAATTTTATATAGGCAAATACTTGAAGAACCTGACAACTTTGAGTCAAGTAGGGATACAAGAAAACAAGTCAATGTTCATGATTTATCATGCACTAATCACTGCAAGAGTTATTTCTGGGAGAAGTACAGCCATAGGCAAAAATGCAAAGAAAATCAAAATCAATTTAAACAGATCAGGAAAAAAACTACGTCTACAGCACTTGGAAGTCCAGTTTTATACTGTGCATCTCCATCTCTATAGTCCAGTTATTTCATGTTCCTCCACTGAACATCTTCCTATGTAGCAACTCTTACAAAGGGAGACATGCCAAGCAAATCCATTTAGTTCACAGAATACCATTCTTCATATACTCTTCATATAGCAACAATACGAGGAAACCATCACAAATGTCCCTAGGTCATACTGAATTCCAGAAATATGAACACTTTCACTTTAAGTTTATTAAAATGACATGTAGGTGGGTATTCACAATTTTATCTTTTATTCACTGATTTGAAGGTCTCATGCCTACAAAACTGTTTCTGTGTCAGAAAAAAAATCAAAAACTAAAAAACAGACCTCTCAAAAAACAAGCAAATGACAGAAAACAATGGAAATATGTTTCTCATCAGAAGTCTCCTTTCTTGTTTCACATACATGCAATATGGCTGGTAATAACAGTGGTCACAGACATGAGAAAACTTCCATGTAAACAGCAACTGAAGAGGTTAAAAAAATGAATATGGAAATATAGAGAAAGAGGTAGGAAAACAGTGAACAACTGAGATAAAAACCAGACAAGCAGATTTTATTTGCCTGCTCAGAATAAAATGAAAAGGCATTCAAGTACATAAAAGGTGCCATACCTAAACACAATAGAAGAAAAGATTTTTCACTGTCATAATTACTCTGGAAATTGCATAGCCAAATATTGCTGACATCAAGAAGGTAATGATATTTAATAAAGAATTAGTCATGAGTATTAAAAGTATATACAGTTTTATTTTTAAAGGATTTTTCTTTAGAAGAAATAAAAGGCTAATTGTTTGGGGCTCAAGAGAACACACTAGCTAAGAGGCTATGAAGTAGTGCCAGTGTCCTTCAAAAACAGGAAATTCAAGAACGGGAACTGAGATTTTTTGCTCCTTCCCTTGAAACAGCTGGTGGTTGCCACTGAGGAATTTGGACTAGATGGAACGATGCGAATTGCTGGACTAGATGGAATAATGTTCTAATCCAAATGGCAAGTCCTCTGTTCCTAACATAAAATTAGGTACAGAGAATGATCAGTCCACTTGTTCAAGCTCAGGTTACAACATCTCTCCTCTCTGAGTATGTCCGTACAGTGCAAAGCGGCACGGTGCAGAGATAACCGAGTAGCTCGGCATGTGCTGACTCCTGGAATCGGAGGCAGTACAGCCATGTTCACCTGGTGCTGAGCCCAACTAATTAGTTCTCCACAGAAAAGAGGCCAGTTAAACAGGTCTTGGACTATAACACTAACAGTGACAAGGCATCAAAAGCCACTGGCATTTTAGCCATAGTGTCATCTTTACCCTTTAAGCTCTGAATGACACTTAAGCTGCCAGCAGCCACCAGCATCAAATTTGTAGAGATTTTGGTCCTAAACACAGAAAATGTTAAAAAATAAAATAGGACAGTCTTCTCTTTCCTGAGGCACTTTATTTGCTTTAAAACCACTTAAATGCTCAACAGTCAATGCTCATTAACATCCACTAAACACTCAGAAACAATGACAAAATAAAAGGAACAAAGAAATGGCAACTGAATAAATAAATTGACCTAAGGGACTGAGAATAAAAAAAATGTAAGAAAAGAAGAAAAACAAAAGGGGATTTTTTTTTATTTTTAAAGTTGCTTTAAAAAAAAATGTCATCTAGATTTTAAAAAAGATTTATCCTTCCACCACTAGATCCAGGAGACATTCTGATCTCAGGTTATTTGAAAACCCTGACAAACACTAATTCACCCAAAGCCACTGCTGAAAAAGGAATAGTACACTAAAAATGTTTTTTTTTTATTCTGAAAATAGGTTTTCTGCAACAATTTCTTTGACTGATTTCAGCTTTATGTAGTTTAAATCAAATATCACGCCTTGCTTCATTTGGTGGGATAAAAATCAGTATTGTGCTTTCTCTATTTGTTTTACTTGCTGTGAAATAAAGTTTTTGGTACAATTTGGATTTTGAGTTATTTTTAATGCTTCACATAATGCACTCAGATAAATCTACAAGGGTTGTTCCTTGCCCTGACAATTACAGGAATGTGGAACACCTATCACTCCAGGCTGTGCAGACTTTTATGCACGTGAAATGCCATTTGATCTATAGTCTACCAAATATAACACAATACTACTGAATATAGCAACAGAAAAATTCAAAAGCAATTATTTCTTGAATGGACTATTGAGATGTGGTTGAAAAACAGCAAAACTATGACACTCACTCCATCTACTGGCAAGATGCAGGAATATAGATTGGTTTTCCTATAGTAATGCAATAACCGAAGGAGAGCTTTATCTAAACCTGTCACCCAGGTCACTTTTGTATGTGCCCACCACAATGTTCCCCATAAACTATTTTAAAATTAACATTCACTACTTTAGCAGCAACTTAGTATACTTACGGTTTCTCCCAGGAGAACTGTTTCTCCTGTTAGAAACATAATGCAGCCTAATGTTCACAGTTTCTCTGATACCAGCATCTCGGCTACATTGCATGACCTTTCCCCCTCAAGGCCCCAAGAGTCAGTCTGAGACTCAGCTGAACTCCACCGCTGAAGCTGTGCATAGAGCAACCCCCCTGTTCTCCGTTACCACCACCTTAAGTGCCTCAGTGCCAGGGAAGCCCAGCCCCTTTCACAAGCGAGTGCTGTTCTGCACTTCAGGGTTGCAGAGACGCACAGGACACTGAGGCATTTGTGCCCCTACACTCCTGAGACCCTGACTCCCAGACCCATGCCTCCAATGCCCCCAGACCTAGACCCTGACATGCCTGTGACTGACAAGAGAGGACAAGAGAGCTCTGGGATTCCTCTCTCAAAAGAGGAGGGGGAAGGTTTGGAAGCAGAAATTTTCTAGGCAAACCCAGGGTGGACTTGGCTGTTCTTGGCACACTCTGGCAGCCAGAGGAGCCTACAGAGCTTATTGGGTCTTTGGCTGCATGCAGAGAGAAGCAAAAGCTGCCTGCGCAGCCCCCTCAACATTTGCACGGTTTGCATTTCCCCCAGTTGTTTTTTTTTTTAATGGGAGAGTAAAAACACAAGACTACTCATGGTCCATTTGAACATTTGTACAGTCTTATTCACCAGCTACACCAGGATGAAACGGTGTTGTCATTACTATTTGCTACATATACAGAGGCGTAACAGGACAGTCATATTCCCTGGAGGCTGTTGTCGCACTCCTCTCCAAAGGAGGCATTGCTGCCCTGGTTACCCCTCTCAGTTATACTACAGCACATACATATTTCCCACCCTATTCACAGTTGCACACTACCACTTATATCTCCACTCATCCTTTCACCCATATCACAATGGGATGTACCCATAACACTTATTTGCAAGTCATATCAAGCTCACATCCACAAAGAACAAGTTTGCAGGCTCAGTGATAAAAATTCGTGACCCCTCATGAGCCCCATCTACTCTACAACTTGCATTGTTACTGCCACTGGTGGGACTGCACAGCTTTCTTATGTTGTTATGGCTTATGCCACTTACAACTGTCTAGGATACAGAATTTTAGCAAAATACTCCTCCCGCTGAATTATCAAATATAACTGGCACCATCATAACCACCATTAGCTCCCAGAGTCTAGGACTGCTGCTGGCGCATCCAGATTGACACCAGATGGGCCTCTATGCAACAATTCTACACCTAAATGAGAACCATCTAATCTGTGCTCCTTGGGACACCTAAACTTTCATTAGTTTTACTTGGAACTTTGGACACCAGGTAATACTTTGGGATTTTGTTAAATTTTATTTTGATGTTATAATAGCCTGCTTGCTAATAGTTAACTCAGAGTCATTAGGGGTTAATTTTGTATTTTAAATGGCTACAGATTTTACATATGTCGTAATTATTGAGTTTTCATTCTGCTTTGAGATGCGGTGCCCATTCCAGCAACTCAGGGACCGGCACCACATACAGAGCAGATCTGGATCAGCTATAGCAGGTGCTGCACGTGGTGCAATTCCAGACCAAAGCAGGCTGTGGAGCTGGCATGCAGGGTGGAGAATGGGACTGGCTCCCTGCAGGCACTGCATATCCCCAGCCCTGTATGTGGGGCTGATCTGGGACCCACCACATGTGCCATGTGGGACAACTCAAGACCCAGGGCCAGAACTGGGGCCAGATGATGAGGCTCCCAAGTCCTGATCCAACTTACAGGCTGCATCTTTGATAACAGCCCGTAATATAAGAGTCACTGTGGGTGGCTTGCAGCTAATTAGCCTTCCAAAAATATTATACTAACAAAAGTTAACAGCCCCCCTATATTTATATTGCTATTAAAAAAAATAATCTGCCAGCCACTAAGAAAGGAAAACAGCAAAAATGCTAAGGCTTGACTGAAAGAACATTATTTTTTTCAAGGCAGCATGAAGTATAATTAACAGTCATGACTAAGTCTGAAAACACTCTGCCAAGAACATTACTAAAATGCCAACAATGCTAAACTTAATGGTATACGCAACAAGACAGAAGAGAAGTAGCAAATAACTAGTGACACAATGCTGAATTTTATTGTTCATATTAAACTGGAGTGACTTTACTTACTTCAGTGGAGTTCATACCAGCATAGCTGGTGCCGCTCCAAGTTGCAACAAGAGAAGTTTAAGGTTGGCTATTAGAAGAAACTCTCTCACTAGGAGGGTGGTGAATCACAGGTTACTTAGAGACATGGTGGAATCTCCATTATTCAAGGTTTTTAAGGCTTGGCTCCACAAAGCCCTGTCTGGAAAGATATAGTTGGGGCTGGTCCTGCTTTGAGCAGAGGGTTGGACTAGATGACCACTTGAGGTCCCTTCCAACACTAATTTTCTGTGATTCAATGATAGCATAACAATTTAGTTTATAATAAATTAGGGGTGCACTGCTAAAGATTTCTTTGGCCAATACCGATCGCTGATTATTAACCAGTCATATCGGCCAATACCGATCCAACATGCAGCCCAGCAGCTTGCAGAGCAGCGTCTGGTCAGTAAGTCTGGGTGGGGAGAGGAGAAGGTAAGAGGTGTGGCGGAGAGTAGATCAAGGACCCCACAGTGAGGGAAGGAGTGGGGCTGAGGCAGGCAATGCCCAGCTGGGGTAGGATAGGGTGTGGGATGGAGCTGCAGGTGGCTCATCCGAAGGCCACAGGGGGTCAAAGGGGGTTGGTTCCCCACTGCTGCGCACACCCCTGGGGGAGACATGTGCCCCCTCAGATTTGTGCATGGGGTGAAGGCAAGTTGCCCGCTGTGGGTTCAGGGTCTGGGGTTGCACCAGCCTTTTCCCAGAAGGAGGCTTGACCAGGGCTGTGCTCAGGGCTGGAAGGGGCAGGTGATGGCAGCGTTGGGGGGGGGGGGGACGGGGGGGGGGACGACTATAACAAATTTTGGGGTGGCCATAGCCCACCTCTTAGCCTCCCTCCCCCCAGGGCTGCCACCACCTGCCCCACCCCTAGCGCAGCCTCCACTGGAAAGAGGCAAGTGCAGCCCCTGGCCCCGAGTCTGCCCTCACCCAGCACACAAACCCGGGGGGCACATGTCCCCCATGCCTCAGGATATCATATCAGAATACCCCATTTATGCCTTGCCTACAACATAAATACATAATACACTGACTGGCTCATCATCTTAAGTTGCAAATTAAGACTGAGCTTTGGTGTCTTTATCACTATCTAACACAAAGCAAAAACATTTATATCAATACAGAGACAGCCCAAGAGTTCTAATCAATCAGAAACAAGTACATTCCTAAAACAAAAATTAATATGCTTGTATTAGGTACCATGCATTAATTAGTATACCCCGGGTGGTATGTCATTTGGGGCCCTCGGAGTCCCTCCACCAGGTGGGAGCAGCACAGAACCCGATCCCAGCAGAATGGGGTCAAGTGCAGGGCCCAATGTTGTGTAATATATATAATACATCTCTTTACACAGAAAAATACAAAAACGTTATCCTTGGAAAGAAAAACTGCATCTGATAAACTAGAACTTCCTAACTATTTGCCAACCCCATTTTATTAGCAGTGAAACTCTACTCTCCCTGTCTCCCGAAAAACAGTAAAAAGCCATTGAAATATCTGAAGAAAAAGACCAGTACAATCCCCCAGTGAAGAAGCTGACAATTTGCTTTATATACATGTGTATTATTATGTTTCATATGATTCCAGCAGCTATTTGCCAAATGTTTGAAAGTAAATTCCTAGAAAATGAAGTCGGTCAGAAAAATGATGTTACTGCAGCATACACAAATCCTGTATTAGAACTATATAAACATCATAAAAGTAGAAAGTGAACTTAGCTTGAACCCTGACCAAGAAAAGATGGAAGACTTAAAATGGCTGCTTGGAAAGAACATGTTGTTGCCAGGCAGATGTTCAGTTAAGGCACTATGGGATCCAATACGCGATCCCAACAATCATGTTTCCTCTCATGCTACATGTGCATGCCATGAGGTGCAACTGTGGGATCAGGGATCAAATCCCAGTCACATCTGGACCTGCAAGTACCAAGCCAGTCGGCTGACCCATGCTCCCAACCTCCGGAATGCAGCCAAGTCACGGACTCCAAAAGGAATTTACCTTGTGGTCATATCACCACAGAGCAGGGGTCAGCAACCCCTAGCACATGCCAAAGTGTGGCATACAAAGGCAGGGAAGGGGTTAGGGTTGCAACACTATAAGGATCAGGCCCCTTGCACCGCCCCAGCCTTCTGCCCAGAAGTGTACATGCACCTGCCACAGGCAGACTCTACGGCAACTGCTGCAGGCAGTGGGAAGGCTGCAAGCAAGTGGCCTGGACTCCATGGCAGGCAGCAGAGTTACCCGTCAGCTCTATGTTCTTGAGGGAACCCTGGCACCCAGCTTGCTGGACTTGCAAAGGACTTTTTCTTCCCCCCCACAATCTCACCTAACCAGAACTAAGCAGAAGAAAAGTTTAATAGGCATCTCTGGCTGTACATTCCCCGGTCCCAGTATGGGAGGCCTATTTAAACTTGATTGACTAAAACTCAGATGACGGGTTAGGGAATGCTGAGGCAAGAGACCGAGTCAGAGCGGGTATGGGCAACATTTGAACAATAGTTAAGGGTTCATCACAACGTCCAGCTCACTGAAGCCCTGACCACAAATGCTGTCATTTTCCCAGGATGACTGGTGGAAGTCCTCCCCACAAAGTTTATGAACACTCCAAGTTATCTCCTTAAGTCTGTTAAAAGACTACAATAAGATCTGAAAGTCACGGTAAGCTAAAGCTTATTCACAACAGGTAAAATACAAAACAGTGATGCTGACTTCACAATGTAAACATAGCTAGGCCATCTGAGAAGAAATAATCCAGTACCCCCGTTCCAGTATATCTTCTATATTCATAGTAATTTCAAGCTGGCTCCCAGGTGTCTGGTTACTCCTTAAAACTTTATGTTTTCCCTGGTTGTTAATCGGTTTGAGATGTTCCAAACCAGATAACTCTCCTTGTCACTGAAAAAGGTAATTCATTTAAATTAAAACTGTTATATAAACAGGACTGGCCCCCATCAATTACTGCTTGGGACCCTCTTGATTTACACAATTAAAAGAATGCTTTCAAGAGGCTGGACTAAGGGTATAAGAAAGCTATAAGGCAGCAAACAGTGTGCTTCAAGGGGGAGAAATCTCTCTGACACCATCCACTGTTGTTCTCGAGAAGCTGGGATAAACAGGTGGTCTCTTTCCACTGCCTGTTTAACCTTCAAGGATCATGCTAGGAACTTTGCCTGTCAACAAAACACCTGAGTGCCTTGGAATAGTGAGATCTGATCTCTCGCTCTTTCTCCCTCTCTCTCTCCCTCTCTTTCTTTTTCTCTCTAGGCATAGCTTTCTGAACCTAAATTTTATTACTTAAAGCTTGAGCTAGGCTTCCTCAAATACTCAATTACACCAGGATAATATTGTAATTGTTTTTGTTTGTTTTGTCCGTGCATGGCTATTACTACTAGTACCATCATAAATTTCATATACTTAGCAATAAGTAAAACTTTTCTAGTCAAACTGGTGGTAACCAGGTATATTTTTTTTCTCCTCTACTTCCCCTTCTCCACTTGCTCTGCAGCAACGCTTCTTTTACCTAAGCCAAAGATCCTTGTGAAGCCCAAAAATACTGTGGGGTCTGTTCAGCAAGAGGTTACCACTACTAGAACAGTTAGAGCAAAAGCTTGGGATGTGCCGAGTTTGAGACGCATACAGGGATCAGCTTGTATAGACCAATTGACCCTAGTTTGGCTCAGACGTGCCCTGCTGAACTGAATGCTGGCCCATGAGGGTGTCAGCTAGACACCCAGCCTAATTCAGAGGTATTTTGTTCACCTGTGTGCTTGTGTCTGACTGCATTTTATTGCTACCTTAATGAACTGATTCCTGGCACATAAGGGTGTCAGCCTGTATGTGCTGATCAACCTGGCCAGATCATGCAGGCGTGCCACATGAATCTGTGTGTGTATGTATTTGACTGATTTAGTCGCTGGAGGAACCCAGCCCCACTGAAACAGAGTCCTGCAAGACCGCTCCACTGAGGGTAAGGACTTGCAGAAGGGAAAGATACAGCTCCACACAGAAACACAAGAGACCTCAGAAACACAGACTCCAGAAATGTACCCCTAATAAATAAGAACCCCAAAGTAATGGGAAAATCTGGTAACAGCAGGGGCCTGCCCACAGCCCGGGCCAGCCGTGGCAGGTGGCCAAGAGGCTGCAAGCTGCTGCTCTGAAGTTTCCAGAGCCCCAGCCTGGGTCGTTGCTGGAAGTGGGTGCACACTGGCCTCAGGGTGGACAACAGGAGAGTCGCAAGGGGCCCGATCCTTATTGTAGCAGTGCAGCCCCAGCCCGCTCGCCACCATTCACCTGGAGGTACACATCCACCCACAGCAGCAGGTGGTGGGGAAGCTGCAAGCTGCTGCACCAAGGTCTGCAGAACTCCAGCATGGCTCATTGCTGGAGGCAGGTTTGTGAATAAACACTTGGGCTGGATAGTTTAGATACTAATTATCCTTCCTTGAGCAAGGGGTCAAAACTAGAAGACCTCCTGAGGTTCCTTCCATCCCTAATTTTCTGATTCAATGATTTTTCTATGATTCTACCTCCAAGATCAAAAATCACCTCTGTATTATAAATCAAATCAATTTCTCATCCATATAAATGTTCTCTGTAAATTTAAAAATCTAAATTACTTTTTTTTTTAAAAAAGAAAATCAGTCCTTTTCTGAAACCTGCTGCTTTCAGAGAGCCCTAGTTCCCTGCTCAGAGCTGTTGTCACATTATTTTATTTCTCCCACTGTCTTCCTACGCTCCTCTCCTCAGTCACCTCTCTAGAACAGTTAAGTACCCCCCCTTACTATACTGCGTCACATTTAGGCAACCGATGCTGCATACTAGCAAGCATAACAAAGAATATGTTGGTACTCCAAGGACTTTACTGTTCTGATTCTGTAAGGTTTTGGATATCTTCATTTTCCATTCATTTAAGAGCGGCTAATACCTTCCAATAATGAATACTTAAACTGTTCAAAACTGGATCCCAGGAGACAAAGTGTAGCCTGAAGTTAACGTATTTACTAATTTCAACCATAAAGCACTTCATATGTTGTAGGTAACAAACACAAGAAAAATGTATTTACATACAAATGTCAAACAAGAAAATCTTAAGCTAAACACTTTGTTAAGAGGATTCCAACCCCTGAGGAAGACAACCGTTTATTTTACACTGAAAAATAATCCTTAGTTTTACAATTATCCTGATGCTTGTATTTTTGCACTGAAAAAAAACACTTTGAAATTCTACTTTCCGCTTTTTCATAGCTACATCAGCAGAGGTTTCTTGCATTCAAAAAATGGATGCCCCTAAAGATACAATGGCTGCCCAGTTGGAGTAATTTTCTGTAGGAGAAGCATTAAAGAATCACTGTAACCAAAAACAGAGAAACTAGGTGTATATGAAATCCATGATCATTGCTGTCTAAGTTACTGTTCTAGCTTCCACACAATATGATCTGATCTGAAGTACTCACATGCACATTTATTCGCAGAATTGTGCCAAACTGCCATGGCACTTTTCTGTTTGTTCCGAAATGCCTCTTCAACTCTAGTTTCAGTTTTCCGTACAGTGGAACCATGAGAATTTATTTGCTCTGCTGTTACTGATAAGCCTGCACACAGAAGATAAGCATACCTATTTAAATAATCCAAACTGCATAAACTGATCAAATTCAAAAAACGAGCCTGGAATTCAGTATTGCATTAAAATATGTTAATTAACATATTAAGGTGGTTATCACAAAACAAAGATTTAAATAAAAAATACCTGCATTCAGCTGACAAAATAAATTATTAAATATATAATTTTAACTGTTGAATCTAACAGCTTAAGAAAAACATATTCCATTTTCTGTCACAATAAGAAACTTTCACAATTCATTCCATATTTAAGATCCCCAAGATTACATACTTTTTCTCCGTATTTTACTTTCTTAGCACATATATTCTGCAATTAGATGATGATCTTAAAATAACAACTTTAAGTTGATGGCTTTCAAGAGATTTCCATAAACCCTGAAGTACAAAGTGCTTAGAAGAAGGCTTGGCTGGCTGTTTTAAGTATTTACTATAGCTCCGGATACAGTTATAGTTTCATAGTTTCTAGGGTTGGAAGGGACCTGAGCAGATCATCTAGTCCGACCCCTTGCCATGGCAGGAAAGAGTACTGGGGTCAAACGACCCCAGCAAGATGTGCATCTAACCTCCTCTTAAACACCCCCAGGGTAGGAGCCAGCACCACTTCTCTTGGAAGTTGGTTCCAGATCCTAGTTGCCCTGACTGTGAAGTAGCACCTCCTGATATCTAGCCTAACAAGTTTGTAACAGGCCACTAGATCCCCCCTCAGCCTTCTCTTTTGGAGGTCCCGTAGCCTCTCCTCGTAGGGCCTGCCCTGCTGCCCCTGATCATACGAGTGGCCCTCCTCTGGACCCTCTCCATGTTGTCCACATCCCTCTTGATGTGTGGCACCCAGAACCGGACGCAGTACTCCAACTGCGGCCTGACCAGTGCCGCACAGACGGGGAGGATCACCTCCCTGGACCTGCTCGAGGTGCATCTGTGGATGCATGACAAGGTACGATTGGCCTTCCTGACTGCATCCTCACACCCATGTTCATCTTGGAGTCAATGATGACTCCAAGATCCTTTTCCGCCTCTGCGCTGACAAGAAGGGGGTTCCCCAGCCTGTAGGTATGGTGCCGGTTGTTCCTCCCCAGGTGCATCACTTTGCACTTGTCTGTGTTGAATCCCATCCTATTCTCGTCCGCCCACCCTTGTAACCTGTCTAGGTCTGATTGTAGCCTATTCCTTCCTTCTAATATGCCCACATCCCCCCACATCTTAGTGTCATCAGCAAATTTGAACAGGGTGCTTTTTACCCCCTCGTCCAAGTCATTGATGAAGATGTTGAATAGTGCAGGCCCGAGGACCGAGCCCTGTGGAACCCCACTGCCCACATCCCTCCAGGCTGAAAATGATCCATCCACCACCATTCTCTGGGTGCGGCCCTCCAGCCAGTTGGCAACTCATTTGACTATGTGGGTGTCCAC